>NW_024349802.1:309381-358620 GCF_902729225.1 Pteropus medius | reverse complement strand
GGCCCTGGACCGAGGGCCCAAGAAACTCAGTCCAGGGGCTCAGGCCCAGACTCTGACCACAGACAGCGTCTGCCACAAACTGTGACCTGTAAGCCTCTCCTTCAGAAGGGCCTGCCGCTGCCACATCCCACGTCAGCCCCACGTGTGGCCTTGCTGGGCAGACAGGAAACGTGCCGGCGGCTCTGTGGAAGGCCACGTCCTGGCTGGAAAGCCACCGGACACGCCAGACACACAGTCAGCAGGCAGGTGGGGGGAGGCAGGCCCGGCACCCTGGGAGCCAGCCTGGGAAGCTCCTGCCACCAAGACCACACTGGCGGGTGACGGGCAGGGTGGGTGGTGCCAGCCAGGGCAGACCGGTGCCTGCTGCGGGCCTGGCCCAGTGGCCAGCTGACTCCGGGAGCCCATCCGCCCACCCTCCCTGTGCTCCCCGCTCCCACCGGGCTTCCGCACCTACGGGGTCAGAGTCCTCACGGAGCGGGGAGGGAGAGACGAGAGGGGGCAGTGGGGGTTGGGGCTGCGTGCCACGCTCAGGCGGGAGCCGCCCCCACTCTGGAGCAGCTGTGCGGCGCCTGTCCTCCCCGGAGGGAGCCCCTGAGAGGCACCCGTGGGTCCCAGGCCGCCCGCCCCGGGCGCACCTGCTTATTCACTTCCGTCTTGTTGATGATGCCGATGACCTTCTGGACGGCACTCCTGGCCTTCTTCCTGCTGGCCGCAGAGGACAGCAGCGGGCGCCAGGTGTTCCAGAAGTGCCGCGCGGCCAGCATCACCAGGGCGCTGCTCCCCGCGATGCCCCCGAACCTGAAAGGCAGGTCCCACCTGCAGAGCCGGTGCCGCCCGTGCTGCCGCAGCAACACCTGAGGCTTCGACACCCACGACGGGCACGGTGAGGCCGGGGTGTCGGGGCTGCCCCCAAACCCTGGATCCCTGTGCCCAGCTCAGCAGGACTCTGCGGCCCCAGGGCACGTCCCTGCTGTGACTTGTGCCTAAGCCACAGCTCCCACCCCCACTCCCCACCCTGACCCAGCTCAGGACCCCGTTCCCGCTGCCCGTGCTGATGACCCTCATCACAGGATCACTGAAGGACGCGCAGCCGCAGTGGCGGTCCCCGCTGAACCGCGAGCCCTTCGTTTCACAGCACTGCAGTCATTTTCTCTCACACAGCGCGCACCCCAAATGCACGACACAGCAGCCACGTAGCACTGTGCACACCTGACGCTCTCTGCGAAGGCCTTGGTGGCCGCCAGGCGCAGCCGTGTCTGCCCCTTCAGGTTCTCCATGATGCTCCTGCCCTGGACGCAGGCCGTGGTGCTCAGCATCTCCGCCACCAGCTGAGCCTGGACCCTGGAGGCACAGAGGGGCCAGAAGCAAGAAAGGTGCCTGCAGCAAGGTGCGTGAGCCTGGGACGGCCGAAGAGCCTCATGGAAGTCCCCAAAGCAGAACCAGCCGAGTCTGGTCAACCCACAGAACCACGAGACGGGGCCAACGGCTGATCTGCAGGCTGTCCCGTGCGGCCATCAGCGAGCAGAGCAGGGTCCTCTGTGGGTGCCTCCCGCCTCGGCATGGCCGAGCCCCACTGGGAGCTATGGGGCCCAGCACCGTGTGTCAGAGGCCGCCACCCTGCGCCAGGGACTGTCCTGTGCAACTCTGACTCACAGCGGTATTGAGCATGCCACGCCACCCCCTCCCCAGACCGTCATGGACCAGCCAAGCCATGCTGGGCACACGCGACACCACACGCATTGACATCGGCCCCTGGCAGCGCCGGATGGGAGCACGCACGTCCCTGCACCTCGGCTCAGGGGTGTCGACCCTTCCAGGAGAAACGCACGGGCTTCCAGGCAGACTCCTCGCCAGGGCCCGACGGCCCGAAGCAGGGACCGGCCTGCGGGAGCCTCGAAGGGGGCAGCCGCCGGCCCTCGGCCTGCAGGTCTACCGGTCTGCCGTGCAATGTCACGTCCACGCGCTGCGGGGGGACCGAGGCACGTGGAGAAGGGGCCCTTCCTAGGTCCCGCGGCTGCTGGGGACAGCACGCTGTCCATGTCACCTGGCTGAGATGTGGACGGCTTTAATCAGCTGTAAACTTTCCGATTTTTTTTTTTTGCTCACTTTGTTCTGTCAGTTACTGAGAGGAACATCAAAATCTACAGCTGTGATTGTGAATGTATCTAATTTTTGCTTCTCAAATTTTTAAACTCTGCTATTAAGTGCACAGACATTTAAGTTTTGGGGCTTCTTCCTGCTTATTTAACCGTTTCGCCATTACGAAACGTCTGTCTCTTACGACAGATGCGTCTTTGGTGTTCGAACGAGGCCAGCCCAGTGTTCTCGTGACGCGCGTTGGCACAGGGACCCTCTCTCCCAGCCCCTTGGCCGCGTCTTTGTCCCTGAAGTGAGCCTGGCGTAAAGGCTCCCAGCTGGGTCTCGGCTCCGGCGCGCGGCGGGCGTGGGGCCCGTCGCAGGGGACGGGGCCGCGGACGGGGCCGGGGTGAACCCGCTGGGCCTTCCTTCATCTTGTGTGTTTCTTCGTTCCCCCCTCCTCTTCGGGACTGAGTGGTTTTTGTCTCCCATTTTATCTCCTCTATTCGGTTTTCAGTTTTACCTTTTTATCATTTTTTTAGTGTTGCTCTAGAGATTACAACACACACCCTAAAACTCATCGCGGGTCACCCCGAGTTACCATGGTTTCATTTCACAGGTGATGAGAGACCCCTAAACGACAGACTTCTGTTCAGCTCATCCCCACCCTGTGTTACCACTGGGATGTGCTTTCCTGCTACGTCACTAATGATCCCGCAACACGGCTACTTCCGCCCTAAACGAGGACACGTCTTTTAAGGAATTTAAGAGCCGACGGGGGACGGTTCGGCTCGTCGCACGCGTGCCGGGGGCCTTCCTCTCCCCTGGGGCCGAGGCTCCACCTGGCAGCACCTTCCCCCAGCCTTCCCTGCTCTGAGGCCTCTGGGAAGGCCCCCTCTTAGCTTTGGTTACTTTTAAGTGCCTCGATTTTGCCTTCAGTTTTTGAAGGCTATTTGTAGTGGGTACAGAAGTCCCGATTGACAGGTTTTTCTTATTTCACACTTAAGAACGGCTTGCACTGCGTCTGCTGAGAAGTCAGGGTCCTACCATTTTCCCATAGAAACGTGTCTTTCCCCCACCCCACCCCTTCCCAGGTCTTCCTTACCCTCAGCCCCCAGCGATGTGCCCACAGTGAAAGCAGGTGCGGTTGTCTCCGTGTTTACCCGGCTTGCACTGAACACACTGACGCACAATCGCAAACATTCTGGGTCCCTCCTGCCGTGGGGGCGTTGGCCGCGTCGTCAGAACACCAGAGTCAGGTGCCGGGGAGGGTACTTACGGACTCGTGGTCCTCAGTAACCTAATGCCCATCTGGATGGCCTTCTGCGAACACGCCATGGTGACCTCGTGGTCGTGGGCCACGTAGGCGAAGTTGGTCAGGCGCATCAGGGTCTGCAGCTCCACGACGGGGTCTGACCAGCTGCACTCAGAGGCCATGCGCACCAGCTGCCGGCGGGGCGGAGGGCACGTCAGGGTGGGAGGCTCCGACCCCGCAGCCCGCAGTGGCCGTGTGGCCAGTTCATCTGGCGACACCTTGCGTGTGGTTCAGTGTTCCCCTTGCCACAGATCGTTTGGTTACGTTACTCCTGACTGGCGCTCGACAGGCAAAGGACCCTCCGCACAGTAAAGGCCACAAAGGCTAAGTTACCGCGCCACTGGGTGTGAACCGAGGCTCAGGCTCTGGCACAGGGTTCGCGGTTGGGGGACAGATGCCCCCCCCAGTCCCTGTGGGGTGCCCCGCCCTTCGTGGCCCTGTGGAGAAAGCTTAGAGTGAGGCTACCAAGTGAAACTAAAGTCCGGTGCCCTGAGGGGACGGAGGGGTGGGAGAACGCAGGTTCCAGCCCCAGCCACCTGGGGTGAGGCCCTCTGACCCTAGCTCTGCCTCTGAGCAGCAGAATTCAAACAAGTGTCCTTGGGGGGTGCGGGTAGGGGGCTTTGTCTGTGTACAGACCTGGCATGTCTGCCAGGACACCTGGTGACACCCACCTGGGCTAAGGGGGGTACAGTAAAGTCCATGAGGCCCAGCCCGTTGCAGGAGTACATCTCCAGAGCAACGAGGACTCTGGTCACAGAGCTGATGTCCTCATCGGTGCCCTGGGGGGGGGGCAGAGCGTGTCTATCAGTCCACGGGACACCAGGCTGCAGCCCTGGGAAGCTCTGTGGCAGCGATTGGAGCCATCCGTGCAGGCTTCTCTCCAAGTGACCGTCCGCGTGCCCAGAAACGAGGAACCCGCGCAGCCCTCGGCGGCGAGACGGCCGGAGGGGGGGGGAGGCAGCCGCGCGGACGCCTTCCCTAAGGACCTCGCCCCGCCCCCTTTCCGCCTGTCCGCGGCCGCTGCCCATGCGCAGGTCTCCGCCTATGGCCAGGCAGCCCACGTGTGCCGGCCCCTGCTTGCTCCCCCAGCCCCCACTCCCACAGCCTCGCGTCCACAGCTCAGGGGCCCCTGGTGCCCTGCCAAGGAGAGCTCCCTCTAGTCTGGCTGCCCCTCCGGGTAAAGCCACAGTGAGCGTCTCCAAGGGTGGACAGCACCCCCAGAGGCTGAAGGATAGAGAGGACGCTGTGGTGTGGTCAGTGGAGGGGCCAGGGGCAGGGACCTCAGTGAGAACAGCCCCACCTCTCACAGGAAAACGAAGCTCTCCCCATTGCGCATGGCCATCCGGGTGGGTGAGGCCTGAGGGCGTGGCCCTGCACCCGCTCGTGGTGGAGGCGAGGAAAGCAGCCCGCCGCGTTCTCCACGCCCACCACCACCACTCGCCCACCACTGTTCCCCTCCGCCCCACACTCCACTCGCCGCCCGCACCTGCTCCTCAGCCCAGCGGCCCAATCTGCTGCTGTAGCAGCTGCTTGGCCTTCACCCAGGTGGCGATGAGCTGCTGCCGGGCCACGGTGGGCACGGTCTCCTCGGGCGCCGACCCGTTGGTCAGGTTCAGGGCAAACTCACAGACCTGTAACAGGGCGGGGGCAGTGGGGTCAGGAGGACCTGTTCACAAACCCAATCCCGAACAGGGGAACCGGGGCCAAGCCCCAAATCACTAAAGGAAGCAGAGCCAGCTCTGGGCCCGGGCTGCAGCCGTGGCTTAAACACGCGCCAGCCCTGAGCAGCCCGCGCCCGCTCACGACCCCTCCCCTCGCCCAGGCGGAGGCCCCGCCCCTCTCTCCGCCCTCGCCCGGCTGTGCCCTGGGCACCTGGCGGCCGTGCCCCCCACCCTCCCCACCGCACTCAGGTCGGCTGCAGGTTCCGGCAGCTTCCCTTTGGCCATTAAGGGGCTTGCTGAGATTCTTCTGAACTAGAGATGGGTGACGGGTCACCAAACGCTCTCCGCCACCCACCAAGGCCACGTCTTGCCCTCTGCTGATCACCGCAGCGAAGCCCACGCCGACTGGGAAATGGCTGTCACAGGCCCCACCGCCCGTCCACACCCCGCCTGAGAATGTTCTATCTGGCACTGGAGCTCTCTGTCCTGAGCCGGCACTGGTCCGTAGCCTCAGTTCTAAGTCCTATTTTTCTCTAGGATAACCAGCGCAGGGGGGGCCTGGGCTGGCAGGGACGCCCCTCCCCGACTGCCACCCACGTCCGCTCGCCTGGGTCCCTTTGTTCAGAGATGTGGGCTTCCCACGCCCCCGCGCTCATGCCCTGCTCCTGCGGGTCCGACTACCCGGTGGCCCGCTGCCCGCCCCCTGCCGGATGAGAGAGGCCAGCGCGCCGCCCCCCACCCGCTGCCCGGCGCAGGCCGCACCTCTACTGCAGCTCTGACTTCAGAAGAGGCGCCCGCGTCCAGCGGTGTGTGGGGCGTGTTTGTGCGCATGGCCCTCCTGGCCCTTTCTGACGTCTGGGCCGGGATCCAGCTGATGATCAAGCCTCGAGCCAGAGCATTGCAGAGCATGACCAACATGACGGGGTCGCTGGGGGACGAGGCGGAGCAGCTGAGCCCGGCCCCGGGGGCCACCAGCCTCGCATCCGCAGCGGCTGTGTTTGCCGGGCCCTCTGCTGGACTTAAACTGGCTGCGGCCGCCTACTGCCCCGGCACCAGGCCCGCTCACTGCCCCAGCTGTTCAGGCCTCAGGGGAGGACACCTGTTCTTGGCCGGCTCTGTCCCCCAGCACAGGTGCCTTCAACCTGAGAGGGGACACCGGGGACAGCTCAGGGAGTCCTGCGCATGCGGGACAGAAAGGCCCGCCTGGCCACTGCGCCTGCAGCCGGGTCCCCCCAGCAGCCCCTAGCTCGTGGCCTGAGAATGGCCACTAGTCACCGGGGCCACTGCGCTCAGACCAGAAGCTCCGGGTTTCTCTGGGGGACATCGTGGTACTGCAGCCCTTAGAAGAGCTGCCAGTCGTCTCTGTGGGTCGGGAATCAGGGACTCGGAGCAGAACACACAGGGCGACGGCCGTGAAGAGGGGCTCAGCTTCCAGGGCTGGCCCCCCGGAGCCCAGAGGGACACCGACCGCGGAGGCCGCGCCTGGCCCACAGGAGGCGCGGACCCTGAGCGAGTCCTTAGCTCACGGCCCGTTCTCTATTATCGTGATTTTAGAAAAGCCTCACGTGCTGCTGCACCCTGACCCGACCTTGAATTTCTGCTTTAACGTCTGATGGAAACGTTAAAACCTCGTTCCTCAGATTCAAATCAAACCAACAGAAAACATTCGAGGAGTGTTTTAAAACTTCACTGTAGTTAGATGAAACTTTAACCCGACTTTTTTTTAAATTTCTAATTCTGGCTCATGAAAATGCGAGCGTTGCACGAGCTAATGCGTGAGCAGAGAACGTGGGCACAGGGACCCCACCCAAAGAGCGCCCCCCCCCGCCCCCCCAGCGCAGGGCCGGCTGGGCGTGCACACTGCACCACACCGTGGGGCCGGGCGGTCCAGGGCCCTGAGTGCCTCATCCACCGCACACTCCATCCTGCGGCTCTGAGAGGGGGTGCCCTGCTAGGAAGTGGAGACCTGGGATGACTTGAGCAGCCCCATGTCCCCACAGGCTCTCCTCGGCCTGGCCCCTCCAGGCACTTGCTGACTGTGGCCCTACCTCTCGCTGGGAGGACAGCGCTAAAGATGGGGGAGGGGCCCGCATGTTCCAACCCACAGCTGCGGCTGAGCCTCACCCATTGTGGCCCGTGACCTTGACGACGCCCAGGAGGTGGTACAAGGTGTCCACGAGCTCCTTCTGCCGCCCGGCCGTGATGAGGTGGTGGTTGTGGTTCAGGACGTAGGCCATGGCATTCTGCACGATCCAGGCCTCCTGTATGTCCTGCCCAATGTCTGCAGACCGCAGCCAGCTGCTCATGGCGTACTGCGACAGGCTCTCAATCCAGGTCCTGCGGGACACAGCGCCCGGCTCCGCGTCTGCACGCCTGCCCCAGTCCACACGCCCACGTGAAGGCTGCCAGCGGCTGCCCAGCGGCAACGGGGTGGGGTCAGGAAGGTGTGTCCCTCCCTAAGGACCCCGGACCTGCCCAGTTCCTTCCGTCTCCCAGCAGGACACCCCTCGCTCACACCGAGCAGACCCTCTGGCCTGGCCCTCCCACCTGAGGCCAGCCCAGCCGCCCGTCCGCCCCTGCGGCTGCCCCTCGCGCCTCCGGCCCAGCCTGCCCCGTAGCACACAGGCCACTGTCCGCGGGCCCCTGGCCTCACAGAGCGCTGTCAGTGGACACTCGCCGTCCTCGGACGGGGCCTCCGGGGCCACGTGGTATCGTGGGCTCGAGAGCTACGTGACTCTCCTGTTCGATTTTACAAAACTTGCAAATGTCAAAGCCGCGCAGCTCGTGGGTCAGGGTGGCCCGGCCTGGCTCACCGACCCTCCTCCAGCTGAGTGAGCTCTGCTCCGGCCTGGGCCCGGGCCCCACTCAGGCGTGCCACTCGCCGGGCGAAGCCCGCTAGCCAGGCCCGGGGCCGGTGACGTGTCATGCGAACACTCACTCCCCACCACGCTCACTTTTACAGACACTTAGGTGGATTTAGAGGACCACCCCCGGCCAGGGCAGGCGCAGCACCTTCGCTGCCGGGGGCGTCGGCACCTGACCGCCCCTGGGGCCAGTCTCCTGGGCCTCCCGAGGAGCGCTGTCTCCCCACACGCAGGGAGCCACCGAGGCGAGTCCCCACGTCACGTGGTAAGAGCAGGCCACAGCGCTCCTCCGAGCAAACGGGCAGAGACGCCCCCACCACGAGTGTGAGCTCCCGCATGTCACACTCACCACTCTCAGGAGGGACGGGCCCGAACCACGGAATAACCGGCCCTGTTCCTTCTCAGGGGACAGCAAACCGTGCCCTCGACCTGACACAGCCACCTGTCCTCTCTGCCACCAAGCCTGTGCTCGTCACGACAGGCCGTGTGGCTGGTGCAGGGAACAGCAGACGTGTCGGGCCACGTGGGGCCGCCCACCTGTACACGATCCACTCCGCATTGTCCTCCGGGTCCTCCGGCACGTAGCCGGCCGGGTGCTGGCTCAAGTCCTCAGGGGGGATAGGACGGTCATTTAGCATTACACCCTCCGACTGCAGCAACTGGACAGTAGCCTGTAAGGAAGTGTGTGGCAGGAGGTGACGTGGACCCCGCAGCAGCAGGAACACGCAGCCAGGCACACGGTGGGGGCCCCTGTGAGGAATCTCCGCTTCTCTCTATGGTGCCTCGTTCAAAGAAGTTTCGATGGTGACTCTGATGCTGACAATACCCCAAACGCAGTCACCAGTCACCGTCAAACCGTAATTCCTGCGTGACTAGATTCACAACCGATAGTTTCTAAGGAAAACCGAGGTCAACATGTGGTACACTTCTCCCAGGAAACCCCCCAAGGGCCAAGAAGCTCCCCATCCCGCAGGAGCGGAGGGGAGCATGGGAGCGCCTGTGTGTGGCAGTCACCTGCCCGAGGTGATGCTCAAGCGCACACTGCACACAGCACGCACCTCGGCGCTGATGAACCCCACTTCTGCGAACTTCCGCAGCAGGTGGGAGGGCGCCGGCTTCTGCAGCAGGTGCTCCGACTGGCCCTTGCTGTCGTGCGCCAAGCCGTCTCTGGTCCGCCTCTTCCTGGCTGTAGAAACAGCAGCGCTTCAGACGGGGCCACGGATGGCAGTGCCAGGGAGCTGGCCCCCGCCCGCCCGCTGGAACCCTGCCCCAGCTCCCGGCAGCAGGGCCTCGGAGGGGGAGGAGCGCCCCACACACGCGGGGCCCCTGTCCCCAGCTGACATTCTGCAAGGCTTTCCTGATTTCGCTAGTGGAATTCTGCCCGCCAAGCCTGATACATCTGCGCCGTGCTTCGGGCCCGAGTCTGGCCGCTCCAGGAGGCAGAGGCCACGGCAACTGCCCACCCCAGAGGCCCTGGGCCGGCGTGGGCCTGTGCGGCCTGCGCCAGGGCCGATGGGCCGGGCCCCGCTCACCCCGCCTCAGCCGGGGCAGCTTCTTCGCCCTGATGCTGTCGTACAGGAGGCAGAAACGGCTCGCGGTCCGGCAGACGTCCCACACAGCTTGCTGCCGCGCCACCTTGGCAAGCTCTGCCCAAATCTGTATCCTGCTCACAGAGACCCAGACGGGGGACGGTGAGCGCGCCGTGGCCGGTCCCGGCAGCGGCCAGCCCACCTGCTGCCACTGAGAGCAAGGCGCCTGCGCTCCAGCAGGGTCAAGGCGTCCGAGAGGAGAGCGCACGACCCCTGAGACAAGTCAGTGCTCACAGCAGGGCACCTGAGGCGGCCCTGGGCGGGGCGGGGTGGGGTGGGGGCCAGGACCCGGAGGGCAGGGCGGCCCTGGGGTCCGGCTCTCTGGTCCCGGCCAGCGTGAGGGCAGCCACGTCCCCGCCCTGTGACGACTGAGAAGCGTCCCTGTCCACCCCTGGGGTGGGCCTCCCAAGTCTGTCCTCCATCCGCCGGCTCCCGTGACCGCGCCCCAACCCCACGCAGGGCCTGGTGCTGGCGTCCTGCTGGAGGCTCGGCTCTCAGGCGACGGGGACAGCTGCCTGCTGGCCCGTGGGGCCGTGCGCCTGCCCCCCGACCCTGCGGGCCACACGCGGGACCCTGTGGCTGTGGGCTCAGCCTCCACAGACGGGCCCTCCGGCTCTCGGGGGCTCGGCCGCACGGGAGGCTCCTGCCCCCGCCTGCTCACCTCTCCTGGTTGTTCTCGTGCCCCAGACGCCGCAAGTGCCCGGCGGCCTTGTCCACGCTGAGGGTGTGGTGCCGCGCCTTCGCAGACAGGTGGGCGAAGCGGCCCCTGCTCTTCCCGGTGGAGACTGAAGGCGGAAACCAGGCGCAGCGCTGACTGACATTCCGGCCACAGGGTCACGCGCCTGCACCTCCGCTCAAGGGCGTGCTCGTCACCGGCATGTGGCCACTGGTCACAGCAAGCGGCGCTGGGCCCCAGACAGTGCAGAGTGGCCGCTGGCCGGGGCAGCTGTGCTCTTTGATGGGACTCCGCCAGGCCCCCGGGAACCGCGTGCTTTGGGGTCCACCTGGCCATCCTGCCCTACGCTGCCCTGAGGCTGTCCACTCCGCCTTCCACCCACCCAGGCCTCGAATCAGCGCTGCCACATCCGCCCTGCCTGACACCCGCCGTCCCCTCCCAGGCCGGGCGTTGGACCCGCTCGACATGGGGGGGCCCCTCCTGGCACCCCAAGAGCCAGGGGTCACCCGCACAGCCCCACGGGGACGCAGAGCCCCTGGCAGGCCGCGGGCTCAGCTGTGCTGCCCCAGGCCGGCCCTGCCCGCTCAGCCCGCAAGCCGCCCGCTCGGAGCAGCGCCGCAGGCCCCGCAGCGCCTCCTGCTGGCCGGCAGCAGTGGGAGCCCCAGCCCCAGGCCCCCCGCGTGCTGAGTGTGGAAACAGCAGAGAGCACTTGGGCTGCCTCACTCCCTCAGACTGGACGGCCGAGGGGGGTGCCAGAGGGGCCACGGCTGCCGCTCCCCCCGAGGGTCACGCCCCCACGCAGGCCGGGCTGGGCGCTGCCACAGGGCAGCAGAAGGGGTCGGGGCGCTCACCCTTGGCCTCGTTCTCGCTGTCCAGCACGATCTGGAAGGTGTCGGGGGCCAGGGCCAGGCCTGCGTTCACCAACAGCGCCCGCTTCTTCCGCACACTGTCCTTGGGGATGGCTTTCTTGGCCTGCAGAGGGACGCGTGTGAGCACATGGCCGCTCCCCGGGGCGCCCACTCCGCCCTTCCTGAGGTGGCCCCGTGGGGCCCCGACAGGTGTGCTGCACCCAGGGCAGGTGCTGAGCCCCCGTGAGCCGAGATGGCCGTGCCAGCACCTGCTCGATGGCCATGATGGCCTTGTCCTCGGCGCGCTCGGGGGACTGGTACAGCATTGTGCAGAGGCGCAGCCGGTTGGAGGCCACCCTGAGGTGCTCCTGGTACAGGCCCTGGCTGTCCAGCAGCGCAGCCTTCTGCAGGTGCTGCACAGCCGGCTCCAGCCGGTCCTCGTCCTCCTCGATGAGCGCCATCTCCATGTGCACTTGGCAGCGGAGCAGGACCATGAGGCTGGGGGTGACAGCGTGGTGTCACGGGGGCCGGGTGAGCTGGCTTCCCTGGAAGCCTCCCCGGGGGCCACGGGGGCGAGGGAGCCCTGCAGGCCGCCAGCAGCCCGAGCCCAGCTGGCAACAGCCGAGGGGACCTGGGCTCTCGGGCAAACGGGGTCCCAGCAGCACGAGCGGCCCTGAGAAGGGCACGTGGCGCTGTCTCCCGTCACGTCGCCAGCGACTCACTGCCCCATCTTTGAAGACACGGGCCCCGTCTTTGCCCTCTGGTCTCGGGGGCTGAGGCACACACGCCCGCTCCTAACAGTCGCCAGCCCCGTGGGCCCTCCTGGGAGTCAGAGCTGGCAACAGCCACAGCGGACGGGCAGGGCCCTCCAGAGAACATGCGGTTGGCTCGACGCAACCCGACCAGTGTCATTCTCCACGCTAAGGAACGAGAGGCGTCCCACGGCCATTCCAGTAGATACGGGAGAAACGCTCGACGCCCCCCGCGATGAGACGCGGCTCACAAACCAGACGTTTCGCGGGGGCGTCTTCCCGTAGGCCGCGACATCTCGACAGAGGCGACTGGGGAGACGGCAGCCAGAGGAAGTTATTTCTCAAAATCGGGCAAATGTGAAAGTAAACTACACGGACATTTTCGTAAACAAGAAATAAACTCATTAAATTAAAAAAAAAAAAGGCTGAAGGGAAGAAAAAACAGCATCTGGGAAACGAGCCGAGTGGAGGCCGTCGGGGCCCAGCGCGAGCACGCGCGGGGGGGACAGGCACGGGGCGCGGGGGACAGCACGGGCTGGGGGGGATACAGGAATGGGCGCAGGACAGGGCAGTGAGAAGTTCACCACACAGCCCAGTGGGGTCCAGGACAGATTTTTTACCCCGACAGAGAGGAAGGAAACGCAAACCCCATGCTGAGCAGGAGGTGATTCTCGAGAGTCCCCTCCCACTGCCCCCCACGTGCCAGGGCTCACCGCAGGTGACAGCCGGCTCCCAGTCACGGTCAACGGGGGATGGCAGCAGTTCTCCCTGCAACGCATTCCAACCCCTATGGGTTCTCCTGTTGCTGGCACCCTGCCCGGGGCTTGGCCCCCCCTTCCCTTCCTGGCTGCCACCCCGGAAGCCCTGCCCCCTAGCGCCCCTCTGACTTCCCCTCAGGAAACAGAGAGACAGGAAGCCACCCCCACGTCTGCTCCCCTGTGGGGCTGAGTCCCTCGTCTGTGAGGCCACCCTGCAGCGTCCCGACCCTGTGACGCGCCTTCGGGGAACGAACTAAAGAAACCCAGAACGCAGCCGTGGGCTTCGCCCCGTACGGACCCGCCAGGATGGTGCTTTCCATGCCACCCCCACCATCCCTTCTGTCCCGTGCCCACCTGGCCTCACGCCCAGCCACGGCAGCCCCCGACCCCTCCGACGCAACCCCTGCTCAGCCAGCAGGGACCCTGTGTCCCTCCCACAGCCCGGCCCCTTCCTTCTCAGCCCTTTGAGGCCCCCTCAGCTCACCAGACCCCAAAGGGGCCTGGCCTTGGGCTTCCTGCCTTTCCGGGGACTCCAGCGACCTCCCAGGCCCTTCCCTGCAGGGCTCCCCAGCTCACGGCCTGCAGGCCTTCCCCGCACGTCTTTGGGCCCCTCAGACCAGGGGTGTCAGGGAGGGGCGTGTGTCCCCAACCCCTTATGCCCACACTCACTGCCCGGCAACCTCCGCTCAGTCACCCTCGACTCTCACCTGGCACCTGCCACCAGCTTTGTCCACGGCTGTCCCAGCAGCGGCAGAGCGGTCACTTGACAACTGAAGAGCCCTTCTCTACCCCGCCCCCTGCTCAGGACAATGCGGCCCCCAGGGCCTGGACCAGCTCTGGGTCCACCGCATGCAGGGCCCTCATCCTCCCTAGTGCCCAGGCCCCGCCCGTCTGGTCTCTAACGAGATCAGCATCTCAGCCGGCTGGGACCACCGGGCCCAGAACTGCTGGCCCTGCCCTGCCCTCCCCACGCCCTGCCCTAGGGGTCATCTGAGCACTTGCTACATCCAGCCTGTCGGCGCGTGAGCTGCGGTACAGGACAGACACACGCTTAGATGAGGGTGGGGAAGTGCGGGGGTAGGAGCAGGCGTACTTGTGGGTAAGTGTGGGCGCAGGTACGGGTACGTGTGGGTGCAGGGTGGATGTAGGTGCAGCTACAGACACGCACGTAAGTGCTTTGGCCACACCCCTCACTGGGCGCCTCTAGGGCCTGGCCCGAGGCTGGTGACAGCCAGCGTATGATGGATGACTCAACCTGCTGAGGGCAGAAGGCACCCAGTCCAGATCACCGCACTGCCTGGGGGACGGCAGTGCCCACCCTGGCCTGTGAGCATCAGACGCCAGGTGAGTGGACACTGGTTCGCGGCCAGCTCTGGGCCATGCCTAGGTCCCTCCGTCGGAGCTCATGGAGCACAGGTGACGCTGGCCTGGCCCTGGCTCTCAGAGGTCTGACCTGAATCTGGTCGTTGCCCTGTCCCCGAGGGTCTCAGGCCCAGGCTGGCCCTTAGCCGCCATGAGCAGGTGATGGGGACAGCCTGCCCCTCTCAGGACAGACGGATGGCACTGTCACCCCAGCAGCCGCCCCAGCCCTCTCTTACACAGTGGGTGCTCCAGCTTGCATCGCGTTTTGGGCAAATGAGCTCGACTTCATCCTCAGCCCTGGGGAGGGCGGACGCTGCCCACCCTCTCCTGCCCCCCGTCAGGCCTCTCTGAGGGGCCAGCCCACGACGCGACGCACGCGCTACCTGTCCACCTTCTCCAGGATGGCGGCGACGCTGGCCAGCGGCCTCCGCAGCTGGCGCCGCAGGCTGTGCTGCAGCAGCGGGAGACACAGGTTCCACTGGGTGGTGCACAGCACGTGGATGACCCGCAGGTCGCCCAGGCGGACGGCTCGCTGGAGCGCGACGTCCAGTCTCTGTATTATGCTCAGCTGGCTCTGCACGGAGACAGGGACCGGTCCGTGAAGACTGCCCGGCGAGTGGCGGCCATCGGGCCTGCCCGCACGACCTGGGGCCCCGGCAGCCCTGGGCGGACCCCGAGCCCGGGACGCGTGAGGCCCAGGAGGCAGCGGGTGGGGCCAGACCCGTGGTCAGACGCTGTCTGTGCGGACGGCCTATGGCCTACGCAACCTTCTCCGAAAGGGTCTGGCTGCCTCACGAGGCTGCAGTGGACGTGCCTCTGTGCATCGCCCTCCTGTTTCCTGGCCTCGTGTACTTGGGGGCCTGGGCCCCATCAGCCGTGTCACCTGGAGACAACCTGCCCCAGCCTGCGACACGCGCCCCCCACGGACAGGCCCTGGTCCCGCCTCACGCCCCACGCCTTCCCCGGGGCCTCGGGCTCTGCTCACACTGCGCCTGGGCCGGGGTCACGCCAAGCTTGGGATCCCTGAGCCCAGGCCAGCAGGCTGCAGAGACACGGCGTCAAAGCCCCAGGAGCCAATGCCTGGGGTCCTCGCCGGCGGAGGTGGAGGCACCGGCACCGCGTGGCCACTCGAGCAGGCCCGAGCACCACGCCCACGGCCGCCCGAGAGACAGTTCTGCCACGTCTCCCCCGCCTGCCCGCTGGCAGGTGCCGCCACAGCACATGACCGTCTGCGACAGGCGTGACCTCCCTCGAGAGGGTCAGCGCCGGCGGGTCAGCCCATTGGCAGCCCAGCAGGGACACGAGTGACCGGCAGGTGGAGGTGAGTATGCCACGCAGAGCGGCCGAGGGTGTGGAGCACGGAGCTCTCCTCTCCATGCAGGTGGCCGGCGGGGCCCTCCCAGGCCAGGCGGGTGACACGGGACGAGGACGGCCTGGCACGTGGGGCTGCTGTGAGGGCCCCACGAGCAATTCCAGGCAGTGGCCGCCTCGCTAGCGGCCAGTATCCTGTTCCAATAAACTCTCGTTCCTTCTTCATCTGCGGAATTCTTACTAAGGACTAGCATACAAGGACCTCTGGTCCCTTTTGCGGGGCGGCTGCGGGCCCAGACCTCGGTCCGTGAACAGGCCCGAGCGTGGGGCCGGCTCTTCGGGACAGCGGCAGCCCTGCACCAACTCATCGAAAAGCCAGTCGCCTTCTCCGCAGCCACAGACGGAACCTTCCACAGTCTACGGTTTTGAGTAGGGCAGCTGAGAAAGTCAGAGCGGCTGCAGTGACAGCGCCACACAGCGCCCCTGCCCACACGCCCCTCCCCTGCAGCGACCTCACCCCATCCCCAGAGCCCGTCAGGGCTCCACGCCCAGGGAGCTCACGGCCCCTCGCTACGGCAGGGGTGACTTTGTGCCTTCCCAGACGTGGGCCTGGTGGCAAGACCCTCACAGAGATACGGTGTCCTTCTCCAGGGCGGGGTTCCCGGCCTGTGGTGGGTCGGGGGGCAGCTCCACAGACCACAGGGCTCAGCCAGAGGTGGCTCCCAGCCCCAGCCCCGGCTGCAGGCCCCCAACACGCCCAGCAGACCGAGGTGGCTCCGGGAGCCACGCTCACGAATATGGAAAAGGCTGGTGGCTCAGGTGCCACCCAAGCCTCCAAAGTGCCTGCCTGAGCCTGTGCTTACGGTGGGGAAACTGAGGCACGGCAGGGCACACGCGAACATGGCACACACACAGCTCTCGCGCGCGGCCTGCAGCCCTGCCCCGGGCCTACCTCCACGGCCGCTCGGCTGTAGGTCCTGACCTTACTCTCGAGTCTCAGAGCTTCCAACTCGTACTCCAGGCCCTCGATCTCAATCAGCTTCCCAGGGTCCTGCACACACGAGCCATTTTTGTATACATGGAGATTTTTGACAAAAACCTCACACATTCGTTAACTTCAAAGACAGTTTTAAGTTCTAATTAATGTATAAAGTAGAAATTCGACAAATTAAAATCATAAGATCACACAAAAATATATTTTAAAACTTAAAATGTTTTCAAAAGATGCAAAGATTTAAGTAAGAAAGCCAAAAGAAATTTTTTACCGTTATCATAGAGGGAGAAATACAGTTCACGTCACTGGACACGGAATTTGTAACTAATTAGAGCGACTGGACAAGCCTGGCCCTGGAACCCAGCTGCCCCCGCCCCCGCCCGCTGTGCCCCGTCGGCTCCCGCAGCCAGTCCAGTCTCTGCGTGGTGGGGAGGCTGTGTACACACAGGGCTCCCGGCCCCTGGAAGCCCCAAGAGCCAACTCTGCACGGGTCCTGGGGGCTCCGGGGGCTGGTCTCGGGAGGGACAGGCCCTGACTGGCAGTGGGCACTCTTCAGCTCGGACGGTAGTCTTCAGAAGAGGGGCTGGAAGTGGGGTCACCGATCCCAGGCCGCCTGTGCGAGAAGCCTCCGTAAAACCCCAACGGACGGGCTTCGGGGAGCTTCCGGGTGGTGAGCCCATCCACACGGGGAGCGTGGCACACCCCAACTCCACGGGGACAGAAGCTCCCGTGCTCGGGACCCCCCAGGCCTCACCCCACACGCCTGCTCACCTGGCCACTCGCCTCTGCCCTTGACCACGTCCTCTACGATATAATAAACCCGCAGACGTGTGTTTCCCTGAGTTCTGCGAGCCACGTAGCGAACGGACAGAACCCGGGAGGGGCTGTGGGAACCCCCAATTTGTAGCCAAGTCAGACAGAAGTTGGGGGTGACCTGGGACCTGCTGCTTGCGATCGGCACGTAGGTGGGGGCAGTCCCGTGGGGCTAAGGGAGCCCTTAGCCTGTGGGCCTGACGCTCTCTCCAGGTCGCTCCCATCAGGACTGAGGTGAGTGGCAGGGCCCCCAGCTGGTGACGTGGAGAATTGCTTGGTGCGGGAAAAACCTCCACACATTCGGTGACCAGAACTGTCCAGCAGTGGAGTGTTGGGTGAAAACGCACAGGCGGTGGCGACTGGGTCCCCACCACACGGGTGGCACGTCGCGGCTCACGGCATCTGGCGTCTTTCTTGCTGGCGTCCGTCCGTGTGTCTTCCGTGGGGCAGCGTCTGCTTGGATCTTTTGCATTTTTTAGGTGGTTTGTTTTCTCGAGTAGTTAGAGTTCTCTATAGACTCTGGACATAGTCCGTTATCAGACGTGAGGTTTGAAAATTTTTTCTCTCAGTATCTGGCTTGTATTTTCATTTTCTTAACAGTATCATTTAACGAGCAGAAGTTCTTCATTTAATAAAGTTTAATTTGCCAGTTTCTTCTACGGGTTATGCTTTTGATATCCTAAGAATAATTTGCCTCACCCAAGGTCAAAAAGATTTTCTAGAAGTTTCATAGTTTCGATACTCACGTTTAGGTCTGTGATGCATTTTGAGTTAATTTCTGCATATGGTGTGAGGTATGGATCGATACCTTTTTTTTCTTTACATTTATTCCATGGTTCCGGCACCATTTTTAGAAAACCATTTTTTATCCACCAAATGCCGTTGCACCTTTGTCAAAAGTCGGCTGCCCGGACATCTGTGAGCCTGTCGTGCTGGTCTGGGCGACGTCCCTTCACGCCGACGTGACCCTGTCACGGGCCTTCAGGCTACTGCTCCGCGTGTCCAAAGCTGCCTTCGGCCATTCCAGGCTCTGTGCATTTCTGCATAATTCTATATCGGTTTGTCGATTTCTGACACTTCCGCTGGGATCTGGCTTGGGATTGCTCTGAATCTATTCTTCGGTCTGGAGAAACTGGCGTCTGAACAGTATTGAGTCTTTCGATCCAAGTATTGCATTTCTTGAACAGCCAGATCTTTGCAAGAGCCTCGAACCCTCGCTCAGTGTCTCCATCCGCCGTGTGGTCACCTTCCCGGTGCCCTTCACTGCTCTGTGTCACCTCGAGTCCTGTCTGGTCCCCTCTTCCTTCTGCCTGAAGAACCTCCTTGAAAATTCTTGCAGTGTTTGTTAGTCAGACTCTGTCAGATCTTGTATACTTTAATTCATCCTTATCTGCCTCTGATTTTGAGGTAGGGTTTTTGGTTGGCCATTTTCAGCTTCGGATTTAGGGGCGCCGACCTCAGCTCTCCCGACATGTATTTTCCCCCGGGAAAGTCTGCTCTCACCCTTACTTTTGTTCCTCAGAACATAATTTTTTCTCCTCTTTAAAGACCATGAAACTTTGAGCCATTATTTCTCAAAATATTTTTCCGGCCCCATCCTTTCTCCTTCCTCCTTCGGGGACGCCGACGACCGGCCTGCTCACCTGCCTGAACTTGCCCGACGTCCAGGACACCGTGCATTTTCTTCCTAACGTCCCTTCTCTGTTTCATTCTGGATGACCGCATGACTGTACCTTCAAAAGGTTGCCGATCTTTCCTTCTGAAATGTCTACTCTGCTTTCCTTTTTATTTAAGATTCTTGTCTAGGTATAACTGACCAATGAAATCGTATGCGCTGGACTCCGGCACACGACATGGCAGTGGCGGGTCGCCGGCCAGCGTTGGGCGCGCAGAACCACGCACCGCCCCCCCGCAGGTCCGACCCCGTGGCCGACGTGCCCCTCGCCCCCGCACCCTCGGGCCTGGACCCATGATTCCACTCTGCTTCTTCCACTTAGCAATATGATAATGTGCATTTAAAAATCTTAAAAGTGAGAATTCCCTAGCAATTTCACGTCAATGAACTTACCTGAGGAAAAATCCTAAATGCACATAAAGCTTTAGGCACAAAATGGTCATTGCAGCCTTTACGGAAGTAAAAAGCAAGCAACAACAGGATGTCAACGTCCAATGACAGGGTTGGAGAGTACGTCACAGATCACGAATGTGTGAAACATTGTGCAGCCCTTCAAGTGGGTTACATGAACACCTGCTGGCGGCACAGGCCAGCGCCTATGACCACAGGAAAAGGGAGGAGGGCATGGGCAAAATCGCAAAAATCGCATCTCCACCGTGTCACGTGCACAGAAAGAAAACGCGCCAATGGCAGGTTCAGGCCCCCGCGGTGACAACACGGGCCGTGGCGGTCCCGTTATGGGGCTCTCCGACCACCGCGCGTGGGCACCGGGCACCCACACCGCCGACCACTTACTTTGCTTTCCATCATCTTCAAGTCTGAGATGCAGTCGGAGGAGACCTCCTCGCATTTCAAGGTCAAAGAAAGATGAGCTAATTCAAAAAGCAAGAGGATTCTGGAAACAAAAAAGCAAAGCAGCCATGGGTCAGTAAGGGACAGGAGGGTCCAGCCGCACGGCAGAACACGCACCCAGTCAGCACTCGGCTACCGCGAGGCTCGCAGCCGTGGCTGGGAGCACAGGGTGGACACACAACTCCGGACTCAAGGCCACGTGAGGAACATCTGGGGACATCACCAAAAACATCCACGGTCACCAGTCAGGGTGTCTGCAGAAATCGACAGGCTGACGACGGCCTGAGCGACTTTGAAAAGGGACAAGGTCGGAGGCCGGAACCACCCGATCCGAAGAGCCCAAGCTGCAGGCACACAGGCAGCAGCCCTGGAGCGAGACCGCCCGGCTCCTCGGCTCCGGCACGGGACAGCCAAGTCCTGTGCACTCAGGGCGTCCAGCAGCACCGCTGGCAGCCAGCCACTAGGTGTCTCAACAGTGCCACCGGCACTGTCTCCAGACAGCAACCTTCCCTCTTTTTCTAGGTAACTGCCACAGTCATAACGGGACCACCGCGGCCCGCATTGTCACCATCCTCCCTGCTCCCTGCACTGGGAAGGGGCGTGGCCTCCGGACACCCCACTGTCACTGCCAACCTCACCTTCCATCCACTCCGCCTGGGACCAAGAGGGCCCTGGGAGGGCCGCTCCCCCCCCGCCCCGCATGGGCCAGGCAGGCGGGGACAGGGGAGAAGGGACAGCCATAGGTGTAAATGACTGGTTCTCAGTCCTTTTAGGTTTAAGCCGACAGAACTTTCTTCCTGCCCCAGAAGTGTCAGCAAGGCCCTCACAAAGGGTCAGGCTGAGGTGAGACCTAAAGACCCCAGAGGCAGCTCTGAGTCGCTGAGCCCGTGTCCCCAGCAAGCAGAGGACACACCCTCTCTTCCAGTCCAAGGAGCAGCGACCAATGCTGCCTGCACACGAAGCCACGACTGTCCAGCTCACAGACTGTCCAGCTCACAGACTGTCCTGGCACCCCCTCCGGCCACAGCAACACTGGGGGGCAGGCGCCATGTCAAACCCTGAGGGCGGGGAGAGTGAGCCAGGCGCACGGGCAGAGGCGGCCGACACGGCCGAGGCTGGATCATGGGCAGGCAGGGCGCCCCGCACGCGTGCAGTGAGACCCCCAGGGCCGCGCCCAGCGTGGCGGCACACTGGGGGCCAGGCCACGCCTCGCCAGCTTTCAGGAACGTGCCCCACGGGCTCCCAGGGGACCCGAAGGCCTTGTCAGGGGCCTCGCTGCCTAGGAAAACTTCACGATGCAGAAAAACGTTCACGATTTATGTAGGAAAGCAGGTTAAAAACTATGTGATCATAATTTTGAAAATATATATTGATACCATATTCGAACTTTCTGTAATAATTACATTTAAATTTGAAATGAGAAATTATGAGTCATTTAAAAAATACGCATATATGCGACCCCTGGCCATGGAATCTGTGTCAGCTGAAGAGCAGTGGGGGAAGTCACACATGAAGTGACCACAGGAACACAGGACGTCTCTGTGCGCCCTGTCATCCAACCCAGCTGCAGGCCACGTCAAGGTGCCCGTGGCCCTGCGTCCTGCTGTCACGGCCTGCAGGACCCCTCCCCTTGAGTAACTGCTTCTACCCAGCAGGAGACCCGCACCCCGAGCAGCCACCGCCCTGACTAGGTGGCAGGCGCTTCTGCCTTCCCTCGTACTCACGACTGCCCCCCACCGGCTTTGGTGAAGCAAGCTGCCACGTGGAGAGGCACGGACCAGGCCAGCACCCGCAGGAGCGCGGACCACGCCCGCCCGCCGAGCCGCAGAGGGGACCCCAGCCCCCGACAGCCGCTGCCGGATCCCCGCCCCGCGTGCAGCAGCTCAGGCTGCTCCGTGCTGTCGTCACGTGACAGCAGATCGCTAACACGCCCCCACGAGTCTTCTCGGCTGAGTGACACGTTACCACACACTGGGTGGCTTAAAATGACAGAATGCTACTCGCTCACAGCTCAAGAGGCGAGAGGTTCAAAGTCTGGGTGTCGCAGGGCTGAGCGCCCTCAGGTTCTGGGAAGGAAATACGCATTGCCGCCGGCCCCCACCGCACCCCGCCTCTGCTGTGGCCGGCACCTGCGGCCCCGGCTGCCGCCGCGGCTCTGTCCCTCTCTCTGCCTCCCTCCTGCCGTGGCCCCCTCCACGCGAGTCTGTGTCAACTCCCCTCCTCGAAAGGACAGAGGCGCAGGCGGCGAGGGCGGAGACCTGGCTGTGTCTTTCTGAGAAACACAATTCAACGCACGACACCCGTGAATTGACGATCAAACGACAAAGTGAAAACGCATCCAGAACAACTGCTATGCGCAAAGGGCCCAAAGGCTTCCTATGCAGGGTGCTGAAAAATTCACTGAGCGCCGAAATGACGAGCCGCCGCACGTGTGAGCCCGGGACAGCGGGAGCCGGGACAGCAACAGGTTCCTGACTCCCCGTTCTTTTAAACGTACGTGAGAATGTGACAGCTGCTGGGCGGGGAAAAATCCTGTCACCGCTGTGGGAATAAAGGAGGGGGACACTCCACACTCTCTGTCCCATCCGGCTCAGCTTCCCACTGGCGGGAACTTAACCCGGGATCATTGTCAACCCCACCAGCGCTCAGAGGGTTCCGGAACGCACAGAATGAAAAAGCCCAAATGCTCGGGGGGCAGCATTTGTCCACCTGCAGAAACCGTGCGCCGGCGGAAGGCGGAGACCAAGCACCTGCGGAGCCCTCCTGGGAGTCCCGCTTGACCCTGGAGCGTCCCGTGTGCAGTGACGCACCCGCCTCCCAGGACGCAGCGCTGGCAGCTGCTGGGGAGGCCGGGAAGCGAACTCACTTCTCCTCCCTGACCGAGGGGAAGCGCTGGTGATTGTAGTAGCCTAAACGCTGGTGCGTCTTCTTCAGGATCCTGCCCACGTCTTCGGGCAGTTCGTTTTTATCCAATTTCCTAGAATTAATTAAACGTTAAATAACCAAAAACTCCTGTCAGGTTTGTTCGAATTATAAAAGGAACTCTCATGAGGTGATCCACGCTGGCCAGAGGCCCAAACAATCCGCCCTCCTCCTCGGACCCCGGACCATTCGCACCTGCTGGCTCAGAGGACCCCCGGACGCCATGCACAGGGGGGTCCTACGTCAGCGCCTGCGCAGGGCCCGTGGGGGGCACCGGGCCCTCTGCACTCCTGCTCTGGGGCCTGGGACCGGCCCCTCTGCTCCCTCCCCTCCCCTCGCTCGCTGGCCTCCTCGCTCCCCTGGCCCCTTCATAGGGCTGGTCCCGCCTGGTAACTCCTTTCTCCCAGGCACCCCAACAGCCCCCCTCACTTTGCTCAGTGCCACGGCCGTGTCTCCGGCCTCACCTGGCACAACCAGCTGGTGACTCTGCCCTATGACCGACCGCTCGCTCACCGGCCCGCCTCGCCAGGGGCCTCCCCACAGCCTCCGCTGGCCCAGCCCGCCCCCCGCACGAGGCTGGGACCACTTGGCTCTGGCCCCCTCCCCAAACCACTTACGCCCTCAGCGTATTCATGTGGAACGTGACAGACATGCTGATAGAAGCTCTCTTCTCTTCCTTTAACTGAAGCTCGTCCATCAGTCCATGGCGCACCTGTGACCGAACGAACGCGAAAACCAGCTCGATTTAAACGGATCATTTGGTAGAGACCCAAGTATTGTGTTTGGCTATTATTTTGCAAACACTCCTCCTTTAACGTTAATATTTGCAAGTAACAGTATCTTTTCATTAATTATGTTTATTATTTCGCTTTTCCCACACAGAGAAACAAATACGTTCCGAGTGCTCTTCATACACATCGTTACGGTAATTACTTTATCTTCACAAATTTTCTGCTTTTTTTAAATTCAACACTGTCACAAAGGAAATAACCAGAGTCGCAACGAAGAAAACAATTTCGTTTTGTTTTCTTCGTATGTGTGTGTCTTACATTCCGCGTGGACGGACCCGTGGGCTGTTTCGACAGTGTCCTGAGCAGTGGCATTTGAGGAAGGCGCCCCTTCATCTACATTTTTTAACACGCCAGCTCACCATGACGGAAAACAGCTGCCGGTATCTGTGTGGCGCGTTCGCCTTCGTGAACGGCGCGGCGGTGGCACAGAACCTCGCGGCCTCCTCCGTCTTCCCGGCTCGCAGGTAGCACTCCAGGAGCTCCCTGGGGACCACGAGCACAGTGGGTGCTAAGCCTGCTGCAAGCGTCTAATGAGCAGGTCATCACCCTTGTGTCATCCGCGTGTCTCACACCTCAGAGAGACACGACGGGCCGCTCTTCGCCCCACGCCTGGGGACGGGGAGCCACGCCGCTGCCGGCAAGAGGGAAATGTCACTGTGTGGGACACTGGAAAATGACGCCGCCTGTGTGTCTTTTCTGTGAGAGGCTCCCCAGATGGCCGACGGCCGGGAGGAAAGCCTGCATGTTCTGGCTCCGGCTTCAGGACGGACCCTCTGGCCCCACCTGCGGACACAGTCGCCAGCCATGGCGCATGGACATGGCACTCGGCATACACAGGGACAGTGTGACAGACTCCTTCAGTGCCCTCTGCCCGAGATCCACCTGCTGACCTCTGTCGCTGTGGCTTCCCGTGCCATCGTGGGGCCGAGGTTTCTGCCGAAACGTCTACTCTGGGACCAACGTGCTGAACTAAGTCCTTACCCCCAGGAGCCACGGCTCTGACCCAGTTCGCATGTGCTGGGTTTCAGTCGAAACACTTGTCCTGCTGTCACTAACCCACATGGCCAGGACACTGCAGTGTCGTCTACAGAGCTTAGACGCATCTTCGGACAAGACACAAAAGACCACAGCTCTGTGACCGGAGGTGGAAGCGAGCGGTGGCCTCGCGGCTCTGTGAGAGGGCCGCCCCCGGAGGCGCGGGGAGGGACGGGGTCTGCAGGGCGGCCGCCCCCACTCACAGCATCAGCTCCGCCTGCCAGTCCTTGTCTTCTTCCTCCGTCTGCTGCAACACGCTCACGATCTGGGCGAGGCTGGCGATCAGGTGCTGACAGTACCCCGGCTTGAGGAAGGGCCTCGCCATTTGCCAGTACAGGACCGAGGCGTTGAACACCAGGAAGTAATACCTGCGGCGCGAGCAGAGGAGACCTGGAGTCCCCTGTCCCGAGCATCTGGGACACACGGTCCAGGCTGCATGAGCGAACATGCATCGCCCTCCCGGCAGCCACGGGCATCCAGCTCAGCCGCAGCCACAATCTCCCGGCCACAGGCTCCTGGTTCCTGACTAGAGAGCTCGTCACTCACTCGGCCACTCCACAAAGCGATCGGCCCCCCGTGAAAATGTACCAGTGAGGAAGGCCTCCTTTGGCTCCCAAGGGATAGGCAAGAATAGGCAAGTGTAGGAGAAATCAAGAAGGCTTCCTGGAGGAGGTGACATCCTGCTGAGACCCAAAAGTGACCAGGAATCAGCCAGGAAAGCAGTGCAGGGATGAAGTTTGGGTAGGTGGAGGAGGGAGCAGAAGCTTTGAGGAACAAAGTCTCTGAGCCAGTGCGGGAAGCGCCACGTGTGGGGGAAGCTGGGCTTTCTCCCGAGGGCTGCTGGCTGCCGGGAGCCGCCTGAGGAACTGAGCGTGGGGGTCACAGGGGTCGACTCGCCCCTTCCTCTGGGCCTCTCTGGAGAGGCTCCGCCTCGCAGGCTGCCAGGTGCCTGGCGCTGCTCTGCGCTGGCAGTTAGAGGGCCGTGTGCTGCCCATCGTCACCCAGGACGCTGGCAGGACAACGCCACTGGTCCCTCAGGGGCTCACTCAGCACCCCCTCGTCCTCCATCCCGCTGTGCCCACATCTATTCTATTCTCAAAGGCTCCTGGTCCCCCGTCGGGCAGCCTGCAGGTGTCCCCAGGATCCCTGGCGTGCAGCAGCCACCGGGCCCCTCCCCAAGGATGCTCACCGCTCCGGCTTCGCAGTTCCAGGGTACGGTCCCCTCACAACACACACTGTCCTTAGAACCTCAGGCTTGAGGCCACTGGCTTCCCTGTGTGCACAGCCTCGCTGGGTGAGGCGCTAGGGGCTGGGCCCTGCGTCCCCACACCCAGTCCAGGCCCCGGCCTATGGGCCATCAGAGACAGGAGAGCGAGGGACTGAGCCCAGGACTCACGCCGACACCTCCTCTAAGTGTCGTGTCCTGTTTAAATAGCTCGTATTTAAATGTGCAGTTTATATGCAAGCTTAACGGTTTCGATAACAAGTTTCAACGAAGCAGCATCCATTAAGTAGAAAACGGTGCTGGAGTTTGAGCCGGATCCCCTCCGCTGGATCCGCTCCGCAGATGTGAGGCCTCGGCCCCGGTGGTGGCCAGAGCGAGTGCCGGCCAGTGGGGGCAGCACACAGAGGGAACCAAGATGCTGAGCCCCCGAGAGGCCCTGGTGAAAGGAGAGGCCCTCAGAGGTGCCGAAAGCCACCTGCACATTCCAGAAACCACGGAACAGAGCAGAGGACACAGCTAAGGACCGCGTGCGCGCGGCCCGGCTCTGGGCTCGAGACTCATGGGCACAGCCACAGGGGCACGAGAACACAAACAAGGACAAAACCCTACGGTCTGAACAGAGCCCCTGGTCTCCCCTGGTTCCAAACCTTGTCTGCGGCCCTTTAGAAACGGCAGAGCCCGCAGGCCTACCTCGGTTCTCCCTTGGCAAAGTTGATGGCCTTCATGTACTGAGTCACGCAATTTTCGAATTCCTCCTAAAACGACATAAGGGTGCACGATTAAATCGAACTTGCCACCGAGACATCGGCCGCTGCTCACGGCCACTTCTGTGAACATTAGCCTCACTAGAGACGGCCTGGCAGCCCCGGCTGCTGCTCTCTCCCCGGCCCATGGCACCAGGATGCAAAGGCCAAATGTCGAACAGGATGCAGGGCAGACACCAGTGCCTCCGAAGAAAACAAAGAGGAGATGCTGCAAGTTTCACATCACTGAAAACAAATCTGGTCACTTCACTCTTGAGAAAAACACTTTAAGATGTGTCTGGCCAGACACGATTTTGGAAAGGGGTAAAACAGGAACTTGTGATAGAAGACATGGGATTTTGAGGAGACTCGAGGCAACCGCTGTGAAAAAGTTCCCGAAGGCCGAACAGGAGCGCGTTCACGTGAGTGGCGGCCCCGCCCGCTCCCGGAAGCTGAGGGCGGCACGTGGGGCGGGCGGCTCCCCGGGGCCCTCTCACCAGGTTGTCCGTGGACTTGGGGGCGCACAGCTGGGCCCTGCACAGGTGCGCTCGGCCCAGAAACTGGGTGACGGGCCCCTTGGCCTTGAAGTACATCTGGACGCAGTCCTCGCTCACCGCCGGCTGCCCCATCTGCAGGGGGCGGGGCCAGGAGGGGTCTCTGAAGCCGGCTTTGGAGGGCGCGGCCTCCCTTCCCACCTCCCTTCCCACCGGGTCCCGCCCTCGGCGCCCCCCCTGCTTCCAGCCAGGCCCGGGGGCAGGGTCTCCCGCAGGTGGGGGCGGGTAAGGACCTTCAGGGCCTGCTCGGCGCACAGGACGAACAGGTCGGGGCTGAAGCTCTCTGTGGGGTCCAAGTCCGACTTGCCCAGGTTGGCGGCCTTAATCAGCTCGTAGGCCCTTCTCAGGGAGGCGGCGTCTGCGGGACGGCAGGGGGCGGACCACGGGGTCGGGCGGGGGCGAGGCCGGCAGGCCGGGCCGGGTCAGGTGGCCGCGGGTCCCCGGGCGAGGCCGCGCACGCCCCCCGCCCCCCGGCCGCCCCCCAGCGGCTTCGAGGGGCGGCCCGTCCCGCCGCCCCGCGCACCCTGCTGGCTCTCGGCGCGGGCCAGCTCCTGCATGATGACCGGGTCCATGGCGCCCCGCTCTGTCCCCGGCTCTCCCGCGCCCAGCGCCGGCGTTGCCCAGCGACGGGAGAGGACGCGGCCCGGGTCCTACGAGTCCGCGGCGGGGCCGCATTTGTCCCGAGCGAACCGCGCGCGCGCGCGCGCTCCCGGCCCGGGGCGAGGGGCCGCCCTGCCCTCCCGCCCGCCCCGCTCTGCCCCGGCCCCTGCCCCTCGGCGACGCCCCCAGGTCCCCGCCGCGTCGCCCGCGCCCAGATCCAAGCGGCCGCCCTGATTCCGGCCCTGGGTCCCTGCTCCGCAAGGGGCCTCCGGCCTCCCGCCTCCTGGACTCCTCCCTCCTCCGCTCACCTCCTCGCAAGGCAAGTGTTCTCCCTGCCTATATTCCTTTGCATTTCTTTTACCCACCACGCACGCACGCACGCACCACTCCACCACCCACCCACCCACCCACATACTCTTCCACACCTTACCCACCTCTGCACCCACTCACACTCCACCTACCTCCACTCCACCCACTCACTCACACTCACCCACCACTTCCACTTCCACACATCACTCACCTACCCACTCACCCACTCACTCACACTCACCCACCTCCATCACTCCACACTCCACCACCCACTCCACCCACTCACCACCTACCTACCACTCACCCACCCACCCACCTACTTCACTCCACCCACTCACTCAATTTTACCTTCCACCGGTATTCATCATTCATTCTATGAAGTGACTTGCTCCTTCCCCCCAGCCAGGGCCGTGCGGGCCTGTGGGCAGAGACATCACAAGAGCAAGTGCAGGGGACCGGCCAGCTGTTCAGGGTGTGACTCTGCGCAGGGAGCAGGGCTGGGGACAGGGCCCCAAGCAGGGGCAGCTGGGCCGAGACCCAGAAGCCAGAGGGTGTGGGCGCCAGACAAGGGGAAAGAGGCCACCAGGACAGTAGCATGTGCCAAGGTCCGGAAGAAGGAGGGCCGCCAGCTGGGGAGGGGGCCCTGCCGTGGGCCGGTGGGCAGGAGAGAGGGCCACTGTCTGGGTGGGGGTCAAAAAAGATAAATAAATAATAATTGGAGCCACTTTAAAACAGAGCTTCGACTTTGCCTGCGGGTGAAGATTAGGGTGCAAACGCAGACCACAGGACAGTGCTGGGGGCCCTGACAGTGTTGTGTCTAAGTTTTAGATGAAATTTAAAATCCATGCACGGTGAAATGTACACCTAAGTACATACACAGTGTGCACAGGTGTATGGATGATAAACACGCTCACTGGCTGTCGTTTTGAGACCTAAGCTCCACATTTTCTTCCGGGTCTCCAGCCGTGTACCATCTTGAAGGCAGAAAGCTCACTTTCGGGTTCGCCAGCTGCCAGTTCCCCCAGACGGTTCTCCATGTGTCTGCTTATGCGTGAAGACACTCAGCACCCTACTCACAGCCGTCAAATATTTAAGCCGCCAAGGTAATAGCTCCCAAATATCATGTGCTGAGAGATTTTCTGAACCCTCGAGCACTGAGCATCAAAGCTCTTTGTTCTGGTCACACGGCAGCCTTGAACATTAAGAGTGGAGCGCAAAGGCTCCTACTGAGTGGCACTTCGCTTGGCAAAGGCAGTCGGGGTCAGTCCGGGCTGCCCTTTTGCTGTTTTTCCCCGAGAATCAAGCGTGGAAGTTGCGGGATGCCAGATGTTTCCCCTTATCCCTCACTTCCGACGCTCCGCCTTGTCCTGGCTCAGGCCGGGAGAAGCCTGGAGCTTTGGCAAGGCAGCCCACATTCTCGTGGGCCAAGCCGTGGGGCGCCTGCCCGCCGAGGGGCGTGCTGAACTCAGAAACACAGCAGCCTCGGGGCCCTGGGCCCCCGCCCCGACTGTTCCTGGACCTTCCTGGTTGGCCTCCAGCGGGCACCTACGCCCACCTGGATGGAGCAGGAAGCCCTTAGCGCACCCTGCCTGTCCCTAGAGTGGCATCTCAGGTCACTGTCTTTCCACACAGATTGTGCTCCGGGTCTGCATTCCCAGGCAAGACCCCGCAGGTTCGCTGGATCCGCCGGCTGGGCCGCTGTGACAAGGGCCCCAAGCCGCTGCCGACGACCGACTGGGCAGACCTGCCTGGGCCCTGGAGGCAGACGGTGAGATGGAGCCAGCCGTGCGCGGGGCTGAGGGCGGGCGGGGAGGGTCTGTTCCTGCTAACGTGCTACTGGGAATCCGACCTCACTCGTGACGCCAGCGGCCAGTCCACCATCGCTCCTCGGACAAAGAATCCCTCGACTTGTCTTTTTCCTGTGCTCTCGAACTGGTGCCATGACCCTGTAAGTAAAGGTTTGGTGCAACTCATGACACTGGACGGTTTCCTCCTGCGTGTATGTATCACGATGTGTGTATCTGTGTACGTGTGCTTGTGTGGGAACACGTGCACAGGCATGCATTTTTCATGTCCGCGTGTATGTATTTCTGCTTGTGTACTTGCGTGTGTCTGCGTGGATATGTGCGCATGCGTATGTATGTGTGTTTTCATGTCTGTGGATGTGTGTACATGTGTATGTCGCTGTGCAGATGTGTGCATACATGTATGTATGTGTTTGCGTGTGTGTCGAGGGCTGTAGCTCTTTGACAAAATCTTATTTCATCTGTGACGACTGGCTCCTCTTAAGTCAACCTGGCAATTTAGATTTTTCCAGGAAAGCATTCATTTCATCCAGATCTTAATATGCTTAGAGTCAGACAAAGTTGCCTTTTATGGTTGTTTTTTGTTTTCTCTGTATCCGGGGCTATTTTCTTATTATTATTTCTTCATTTTGTGTCTGTTTTTCTTGGTTAGCTTAGCTAAGGGCTTTTCTATGGTTTTCACCTTTATAAAGAACGAGCTTTGGGATTTATTTATCGATCCTGTCATTTTCCAGTTTCAAATCATTAAGTGCTCCTCCGGTGCTCACCTCTGCTTAACTGAGCCGCGTGTGTGGTTCTTCCCGAGTTGGGTGCGTGATGCAGTCTCTTCCGCCTCGTTAACTGCCGTAAGGACAGAGCGCTGCTCCACGTGCAGGTGCTCAGGGGACGTTTGTCGTCATGTCTTTTGGGCAGACGCTGAGGAGGGGCTGCTGGGCTACACGGTTTCGGATGCAGGGCGGTGATGGTGCCGAGCGCCTCGCACGTGCCCGCTGGACCTTTGGGTCTGATTCTGTGGCACGTCTTTGGTTCAAGTGGTTCTGTTCAAGCCTCTTGCCTCGTCATTGAGTCGGGCTGTGTGTCTTCTCGCTGCGGAGTCCCCGGGTGCCTTGTGTATTCTGGATGCTCGTCCTTTATCCGCTCTCCATAGACTGACCATTTCCCTTCACCCTTTGGATTTTGTTTACCTGCCCTTCCCAGCCTCATGCGGGTCACATGACTTGACTTTAAAGAACAAGTTGGCGTTGACTGGCTGGGGAGTGGGGGGCGCAGGGCACGTAAGAGTCCCACTGTCACCACAGAATGGTGACTTCTACTTGGCTGGAGATGCCTCCAGCCGCGGGATCGTCTGGGTGGGCTGGGAAGGCCACAGGGCTTCAGCCAGGAAACTTCAACCTCGTTTTCCAATACCCGCTTTGTTACTGCTGGAATTTCCAGCAATAGCTCTGCACACCTGTCCCCTAGGACAGGAGTCCCCAACCCCTGGGCCGTGGACCGGGACCGGTCCGTGGCTTGTTAGGAACCAGGCCACACAGCAGGTGAGCAGCAGGCGACGCGCGAACCTTCATCTGCATCTGCAGCCGCTCCCCAGTGCCAGCATCACCGCCTCAGCTCTGCCTCAGGTCCTCAGGCCTTAGATTCTCGTGGGAGCACCAGTCTCTGGTGCCTAAAGGTTGGGGACCGCTGCCCTAGGAATGTATGGGCTAGTTCTCTCACCAGCTCAATACGTCTGCCCGGAGGCCCAGGGCTAGGGGGCCACTGTGGAGCAGCCTCAGCAGCAAAGCGGAGCGGCGCTCCATCCTTACAGCCGTTAGCAAGGCTGAGCCCGACTCATCCATCTCAAGGGAACCCTCCCAGGCCCACTCCCCACACACTCATGTACCCAAAATGGGGACACCCCCTTTGCTTGTGGTGCCAGGACCAGAGGCAGCCGCGACCCCTCTGTGGAGTAACACAGTTCTGCCCCACAAACGTATCTCCTTCACTCCGCGGCATGGCGGAGGCTGTGGACAGGTTTCGTGATGATGCAGACTTCAGCCCCCCGGTGGAAGCCAGCACCCACGTGACTGCTAATGCTGGCTTCACGATGGCGGCTCTTTGGGGACCTTGCAGGAAGGCAGCTATGAAGGGTCCTCCTACCTGGCCGGTCCCTAATGGGATCCACCTGCTAGGACCTGACGACCGGCCTGCCCCAGGCGCTTGGTGCTGGGGAGGGTGGGCTGGTGGATTTCCTCCTCTGGTCTGAGGGTACGAAAGGGGCAGAAGGTCAGGAAAAGGGTGCCAGGAGGGGTCCCCGTGGTGCACAAAGCCACGTGGCAAGGGGAGCCTTCTGGAATTGCCCCGGCGACTTCCCTCTGAGGGAAGAGAAAGCGAGCTGCGGTCTCTGCCCCGCCTCCTGCCATAGAACCCTAAAACCCTGGCACAGCCTGGGCCCTAACAGCACCAGGAGCACCTCTGCTTCTCATGAGGTGACACCGGGTGGCTCCTGGGCGAGTCCTGGGTGAGGGCTGGTCAATAGAAAGACTCAGCCATGCTTAGGAGCTTGGAATTCTCAGCCCCATAGCGTCCTCCGGAGAGGGGCAGGGGCTGGAATGCAGATGTAAATGAGTGCGTTGGGCTGGACCCAGAATTAGGGGGTAGACGTAGTGAAAGCATGTCCAAAGAAGGGACGGCCACCTTGCAGAGCGAGAGCGGCCACCTCCACAACGCGGCGGATTCATGTCTGTTCTTAATGTTGGTCCCACCGCTCGTGGGACCTTAGTTTCCTTAATTGTGCTCAGAACACTCAGGGCTGTGGCCACATGTGTTCCCCTGACCTTCCAGGCAGCTCACGAAAGGGGCAGAAGGTCAGCTCCCAGAGGCTGCTGGGAGCTGGGGGGCAGCTCTCAACCACTCACGGGAGGCGGGGGGCGGGGTGGAACCAGGGACTCCCTCTACCCTCGTGGGCCACAGCAGCACTGAGCTCCAGGTCTCAGGGGCTCTTCCTCGTTCCTGTCCTGTCACCCTCCTGCCTGCCTCCTTCCCCTTCCACACCTCCTCCTCATGGTGCTCCCCTGAGACTTCCTCCCAGTAAACACACACTCAGACCCGCATCCCAGCCTGCGCCTGGGGCAGGCCCACCACGAAGCCAAGTGCCCTCCAGAGAACGTGCTCTTGCCTCACACCGCGGGAAAGCGGCCCTCCTGCAGCCGAGCCTGAAGCCGCCAGCCCAGCGGTCCCGGGCCTGTCCCCGAGGCGCCACGGACTGTCCCTCGGTGGGAAGAGCTCACGGGAGCCCAGACGGGGCAGCTCGGGCCTCGGGGAGTGTGCTGGTCGGCGGGATGGGGACACAGCGTCTGTACCCACAAACCGAGCCTGCGGGCGGGGGCGCGGCTCTGCTCCCCGTCACGGGTGGCGTGCTCCGCTAAGCTGCGAGGGGCGAGAAGGGAGGTGTCACCAGTCCGTGATGTCAACCAGTGTCTCGGGGACTTGGAAGCTTTTGGACTGAGGTTTGCTTTAATGACACTCGCAAAGGCTGGAGCCAGAACTGGGCTCAGGATGCAGGGGAAGCCAGCAATGTCAGACTTCTGTGCAAGTGGAAACCGCCAGCCTCCTGCCTGGGCCCGGGGAGCCCCTGGGTGACCCTGGGTGAAGGCCAGCCTGGCGATGGCATGTGTGGCCTCTCCCTATCACCCTGTCTTCTGAGGACGGCGGGTGTGTGAGTGTGGCTGAGTGTGAGCGTGTGTGCATGAGCATATGTGTGAGCATGTGTGCATGTCACTGTATGCGACTTGCGTGATGTGCGCATGTTGTGAGCATGTTCGCACGTGTGACCATGTGAGCGTGAGAGCATGCGAGCACATAACCACATGTGCGTGGCCATGTGACCATGAGCATTAGCACGTGTGACCGTGCGTGTGTGTGTAAGCATGCGTGTGTGTGGATGTGTGAGCCAGTGTGTCCCCAGCAGGCACTGCCCTCCTGCCTGTCTCCCCCTGGAGCGACACCACCCCTCTAGGTGGGGGCGGACAGCAAGCCCATCCCTGCCTGAACAGAAACCAGACCAGAGTCCAGCTGAGCTGATCAGTGACTTCGGGAACTGGACTCCGCGTTCTGGGAGCCGTCATCATAAGTGTAAATTTCTTCAGTGAATTGGAAAATGAAATGAACTTCTGCCTTAAACAGGTGTCTGGGAAGAAGCCCCGCCCACGGCCCCCTGCAGGCCTGGTACTTCCGCCTAAGGAAATAATCCCAGAGCAGAAGGACCCAGAAGGGCCCAGCAGGCTGCTCGTCTACGCAATATTTACTAAGTTGTCAACTCATTTCTCTTCTGGCAAGGACCTTCCAGTCTTTCTCAAGAAAACTAAGTGGGCAAGAGCAACAGCCCTCATGTTGTGAGTTATTGAAAGTAAATTTAAATGATCTCCCGCCCCAAGTGAAAACTAAAGGGGTTGATGAACACAGGCTGACTGGACATCGACCGTGTTTGTCACGAGTGTCAGTTTTGTTCAAACAGCTCTCCACATTGTCTGAGTCCCGATCCCTCCGAGGTCTTCTCTCCACCTCCGTGGGCCACACCCCTCCGTCCAGCTGTCCACCCGCCACCACTTTCTGGCACCTGCCTTTGTCAGTGGGGCATCCAGAGTCCTTGGGAGGAGAGCAGCCTGTGCCAGCTCCGCCTCAGAAGCTGCTAGGAGAAGGCTGGGCTGTCACTTCTAGGACAGCAAAGACACTCCCTGGGGGGAAGATACCCCCGGGTGGACACGGCCCCAGGCTGCTCCCAAGATCACCCCCAAAGCCACACGTCAGCAGAAGGGAGAAGTGACGGGCCCTGGCGACAGACACACTGGCCATTGGTTTCCTACGGCTGCGGCACAAATCAGCACAAAACGAGTCGTTCAAACAACAGGAATGTACTCTCTCACAGTTTTGGAGGCAGAAGTTCAAAGTCAAGTTTAGATTCCCTCTCGAGGGCCCGGGGAAGGCTCCTTCCTGCCTCTTCCAGCTCCTGGTGTCCCCAGGCGTTCCTTGGCCCCGACCCGTGCCTCTGTCATCACTTGGCCTTCTCCCGTGTCTCTGTCCCAAACCTCCCTCTTCTTTCTCTCATCCTAAATCCAGGACGACCTCGTCTTGAGACCCTTAACCGCAGGTGCAGAGACCCTCGTCCAGATAAACTCACCCTCGCTGGGACCAGGGGACAATCTTTTTGAGGGATACCATTTAGCCAACTACCCCAGTGGTTGCACGCTCAGGGGGAGGGGGCACTGCAGAGGTCTTCGTCCAGACTTCAGTTCCAGAATTCAGTAAAAGGAAGACTGAACTGCAGGGTGCGTGTGTGCATGTGCGTGTGCGTGAGTGCGTACGTGTGTGTGTGCACGTGTGTGTGTGTGTGTGTGAACACCACAGGCAGGTCTGCGACACAAGCTGTGTGTCCTACTATTCAACTCGATTCTGGCAGCATCTGCCTGGAGATGGCGTCAGACCCCTCAGTCCCACAACTGTCCCCCACCCCACTTCGGATTCCAACCGCAAGCCCAGGTTACCGCCTGAGCCCCTACTCCAATGGTTATTGGTCGGGGGTTCCCACTGCCCCCTCCGCAGGTTCGATTGACTCGCCAGAGTGGCTCACGGGACTCAGACACGTTTTCAGAACCGGTTTATCATAAAGGACAGAACTCAGGAACAGCAGGGGAAAGAGCCGCACAGGGGCACGGGGGCGGGCAGGGGATTCCTCGCCTGTGCAGGGGCCACCGTCCCCTCCTCTCCACATCCACCAGCCCCGACTCTCCGGCTGGTCCTTTTGGGTTTCCTCGGAGGTTTTGTTGCTGGAGTGATTGATGACATCACTGGCCATCAGCGACTGAGCCCGAGCTCCAGCCCCCTCTCCCTCCCACAGCAGGTGGCTTCCCTGGGGGGGGCGGCCACCCTACCCCATCCTGAGGGGCTTTCCCAAAATCAACTCTCTAACATAACGAAAGACACCTGTGTCACTCTCATTGCTTAGGAAATTCCAAGGATCTGAGGAGCTCTGTGCCAGAAATGGGGCAAAGGCCCAACGCAGATGCTGTTATTACAAGCCACGTCGCCGTGAAGGGGAGCGTGAGAAATACTGGTAATAAGCCGTGTGAGAGGCTTTGAGCTGCATGCAGGGCGGCAGCCAAGGCCGCTCTGCTCTCTGGGCGCCCAGTGCAGGCAGCACAGGTGCCCACAGGAGGGCGCCGGTGGTCCTGCAGCCAGGCTCCCTGTGCCCAGAGGGTCGACCTCGCACTGAAGTCGGGGCCTTGGCTGCAGGCTCAGCCCCGCATCACCTCCATCCCCATGGCCCCTGACAACCTCCCACACCCTCCCCTTGGCCACTTCCCCTGGGCAGGCAGGGTGCCAGGGCTAGAACACTGGCCAGGCAGTTTGGGGCACTGGAGAAGGTGAGCGCATGAAACTAACAACCATGCGTGTCGAGGACACTTGCAGACTCCCCCGTGGGGCCTTAGACCACCTCACCCCACGACAGGGGCCAGCACCCCTCTGCTGTACTGCCGCCCTCCCTCTGGCCCCTCTCTGTTGGGGGAAGGGTCCCCGGTGGGTCACAGCCCCTCAGGCTGCTTTTCCTGGGCACATGGCAGAGCTCAGCATGGGGAAGGTGATGGATACTGGCTTTTCCCATGATGACATACAGCAACCTTGGAAAAACCCAATCTGCCAGCTTCCAAAAAGAATTCCAACTTAAAAAAGTATAAATACATAATTTCCCCCAGTTTTATTACTGAGTTTTATGGAGCCCTTTTCTTAGATTTCTGAAGACAGATTTTGCCATCAGTGGTAGAAACCACAGAACAGGAAAAGAAAAATCCGCCCCAGTCCTTCCATAAAAAGTTCGGGCGATCCAGTTAAAAATAGCCTGAGCAGCCCTCAGCGACCTAGAAACCGCGGGGCACATTCTCCTGTCACGTGCAGGCTGTGGAGAAGGCGCCCGGTGCCTGGACACCTGGTTTCCTCCCCACTGCGGCCCATGGGTGCCGGGGCTGCTCAGAGGGTCCCCAGAAGGCCCTGGCAGCTGTAGGAGGGGCCAGTGAGTTGTCCTGTAGCTCTGCTACTGGGGGCCGCCCCCTAGCTCAGAACAGCACAGAGGCCTAGATGTCTGCTCGCGGTTCCGAGAGGCAGCTCTGGTCGGAAGTGCTGTGGCACCCGGACACGTCAGGCCAGGCCCAGTGCTGGTCTGTTTTGCTCAGTCGCAAAGGACACCTGTGGCTTAGTGTGACCTGCTCTTGTCACAGGCTCGCGCTGGGGTCCATCTCCTGATGGAGTGACAGCCAGCCATCCACTCCCAGGGAAGCACTCCCAAAGTGCTGGCTCAGAGGCACCCTGGACCCTGGAGGGACCGTCTGATTTATTTTTTAAGACATTGAACCCTCTGACCCTGACCCAAAGACGTTTCTGGAAGGTTACCAACAATCACGGGAAGAAGCAAAACCAAGTGTCCCCGAGGAGAGCTCCGAGCCGACCGAGCGGTGAGCTGTGTGCCCCTGCTCCCAGGGAGTCTGCACAGAGCGGCTCTGTCAGGTCTTCGAAGCTGTGTGACACAGAGGTCTGGACGATCTCCATCCCCAGGGGGCATAGCCCAGGACATGAGGGCCAAAGCGGCTGAGCTCTGGGAAGGGCCTGGGCTACCCACGGGGTGCTGGTCCGGAGGGAGTGGCTAGCGCACCGTCGACACATAGGGCCCGGCAGCATGAGCTGTGAGGGGCGTCTGGCCCAGGCTGGGGGGCGGGGAGCACCAGATGAACCGTCCTGCAAAGGTGAGTCTTCCTCCTGCCCACACTGGGTGCTGGGCCTGCTCCAGGGAGTGGAGGCCTGGATGACAAGGGCTTCCTGGCGTGCCTTCATGGGCGTCCCTGGCATCATACCAACAAACGCCGGCTGCAGGATGTGGCCTAACCTTGGGATTCCCTGAGTTTTCCTGCCAAGGCGCTGCCCTTAAGTGTTATGGCACCTGGGCTCCCCCAGGCATCACGTGGGTTCAAGTTCCCTCTGGTGTGATGTCGCTGAGGTGTCTGGAGGCTTAACCCCTGACGATGAGGACAGAGGGGCCTTTGGTGCAGAGGGCAAGCTGCTCAGGCGCCCCTGAGCCTTGGGCCTGGGTCCGTCAGAGGCTCGGAGGAGAAGGGTGCACCCAGGTTCATGTCGGGTTTTATTCAGGAAACCAGGTCCTTCTGCTCAAACGGGGATAACGAGGAAGCGCATGGAAGCTCGGCTCGAAGCGCGCTTCGCTGACGGGCTTCGGGCAGGTGGGGGGACGGCCGTGCGCCTTGTGCCCACCTCCCTGTAACACGCCCCAGTGCCCCCTCCCGGTGGCCACGCCCTTGTGGGCCCCGCCCCCGCAGGCCCGCAGAAGTCACTGCAGCGCCGACCCTGTGCTGTAAGGACAGCTCTCCGTTCTCCCTTCACAATCAAATCGTGTTCCATCCCATCCATAACCTCAGCATTTTCCAGGTCACAGAAGTGGCCTTTGGGTCCTACCATCTAGTAAGCCGCCGACTATGGATGATGGCGGTGACGGTGACGGTGGTGCTGGTGGTGGTGACAGTGGAGATGGCTGTGGCTGACGCATACTGAGGACTCCCGCGTGCCCCGCTGTTATCGGTGCTTGGTGGCTCTCCCACGTCCGGCTGGCAGTGTTCTGGGCACGTCTTAAAAGGTTGTCCAGAGGCAGGTCTGCAGTTTTGCTCCAGAGACGATTTGACCCACAGTGAGTCAGCTTCTGGGACCCCTCCATGTGGCCCTGGTGAGTTACAGAGACTCTGAGCCTTGTGACAGTGACACGTGGCCTCAGCAAGTACCAGCCATCGATGGCACTGTTCCCGTGGACCCTGGCACTCTGGGTTCAGAGTGCTGTTCCTCTCGCCACAGTAAGGAGGCGGGACGTGGCCAGCGGAAAGGGAGTGGGCGGCAGGACTGAGGCCTGTCACAGGGACCACGGCCTTGAGCCTCTAGGTCGCAGTCCCGTTTCCACGCCAGGCTCCCCCTGCAGTGGGTCTCGGGCGTCTCTGCTTCATCTGGTCAGGGTCCACCCACCTCCTAACCACAGCATTTTGTGGGTGTCTCCCGCCCCCTCCCTTCGTTCTCCAGGGCGTATGCTCTCGTGGTCAGGAGCAACCAGCGACAGACGAATAAGCATGGTCCTCTTAATGGGCAGTCCTGCCTTTTCCTGTTAGCAGCCTTTCCCGAGTCATCTTTGGTGTGACTTCAGCAAGTACTCATGGATTTGCAAAATAATCCTCTGGCTACGACGTTAAGAAAGGAAAAAGGAAAAGAGATTAGGTAATTGATTTCTACTGCTTTGTGATTTTCACACATGAAATCTGGGCACGTGCAAGGGCATGTGTCTCATTTGTGAATGTCAACTATGTGATGATTAAACTGCCGAGACTATACAGCAGGGTTCTCAGACTCAAGCAAGCACTGGAGCCTCCTGGAGCCTTGTCAAAGCACAGTTACCAGCCCAGCCGCCGAGAGTCTGAATCAGTCCGTGTAGGGGCCAAGGACGTGCGTTTGACACGTTCCGTGGTGTTCTGGCCCCACCGTGATAACCACTGGGGTGGAGGGAGAGCGGGTGTTAGAATGACTGCTGAGGGGCACAAAAAGCCACCCGCTGGTGTGTCTGTCCACATGGCACGTCTGGAGTGGGAACGCTACCCAAAGCAAAGGTTGCAACAAGAGATTTCTAATTAGATTGCTAGTAACCTTTGTTATCCTGACAGCCATTGAGGTTTTACGGTCCAACACCCGACAAGCAGGCACGGTTTTATCTGAGGTCACACGCGCTCGCCTTCTTAATCAGTTTGAAAATGAGACTCACGCTGAGAAATGGCCCTCTGCCTGTGGGCGTGGTTCCGTTTAGCTGAGCATGGCCTCCACGCCTCCCCAGCAAGCCTGTGCCGTGCACCTGTGGGGTGCCAGGCCCCGCTGTGCACACCTGTGAACAGAGACCTGGGCCCGTAGGCTTCACATCCTGGGCTGGGACGTGGGGTCTGCGGGTGCAGAGGGTCAGACACACAAAGCAAACAGGACTAAGCAGCATGACCAGGAGGCTGGAAGGTGGCGTGTCTCAGGCCAGGTGCAGTGGAGGACGCAGTTCAATTCTCCATCAGAGAGAGAGGCCCCATCGGGTGTCTGACTGCAGAGGAAGGTCATGTCGCCAGGGCTTGCCCTCCCCCTGCCCATGCCCAGCCCAAATTCGGTCTCAGCAGGTGACATCACCAACACCAACCTGGCGGTCCACTCCTTTGCAGGGAGGCAGAGCATGGCCGAGGTGCCCTGTCCAGGCAGCTGCCTGGGGCTGGAGCCAAGGTCAGACTGAAGGCACAGGAACCTGGGCACAGCAGGGCCTCTGGGGCCAGCCAGGTAGGGCAGGGATGGGCTGTGAGACCCAGGGCACAGGTGGGAGGATTCCAGGGGGCCCAGATGACCTCAGAGTTGGGCTCAGAATAAGGGGGAGGGTGAGCATCTCCTTCTTGCTCTACCTAGGAGCTTTCGCCACAGCTGCCAGTCAAGGAGCCCGGGGGTCCCCAGGCAAAGCTGACCCGGCGGGCCTAGCACCCACGTCACCCCCAGCCGCCAGGCAGAAGAACCAGAGGTGGGACCGGAGAGCTGGTGGGCGGGAGCACAGGCCGCACCCTGCCGGCTGCCAGCAGCATGCGCTGAGCTCTTGGGAGACAAACCAGGGACCACAATCGGGGTGAAGCACCGCTCACCCCGCAGGAGCTGCATTAGGGCCGACAAGGGCTTGTAGGGAAGGATGGCGACTTAGCGCTGCCATCGAAGAGAAAAAAAAACAGGAAACTGACAGACTTAAAAGAGAGGAAGCGAGTTTGCGTTTGAAACACGGACCCACGTCCTGCTGCTTCCCTCAGGTGCTCGGGCTGGTCAGCGCCAGCTCCCAGCGACAGACCTTTCCTTGGGCATGTGACTACCACAGGCTCTCCCCTGACCTATCAGCATTCCCACTGCCACGTGATGATGAGACTGTCCTCGTCACCATGTGCAGAGAACCCGCCAGCCTGGACAGCTGCCACACGGACCCCAGACTCCATCCCGAGTGTCAGGGCCGCGGGGTCTACGAGGCATCGCATGCAGCACAGGGCGGCCACCGTCCGGGGGCCTTTCTCTCCATGGAGAGAGCCTCCCACAGCAAGTCGGAAAAAGAAAGGGCCCCGGGGCCCCAGTGCGAGGGTCAGGGAGGTGCCCACGTGGGGCGGGCCCTTCTCGAACCTTCCAACCTGAAGGATCTGTACCAATTCTATTTGAATCGCCCCAGAAATTGCGTTCCTGTCAACATCGCCCCGGAGGAACCGGGTATGGCACCAAAGACATTGTGCAGAAGAGCGCACGCACTGGGAGTGCACACCCTTTACTCCTGTCTTGCTTGTGGTTTTCTCCAGAGTCACGTTTTGTATACTCTAAATACTTCTAAGGAAGGTTTTAAAAGGGTCATTTTTGCCTTGGAGAGAAAACGAAGAAACCTCCTGTTAAAAACTGCCAGTGAAACAGATGCTCTGACGCACAGAGAATTTTCCATGGCTAATGGATTTTAACAACCTAGATGTAAGAATTATTTTTGACAAATAGATCTAAACTATTTATTTAACGTAGAAAGCTGCCGTGACAACCTGAATGTTTTCCAGTGCATGCTGTGTGGGCGAGGTGGGGGACAGGGCACCAACTGCAGTGTGGCCAGGCTGATGTGCATGCATCCCCCTCCAATGTACATGTGCCCTCCCTGTGCACGAGGGCCCCACAGTTCTCCCTGTCCCCAAATCCAGCAGTGGTGGCCCGAGGCTCCCAAATGCCAGGTGAGGGGCGGGCCCTGGCCCACAGATGAATGGACAAGGCCCTGACCAAGTGGCACGAGGATGCCCGCCCCCCTGTGTGTGTTGGGCACTGAAAGCCACCAGGGTACCTGCCTTTCATCTCACCCTGGGGTAAAGAAAGTGTCCTGAGAGATGTGAAACCTGACCCAGGCCGCGATGCCTGGCAGGGCTGGCAGGCTTAGCGCGCCCTCGTATATCCATCCACCTGTCACCAAATTCCTCACGATGGTGACAGAGCCGGCAGGGCAGCCTACAGGGAGAGGACTCCCATCAAAGGTGCATGCAGCCTGCCCTGCCAACATGCCCACCCTGTTTCTCCTAGATGCCCCTCATGGCCTGTCCTGCTGACCTAAAGCCCTCTATGGCCTCTAGGTAGGGTTGGCTATTTAATTTCTGGAGTCTAGTACAGACGAAAATATGGGGTCCTTGTTTAAAAATTATGAAAAATTTCAAGACAGAAAAAGCAAAGCATTAAACGAAGCTTGCGGCCCTTCTGAGCAGAGGCCTTTGTGTGCCTGCCCAGGTCACACCCCCATGACACAAAAGGGTCCCCGGAGCAGGGCTGGGTGCTGTCAGGTGAGGCTCTGGGCAGGGCCTGCATTCAGGGGCATGTTCCCCATAACCCCGAGGCCTGGCCTTCTGGTGACTTCCCCTCCTGTCCCTGGCACTCAAGGTCGGTGCAGGCAGCTCCCTCCAGCAAGTGAAGACCATTGGTATCCCACAGCCCTGGGATTTCTGGCGCTGAAGGCTGGCGAACTCCAAGAAGCATATCTCCTGGTCCTCGCACTATGGGAGCAGCAGCTGGTGGGCAAGGGTCTCCGAGGGCAGAACCCAGGCGACGGTACCCAATGTCTTGTGACTGGGGGACGGCAGCACCCCCATTTTTGAGATCATTGCTATGAGCACCTCGACCAAATCCCCCAACTTTTCCTCAAGGCTTTGGATGGAGAAAATGAATTCCCTGCTGTGGTGAATTTCACGCCCTCCTGTGCTTGCTCCTTGGGCTTTTCTACAAACCCATGCTGCCCGCGAGGCTGGCAGGAAGCTCCCGTGCAGCGCGGACCCCCGTCCGCCGAGGGGTGTGACGGCTCCGACATGAAGACGTCGCACTCACATCCTGCAGGTTCCCACACACCTGAGGCCCCGGGTTCTTCAGATCAGGACAGACCACTGCTTTGCTCATCTGTGCGTGTGCAGATGGCGGGCGGGTTCGGAACAACTGCCCCAGCCCCACGAGCTTCCTACCCCGCACCTAAGTGACTGCGTGACGGGCTCTCGGAGAGCCGCGGACGCCTGCGCCTCGGGGCTGGCCCGACTGCGGCCGCCGCGGCTACTCGAAGCCGAGACACGAGAGAGTCGGTGAAGAAGCGTCTCGATACGGAGAACCCTCCGTGCTCCTGAGAGGCTGGTACCAGCGGCGGAGGTGACGGCCCAGGGATTTGCGGTGGACGCCGGGAAAGCGCGGGGGCTGCCGGGAAGGGGAGAGCGCTGGGAAGTTTACGAGGGCCGCTGGAGAGGGGCGGAAGTTGGGAAGGGACGGAGGATGCTTGCAAGGTGCGGAGGACGCTGGCAAGTCCTCAGGGACTCCCAAGTTCACCCTGTGGGAAGGGAGAGCTGGCCCAAGGACTGAGGGAGACGCACCCGAGAAGCTCAGGCGGGCGGGGCTGCTGCCATCCGCTCCCAGCTCCTTTCCGGCGCGTCTCCGGAATCTTCAGGCCGCAGCGTCGGGCTTGCAGAGCGGGCTGCTTGTTTCTCGCACTGCGACTAACGGTTCTGCCCCAGGACAAGGTCTCCGACTCCTGTGACCGTGGTCCCCCGAGGGACCACGGGACAAACCTCTGCAGGTTTCCTTTCTGGAAGTGAATCATCGCATGTGGCATGGTGAGCGGGCGGACTGCGAGGTCTCCGCCTGGTGTCCCCCCTGCGGTCTTCACCACGTAAATGCTGCCGCTCTGACGCCGCCGTGACTCGTCCCAGGGACTAAGTCATTCAGCGCCCACCGGAAACGCCCCGCTCTGGGCAGTGGTTACAGTGAAACCGTGATCGAAAAGGCGTCTTAACACCATGCACATCCTCCGTCAGCCAGCGGTGGGTGGTGCGCGTGCAGCAGAGACGAGCAGTGAATCTGTTCCGTTCACACAGGGTCAGTGACTGTGATGAACAAGCACCCTGGCGTGCATGCAGCCATCCCTGTGGCCAGGCGTCTGTGTCCGCTCTGGTGGAGCAGGTTCCTTGCTCCGGGAGGAGCGCTGCATGGATGCGGGGTGCTGAGAACTCACTGCAACAGGCGCAAGACCGGAGGCCTCCACATCGCAGCTGCGGCCACGAGCAGAGGGTCAGGCCTCAGCTTTCGCTCTGCGGGGAGGAGAGGAAGGCAGCCACCATCCACACAAGTTCTTCGGAGCAAGCAGATTAAGAGACTTTAAAATCCAGCTAGCACCGCCTGCAAAGCCCAGAGGTTCCCACGACAACCTGGGGTCCTGGCTAGTGTCCCATTACTGCAGTCTGGTTGGAGGGAACGTTCTAAAATGGCCGGTTTGAGAGGTTCCGAGAGCAAAGGCTCCTGTGCGTGACTGGGCGACGGGGCATCACGCAGAAGCCGCATCCCAGGAGGAGCCCTGGTCAGGTGGAGCCACACGTTCCAGCCACTTTCTGCTGACAAGACACTCATGCTGTTGGCTTCTGTGATTATCTAATCAGTGAGGGGTCGAGAGGGCCGGGCTGCTGATCTCACCGGATTCTTTGCAATCAAGGCGCTTGTGAAATAATGGGAAAGAAACTAAAAATAGACAAAGACACTGGTGCTGGGCTAGCCGCACCCCTCCTTCGCGCCACCTGGTGCTGGCAGGAGCTCATGGACCCATCCCTTGTGGCCTCTTCTGAGGCTCGGAGAAGCCTGGAGAAGGCTCGGAGAAGTTGGGCTCCTCGGAGGAGCCCAACTCTGGTCACAGGTGGGCCACTGTCTCCCATGCCGTGCTTCCCCCCGTCACATTTGTTCCTAAGACCAGCTGAAGGTGAACATCATGGTCTTTTTCTTCCAGAGACTTTACAAAATGAAAGCAGGTGTCTGGGGCCCTTCGAAAGAAGAGTTCAGTGAGTCCGGAAGGTTCTGGAGCATGTGTGCTGAGCAGGGTGTGCCTCTCAGGGTCTTGGTGCTAAAACTCCAGCTGTGGATGTCAGAGCTTAGAACAAAAACGGACCCTTCAATTCCCGCAGAACAAGCTTCGAAGCATCATCAGTAAATCCAGAAACTGAGTTGTCACTCAGTGACCTTGAGTTTCTGGCAGCTAAAAATACCTGAACCACACACTTGACAGATGATCTCGGCTGAACGACCGATTAGCTGCGTTAGCTCTGAGCACGGGGTGGGTTTTCTTTCCTGCCAGTCCCCACCGGCATCTAATCAAATAATGAGGCTTCATCCGATCAGCTTCCCCAAGTCATCGGGCAACACTTTATTTGGAGAGAACCTGCTGAGTTTTGTGCGGATCAGAGGAATTTCGCAGAAGCCTGTCACCTCCAGGGCCACAAGGAGATTTCAGAACCAGTGTTGCAGTCTCGCTTCTCCCCTAAGCCAGATGGGTCTGTCTGACTGTAACTTCTCGACCCCCGCCCCGTGGTCTCCTCGATCGGGCACTGTTCTGAAGGGCGTCTCACCTCATGGGTCCCCAAGGGGCTGGGAGCTAGGAGCCCCTCCCAAAACAGCCCCCAGGCAGCTGGTCCGGACTCCATCAGATGCCAGGCTCACTTCCACTGCTGGATTCCATCGGGGAGTTTAATCTCTGCCCACAGGAGCCTTCAGGGGCCCCTGAAACATTTCCCTGCCAGAGGAGACCACAGGAAGAGGGTTGCCGACCGACACGTTTGCCTCGAGTAACCTGGCTTGTTATGCAGGCGACATAAAGCCAGAAACTTAGTTTCTTTGGAAAAATTAAACATTTCCCAGGCAGAGCTTTCAGGGGCTGTTGGGCAGTCTCTGGACTCGGCCTCATGGAGAGGGGGTGGGGCTTCAGGAATCACATCCCAGCATTCCTGGTCCCGGCGGAAGCTCTTGACCCCAGCAGTGAGACCCAGAGGCAGGTCTCATCCGATGACCCCTTGGGTCACAGATGCCCTCACACTGTGGTCTCTCACAGTCTAGGACAGGCCAGCAGAGGCGTGGGTGCCCGTCTCCCCAAGAGCAAGGCTGTTAAGCCACCCTCTGCACTCCTCTACGGTGCCCCCTTGGCGAGACCCCAGTGGCTTTGCCGAAATCCGAGGTTGCCCAGCACCCCCAGCACACCAGTGGGGCAGACCCTCCCTGTCAGCTGGGGCCCAGCAGTCCACCTGCTGCTCCAAGGCTCCTTTTAGGGTGGGGTCCTGGGCTTGCCCAAAATAAACCCTCACCCACTTTGATAAGCAGGCCAGTGTTTCGTTGACAGTAAAAAAAGCCTCTTTCTGAATAAGCTGCCAGCAGATGGGCACCGCCTCCCTGCTGCCCGCCCTGCTGAGTGGGAGCAGAGAGGGGCGGGGCGTCTGAGCGCCAGGCCAGGTGGAAGCCAGGCCAGAGCCTCCTGTCCCCCATGGGCTGGGCTGCACAGTTCCTACCACTGGAGCCCAGGGCCTTAGTGAATAATTAAGCTTCCTAAATAAAATATTAGTCCAGCCAACCAGGTTTGCCTCTTTTCTGCAGTGAAAACTGCATGAAAACACTGAGCTGGGCTGTAACCCCAGCCCCATGCAGCCTGTTCCTGGGGCCACAAGCTCGCTCCAAAAACGACACCAGCCGCCTCCTGCCTCTGACCCAGAGGCTGTGCAGCCACAAACCAGCCAGGCTGCTGGCCACTGTCCAAACCTGAGCTGTCCTATGTCCCAAGAGCAGGAATGTTTTCCCCCGACAACGCACATGGGAGAAGGAGGCGAGGGGCTTCCCCTCCTTCAGGACAGTGTGGCTAGGCTTGGGCCTGTGGTTGGGTGTTCACGCGTGACATCACAGAGTCCCTCGTCCAGAGAGGGTGCATGTCGCACTGTGGTTTTCGACATCCTTGGCCACAGGTAAGCCCAGCTCGTGGCCGGTCCACCTATCTGAAGCCCCCGTCCCACCCAGTCACGGGGTGTGTGTAAGGGCTGCGTGTGACAGCCATGTCCCTCGTCCCATCAGACGCAGTTCTCAGCTCCACAGTTGGGCCAATGCTCGAGAAGGCAGCTGACAGACTCAAACCTGCCACTTCAACACCAAGACGTCTCCTGGGCTTGACTCTGCCTCCCCGTCCCGGCCCCAGTCACAGGGCTGGATGTTCCCGTTAAAAATAAAACTAAAAGCACATGATCTGAGCTGGCAGCGGGAGCAACATAATGCTGTCCGCGCACAGAGACCTCGGGAGCCAGTGTGGTGAGCGCTGCTCCTTTCCTGTAACAAAGAGCTTGTCGAAACCCCTGCGCCTCCTAACAAAGGCCGAGGCGCCCTGTCACTGCGCGACAGCCCGAAGGAAAGGGACGCGTCTCAACGGTCTCGCCTCGCAAAGCCCACGCCGTTTTATTTTTGAAACGCGTATCAAAAGCCTGCCGATTCTTCCAGCATGTGAGGGCAATGTGCTCAGAGCCACAGAGACTTTCTCAGACCACGCCGGGCACTTGCCCGGGCCGCCAGCTCCAGGGCCTGCCTTTAAGGACGAATCTGCAGGCCGGTCACACTGTAGGGGACTTGGGGGTCTGCTGTCATGAGGATAGGGTGTGGGTGGCCCAGGCGGAGCCTGTGGAGAGCAGCAGGCGAGGTCAGTGGGCCGCGGCCCCACATGCCTCTTCCTCTGACCTGCCCTTCCGGAGGTGCCCCTGAGCACTGGCTGAGCGCCGTCCCCAGTGTCTGCTGATCGAGGGCGTGAGGACCGGGACACGGGCAGCCAGAGCCCCACGGCGCTCCTTGCGCGGTGTTCATTACCTTGCGTCGCTCGGAGCCCGTGCTCTGCTCGCTGCGGTGTCTTCCGCGAAGGCGCAGAGGTGAGTCTTCTTCCTGGTGCCGCTCACTGGGGGCGGAAGGGCCTGGCGGATGCTGCCCTGCGGAGAGGTGGCTCTGCCAGGAAGCGGGCAGCCAGCTGGGCCTGCGGTTTGGGGCTTAGACAGGAGAGGGGAGCCTGCAAGGTCAGAGCCTTGGCCGCCTCAGACCCAGGATGGACACTTATGTTCACAGTGGGCAGCGTGTTCCAGTGGCAGGGGCGGCCTCCATTGGTCAGGACTGGGGCCAAAGGTCGTGGTGGAGGCGGGGTCTCCCTGGGAAGCCACGCCTCCTCTGAACCACATCCTGGAGGGGCCGACAGAGCCATGGGTGCTGGACGACACACCCTCCAGTCGAGAAAGCTGTCCAGAGCCAGGAGGTGGGACCCTGCGAGCCAGGCCCACGGGGACACAGGCCGTTGCCGGAAGGTGAACAGCCGTGGGCCCTCCCAGCTCCCCTGCAAAGGAAGCCAGGGAGGCTGTGAGGGGAGTGATCCAGAGCCACCTACGGAGACAGCTGGTCCGGGAGAAGGCAGGTGGACAACACACATCCCAGGGGCATCAGAGGGCCAGCGTGAGGACACTGAGGGACCCTGCAGGGTGTCACACACACTGCGGGAAAGCCGCTCAGTGCAGAGCTCTCAAGGAAGAGACAGAATCCAAACACCTGACTGCCACAGAAACAGGAGGAGGTGGCCGGTGAGGACCAAGCTGAAAGAAGCCACAGAAGAAAAACAAAAATGTTGCACATATGAAAGCCACAGTGGAAGCTGCTCATGCGACCGAAAACAACGCCAGGGATGCGGTTAGTGGCTCGAAGAAGCAACACGACGGAAATGAGCCACCACGTGACACAACTGCACAAGGCAGTCCACACGGAGTCCTCGCTGAGGATGAGCGCAGAGCCAACGGGACAGGCAATGAATGGTGAAGCTGCTCTTAAATATTCCGGAAAAGTCATGCAGAATTATCAGCCAGACCTCCTCGTGATGTCGGATTGCCAGAATAAAGACAGAACCGTTTGTATATCCAGCAGGAAAATCGCGTGACGTAAATGGACAGAAAATTCTGGCTGTCCGTGGCCTTCCCTTAGGAGCAGTCAGGTCCCAGGGCCATGGACACAAATTTCAACTCTGCAGTGAGGAAAGCGTGAGCCTGGACAAATGTGTGAGCGGTGAGGACGGCCGCTGGGCCTCGCACAGGGCACCCACGGGAAGTCACACCGCGGACTCCTCTCAAAAACCCTCCAGTGACAGAATTGAGCCAACCAAAACCAGAATGAAGACCTCATTGGAGGGGACATCACAGGACAAGGACGGCGAGCGCTTCAGCCCTTTCCATGTTGAGTAACACTGAGCAGCGGAGGGATGGCCGCCCGAAGGCTGGAGTGGACACCTTGCATAACAAACAGCAGCGTGTGAGCCGAGGGCCGAGGAAGACAGTGCAGTAGGCGAGACGGGCGCAGCCCTCCTGACCGCACAGTAAATCGGAGCACTGTCTTCAGGGCCGTCGGCCTCAGCCCTGTGCTCGTTGAACGCCCCTGGGGAGCTTTCAAAGCCTCCGATGCCTGCTGCACCTCTGACCAGCGAGGTCGGGTCTGGCACAGATCTGAGTCTGCTTCTCCAGCGGCCTGTGAAGCTCCGCGGCCGGCTTTCGGATCTTGCAAATAAATGCCTCTCGCAGGAAACGAACGTGTGTTGGATGTTCTGTTCCATTCGACTTTGCTTCAGCTGACTTCTTTGGCTAATTTCAAGTAAAATTAATTGTGTGTTTTATCAAAATACCATGTATATATTGTCCCAGTTTTCGAAACTGATTTCTTTCTTTCTAGCTATAAATATGTGCAAAGCGGTATGTGCATTGAGTAGTTGGAATTCGAATAATTTTTTTTTTTTTTTT
>NW_024349802.1:307420-308155 GCF_902729225.1 Pteropus medius | reverse complement strand
CGTGGGACAAGGGGGTCGACAAGAGCCCTTCTGGGTAATTAGAAGCCAGCTCCACGGACTCGTCAGAGGCTTTTCTCTCCTTGGGGTAGAGAGACGTGAGCGCCCCGTGACCCTGGTTATAATGAGGAGGTTCTAGAGGGTCCCAAGTGGGGCCTCTTCGTTGGCTCCGGCCCCGGACGGGCATGCACGGAGCGCACAGGTGCGCCTGGAGAAGTGCCACAGTCCTCTGGCCGGGCACAGCGGCCACCCCAGCCTGGCACTCTGCCCAGTGGCCCTGGACCCTGGTGGAAGGAATCACTCCCCCGCCGGATGCTGACCGCCCTATGGGGAGCCGGCTTCAGGACCTGTGAGCAGGCGAGTGCTCGTTAAATGTGCCGTCAACGCAAGCACAGGACTGCACGGGACCTTGCCCAGGGCCATGAGGCACAGCCTCCAGCGGGTGGGATGCCACTGCCAGCTGGTGTCCCCCACCAGCCCCTTCTTCCTGCCACTGGGATGCATTGGCCTCTTCACAAATGTATTCATGTCACATAGAGGAATTTTGGCTTTTTTCTCTTGTTTTTTTTGATGAGGAGAGAGCATCTTCAAATGAAAACGGTTTTAGCTAATTAAGTCTAAATCAAGGAAGAAAATTTGAAATTAATTTTTAAAGTCTGCTGTGGGTTACCATTCAAAACACAGACTGATGGGATTTGCAGCAATGGGTCAAGGCCACGGGTCTGAGCCCACAGACGG
>NW_024349802.1:303799-306184 GCF_902729225.1 Pteropus medius | reverse complement strand
CAGCCAGCACCCTGTACCCAGCACCTCACACCCAGCACCCCACTCCAGCACCCTGCACCCCACACGCCCCGTCCTGCACCCCGGTGCCCCAGAACGTGGCTGGTGCTGGCCCAGCAACAGAGAGACCAGCCTGCCTGGTTCCTAAGCTCCGGGCTGAGGTCAGCCCCAGGCCCAGCGTCAGGGGAAGCCAGGGGTCCTGCGAGGGGGCGCTGGGCCTGCTCCCCCACCCCTCTGCAAACATGTGGGCCTCCACTGCAGCCCCTTGTATCACTTCGTCCCTGACCTTGTCATCGGTTGTGTGGCAAATGGCGCTACTGCTAACATTCCCACCTTCACACAGCTACTCCGAAAAGTCCCCATAAGTCCTCTTACCGCCTGCGAATGTGCTCGCCAGTCAGGAAGGCCGCGAGGTGGGGCTCTTCCCAGAGCCTGGCCCCTCTCTGGGCATCCGCGGGCTGGGACCGGGGCCTGGGGTGCCGCACACCCACCCAGACCTGAGAGCGTCTGTGTCGTGGAACATGTGACTGGGACAGAGCCGGGCCTCCAAGCGGAGGCCTCGCCCTCCCGAGCCGGCCGTGCACAGCCCCTCCCAGGAGCCCTGTCTGTCCTAGCTTTGAGGCCACGTGGCAGGACCACGGCACATGGTTTGTGCCCATCAGTGCCAGGAGAGGAGCCATGGTGGCTGTTGTGGGTCCTGCCAGGAGCATCGAGCTGCTGCCCGATCCTGGGGAGGCTGGGGGTCGAGGGGGCCAGTGGACACCAGGTTTGTGGTGCAGGCACAGGTGGGCCATTCACACTGAGACGCGCCAGGGCTCCCTGCGAGCTGGCCCAGTGACACACCTGGAGTGGGGGGCTTGAGGGCACAGGCCCAGGAGACCAGGGCCCTGGAGCCTGGCCGCAAGAGCAGTGCCGTGGACCCGCTGTCCGCACAGGGCTGTCATGCCCACCGGCCGTCCGGGCTGTGCCAGCGTCCGCTCGGCGGAGGGGGTGGAGGGAGGGTGAAGGGAGGGGGGCCGCAGGGGTGGCGGCAGCGGTGTGGGTGACATATGGACCTGTCAGTCCCTCCCGGGCCCCAGAACGTCCTTGCGAAGGCCTTCAGCTGAGAGAGCTGGTTGACGACGAATGAAATAAATGACACCGACCTTGGCAAAAACCTTGTCCAAAAAAATTTCCCTCCCTGCAGGCTCGTCCTTGCCAGCCCGGCCGGGCAGCCCCGTCCACGCACGCCCATCCGCGCAGGCCGAGCCTGTGGCCACTGCCCTGACCTTCAGAGGCTCTGGGTTCGAGGCGCTTTGTTCTTTGGCGGCTATAACCTTCTTGTCACTTCTCCGGAACCTGGTGTGGGCTCGGTCGGCAGGCAGGAGAGTGTCTCGTGGTCAGAGCCACCTCTCATGCGCAGCTGTGGTCAGCACAGCTGGGTTTCACTTGTTGCAAAGTCTCTCTCCCGTTTCTGACCAAAACCGCGACACACGGTCGTCTGTCGGGGCGATGCCAGCACGGCCCGCAGGCGCGAGGTCCTCAGGCAGAGCCCGACCGCGTCCTCCACCGGCCCAGCCAGGCAGCGGAGGCGTGCCACCCTCAGGCCTGGGACCGCAGCCGGGAAGCGGGTGGCGAGGCTGGCCGGGGGGCTGGCCAGGGGACCGGCCGGGGGTCTGAGCAGGACTCTGGTGTGTCCACCCTCAGCCGTGACTGTCCCACTGGCAGCCGCATATGCTCTGAATGGACCTTTGCTGAACCGGAAATGACAGGGCGGACGAGCGTCTGACACTTTCCTTAGACGTGAGGACTGTACTTGGTGACTTAAGCTGCGTTTCTCAAAGGACACTGAAGCCACCTGGAACAGGGTGACAACCTGGCCCTCAGTTCAGGACACGCCTCCTGAGGGAGGGGGCGCCGTCCGGAGACCCTCGTGCCCTGACTGGTTGTGCAGCCTGAGGCAAGGTCTTCCGGTCCCTGGCCCTGCGTCCTGGCCTTCAGAGCAGAGCCACTCAGAGCCCAGTGGACAGGGACGGAGGACGGAAGGGAGGCCCGCGCACAGGACCCGCTGGGGTGCACCTTCCGAAGAGGGCTGACGGTCAGCGCTTCCGGCTTCGAGACGCAGATTCCCCGTCAGGACGCCGACTGTCCCCACTCCACCTGAGTGCGGACCGGCCGCCAGGCGCCCGCCGAGGCCACGGAGGGCCGGCCTGCGTGGGCTTCCGTGGCTAGCTGGGGCACGTCTGCAGTGGGGGCTGAGGGCTGAGGGGACCTGTGTGATTCTGGAGGACGAGGCTGCAGGGATCCCAGAGGCTCCCTCCTGGCCTAACCCCACAGCCCAAGCCAGGCCTGCTCAGGCCGAACCCGCACCGCCCTCACCCCGCTGCTGCTGATGACCCCGTGGCCTTT
>NW_024349802.1:265641-303379 GCF_902729225.1 Pteropus medius | reverse complement strand
ACCACAGTCATTTTTCCGGTTCTTCTCCAGGGGCAGAGTATGCTCCCCACAAGCTTCCCATGCGGCCGCACCCCCAGCAGACGGGCAAGTCCTAGAAGGAGGTGGGTGCGTGTGGGCTGCCATCAGAGGTGCTGCCTTGGGTGAGTCTGGAGGTACCAGTCCCTCCGTCCACTCTGCGCTTCTGCTCCCGAGCAGAGACCCCCAATCCGTCAGGAGCCCAGACCTCGCAGCCAAGGGGGACTACCTGCAGGATGAATGCATCGCCATGGAAACCACCTACAGTGAAATCCAGATGTCTGTTTTGGTGGCATCCATCACTGCTAAGCCGACAAATCATACCTGAATTCCTGTCACCAGGAGCATGTCACTTGATCATCACCTGGACAGCCATGGCGCCAGGGACAGATAGGTGGACAGCCCCTCCTGAGGGTCACTCACCCAAGGGCAGCCACGCCAGCTCTCCCAGAGCAAGTGTTTCTGAGATCCTGAGACCGGCCCCCCAGCTTCCCGGCGAGGCCTTCCCGCCCTGTGAGTCTCCCCTGGCCCGGCCCAAAGGCCAGTCCTTCCTCCTCGCTGGTCCCTCCATGGGCGAGTGTCCTCCCCAAAGGATAGCTGGTCTCAGAGAGTCCGTCTGGGGACAGTGACCAGCGCTGGCTGGTCGTCAACCCTGGGGTCAAGAATGCACCGGGCTCGGCAGCCTCTGAGGGGCCCTCGGTGGGCGGTGCTGACGGGCCAGGGGAGGGGACCAGGAAGCGGCCCCACGGCTCTGGGCTCGCTGTCCTCACAGGGGCCTCGTCGAGCTTATGTGTGTTGAAAACTTAAGAACCTTCAGAATCCCATTTTCAGAATCCGCACGTCGCGCTTTTTGCCTTTGCTTCCAGTTTAGTATTTAGTATTTAGCATTTAGTATTTAGCATTTAGTATTTAGTATTTAGCATTTATTTAGTATTTAGTCTGGAGCGTTTCCCCTCGAACGTGGTGTTTCAGTTCAGCGACAGTGTCCCGGAGCTGCCAGCGGGCGCCATCGTGGAGCACACAGGGCTCTTGGGACAGGGCTGTGACCTCTCAGACGGCAGCGTGCAGCCGGTCAGAAGCAGGGCACCTCCGTGTCCCCGGCTTTCCCACGCAGCAGGTGAGCGGGGGCCCCCGACTCGCCGGGGAAGGCGGCTCTGGAAACAGTGGTCGCCTCTGCTCCGCATTGGCTCGCGCACTGCCCTGGCGCCACGCGCATCGCCACGTCGGCGCTGCTGTACACGCCCGTGACAGCGGCCGGGGCTGGGTCTCCGAGGCTTCTGGGAAACCAGCGAGCCCCCGAGGGCAGGCCGTGAGCGTGGCTGGCCCTCAGGTCCTCTACTGGCTGACGAGGGCCCAGGCAGCAGCACCTTGGGGGCACTTCTGGGACCAGGGCTGAAGCCACAGGGCTGGGGCCAGTGACCAGGGGCCGGTCCAGCTGTTGACTGCAGGCCCAGGGCAGATGCGGCCCGAGGCTTTGCCCGGTGAGGGGACAGCCCGTGCATCTCAGCAGGCGACTGGAGAGGGAGAGGGGGTTGCAGCCGGGTCTCCCTGGAGGCCCCGATTACAGAGCGGGCATCCAGACAGATGGGCACAAATGGGCACACCGCGCTGGCACCGGGCGGTCAGTGGACTCTCTGTCTCCGCAGCCTCTCCTGTCCCTTCACGCAGGGTTTTAAGACAAATCCCGGACGTTTTATCATTCTACAGATGTTTCGCATGCATCACGGAAAGGGACCACGCCTGTGTAAATGTCGCCATAACACCCTACTGACCCTTAAAAAATTAGCAACAAAATTTCTTTATTTAATTAAATATTTAGCCAGGCCCAAATTTCCCAGACTCCCCTGTAATTCTTACAGTTTATTTCCATGTCGCTGTGACTGGTCACTCTCTCCTTATGCATTTTGCTAAGAAATCCAGTTACTCGACTCTTCCCACGTCTGACTGCGGTGGCCCGGGCGTCATGCGCCCTATGTGTCCTGTGAGTTGGCAGGTGTCCTGAGGCCTCTGCTGTCTGGGTTTTCGGGCTGCTGGCTCCTGGCAAGGCGTGTCCTCCCTTCTGGCCACTGTCCTGCCTCTGTCGACGAGCTCACTGGGGCTCCTCAGCGGGAAAGTTCTTAGAACTGTCTTTATGTCACCCGCCTGTGACCCTGAGGTGCCTGTTCGTGGGAAAAGCAGGATAGAAAACTTGATGTTTTCCTTTTTAACCCATTTCCAAAATAACGAGTGTCTTCCTCAGAATCCTCTGGAAGTGACCAAGGTGTCTGATCCTGAACACGTGACCCCAGGCCAGAGAGAACCTCTCGAATCTGTTGGTCACATTGTCCCCTCTGTAGCGGGGCCACCTCTAGCTGGCTCCTGAGTCCTTCGGCATGGCCGCCTGAGTGTGGGCAGTGGTGACCTTGTTTCCCAGCACCCCCGGCTTCTCCAGCAGACCGGCCCCTGTAGAGGGAAGTGGGATTTAGGGACCAGAGCGAGCACTCAGTGTGTCCCCTGAAATGGCCGATCATCATTTCTTGGCATTTTTTACGGGTCAGGTTAAAGACATCAAGGCCACCAAGGTCTAGGGACTCACCCAGTGGGCACTCGGAGACCACAGGTGGGGAGCAGGAGGGGCGCAGGCCGGGGAGTAGGTTGGACAGCGTGGGCAGCCCTCAGAGAGCGGGCGGCGTGTGAGTGTGTGGGAGGCAGGTGCTGACTGGGCGAGTGTGCGCCAGGGCCAGACCCCTGTCTGGTCTCGGCTCCGGGGGCTCCCTGAGCGCCCAGCCCCCCCACCTGTCCCGCTCCATCACGTGCTCACCCCTCCTGTCCCCTAACACCCTTCTAACGCCTTTCCTGACCAGCCTTCATCTGGTCAGGCCCAGAGTCTGTCCACGGGGCTCTGGACGTGACTTGACCCCAATGCCTGCAGAGCTGGCAGGAAGTCCTCATGTGCCTGGCCCACAGCTGTTTGCCCGCCCTCCAAGCAAACCAGTGCCCCAGGCGCCCCACCAAGGCCAGGGTCCCCCCACTTCTGCCTGAGCCCCACCTGCTGGCGCCTGCTCCGTATGCCTAGGGCTCCAGGGCGGAGGGGGCCCAGAGTCCGAGGAGAAAGTGTGGTTTGCAGGACGAAGCGAATAAGCGTGGAAGAACCACCTGAGAGTGGCCAGAAGGGACGAGGAGAAACGGCCACACTCTTAACGTCCAGTGTCTTCTCAGAGTGGCCCTTCCGGTGGCTCTGAAGGACACGGAGGGCGGCCAGGCCCGAGAGCCCCCAGGAGACACTGCACTCAGGGACAAAGATGGGGTCCACTAGGACCCCACACACCGTGCGGTCGCCACACCACCCCGTGCCCAGCCTGACCCCGTGGCCTGAGGTGCCTGCGATGGGCCTCCTCAGCCCAGGAGGGCCTGCGCCCAGGACCCGCGGGCCCGCACGGGGACGCAGCCTGGGCTCCGACCCGTGCTTTATGCAAGGACAGGCAGCACCGGAACATTCTGAGTTTGTTAATTTTATTATTTGGTTCTCAAACTAGGCTTTACCTCAGGGCTGAATGAATTTGTTGGCATAAATCTTTGTAGAAATGATCTGCACAAATTCAAACTGACACCGTGGGGGAGACGGCTGGTTGCCACGGCAACGTGAGAGCGGGCCTTAATTCCGCTCTATGAGCCTCGGATGCCGGATGCCAAGTGCACGAGGCGGCCGGCCCCACGTCCCAGGCCCTCAGGGCCAGGCTGTGCCGCCGGCAACATCGCCTGCAATGTCCCGGCTGCAACGTCCCGGCTGCTCCCCATGTCAGGGCCTCCAAATCCCACACACGGCCGGGACGGAGCACTCCGGGCTCTCTGAGGCTCTGGGAGAAGAAGCAGGTCTAGCTGGGCCGTCAGCAGCCACTCAGGTTCCAGCGGCAGGGCCTGGACACTCCCCTGGGAGAAGGGAGCCAATGCCTACAGTTCTCTGAGCCACGCTGTGACAGCCCAGTCACAGTGCTGACCACCCCCAGGCCCTCGTCTGACCTTTGACTCCGTCCATCAAGTCGCCGGTCTTCAGGTGGCCCCAGCACCCTCCCCACGCATCCCTGTTCTCCACAGACAGGGTCCAGACGCCAGAGGTGCAGAGAGAACTGGCCGTCGGTGCGGGTCTGGGCATGGGGATCCGGGAGTCTGGCCCTCTGGCCAGCAGCGGATAGGCTCTGCCCCGCAGGTTCCCCTCCCTAACGAGGTGTGCCCGCGGCTGCCAGCCCTGTGCTGGGCCCGAGCAGGTCCAGCCGCCCCCGGAGCACAGATCAGGTGGCCATCCCACTCCGCTCGAGCAACTTGCGGGGGAAAGGACATCGGCTGAAGGGAAGACTCGGAGGCTCTGAGCAGAGGTCAGGGCCCTGACAGCCCCGAGGGCGGAGTGGCCTGTCCTGTGGACGCAGACCCACACCTGCAGTGTAAACACCTTTGGTGGGGAGTCCTGAACCCGCAGAACGTGCTGAAAAGCTGACCTTTCCAGAGAGCGGAGACCCAGGGTGCTGAGAGGCGCCAAGAGCCTGCAGACCGCTGGAGACGCCGTTTTCCAGGATAAAGTGAACCTTTTATTCGGATTAAACTGCAGACGTGCTCAGCTGCGGAAGGGTTCCCAGCGCCGTGGCGGGGCCTGTGTCTAACAGATTTTCTTTCAGAAGACGACTCTGTGCATCAGGAAGTCAGGCGGGCCGGGAGGACACCAAAACTCCATTTCCACGGCAGGGCACGGGCAGAAGGCGCCTGAGGCTGGTCTCGCTGGGGCGAGTCCCCATCACAAAGCATGGTGCCTGCGATTTCCAAAACGCAGCCGTGGCCAACGGGGTCCCCCTAAGCTCTCAGAGCTAAGGCCGTTGAGCTGAGGCTCGCTGCCCCAGCGGTTGGTCGCTCTGAATGCACAGGCCCGCCCACTGCGCCCTGGGCCTGCTGTCCCCCACCCACCAGGCGGGACCAGAAAGGCTCCACAGAGCAGCCGCAAAGGGCAGGGTGGCCAGCAAAGCATCTGACTGTCCCATGCCTCGGCTTCCTGACCCCACAGGCTGCTCCATGTGGCGTACAGAGTGCCACCGGCCACATGGGCTTGTGCGGGAGGACTACGGCTCCCCAGTCCCCACCACCAGGCTCAGGCACCCAGGTCTGCAGCAGACGCCCCTCCGTGTCAGCTCCAGGTCCTGGGCACCCGGAGGCCACGGCTGAGGAGGGGCTGGTGGCACAATGTGAGTGGCAGCGGCTGAACAAAGTCAGAGGCCCACAGATGTGGTTCCTGGGACAGCCCTCGACGTGCAGCAGCACAGCCAGCTCTTCCCGAGGGACACCACCCTCACCCAGGTCACTGCCGTGGTTCAGGGTGTCGGCCACCCTTGGGTCCAGCCCATGAAGTGTAGGGTCAGAAGGGTTGTGGCCGGCCAGGACTGTCTGCCAATGGCCCCCCCCATAGGGTGCCCCAAAGCACCAAGGACCCTCTGTGCACCCCCCGGACCCCAAGGGAGTCTGGGGTTTGAGAAGACGGGCCCTTCCGAGAGTATAGGCCTGGCCCCGGGCATGCGGGACGGTGCTGAGGCCCAGGCCGGCCCCCAGCCCCTCCGCCTCCACCGGCACCTCTGCCGGTCTTCCGGGAACCGGCCCCCGTGGGGTTTGGGAAGCCCCGGTTCTGGTCACAACTATGCTCAAAGGCCAGGGCAGGTCACTGGCTTTCTGGGGCAGGGCATGGGGACCGCACACAAGGCTGTGCACAGAGCAGGTAGGGGCTGGCGAGGGCGGAGGCCGGGCTGCCACGCTGACCCCTCCTCCGAGCCCCTCCCACTGCCCCCGAGGGGCGTCCACGCCTGTCTTTCTGCCATCTCTGGGCTGGGAGACCATGGGGGCTGCAAAGGGTTGACCTAAGTTCACCTTGCATCCCATACCTGGACAGTCTTGGTGGAGGGAGCTACAGGTGGGCAGGATGGCAGGGCACACGTACTGTGGAGACCATCCCAGCCTGGGGCAACTGGGCAGAACACCCCTATTCAGGGTGGGTCCTCCCTCCCTCCCCTGTCCCACTAGCCCAGGACCACTGGCCGTGTCCCCAGGGAGCTCCGAGGCCACCCTGCTCTGACAGCCACCCCTGGGCACCTGGAGCTTCACCTCAGCCCTGGGGTTCATGCTCTCATCCGAGGTTCAGACTCATCACAGCGTCCCGCAGAGGGTGTTGGGGACACCCTGCTCAGAGACCGAGGAAGCCAGAGCTGCATCTAATTCCTTTATTCCTAATGACACCTCCAATAGTACAGGCCCAGGCCCCTCAAACTCCAGGGACAGAGGGACTTGGGGACTCCAGAGCAGGTTCTAGTGTCACAGCCTTTGAGACTGAAGGAAAGAGTGAGGTCTCCCTCAGGGTCCCAGGAGAGGTGCGCGGCCCCCCAGCAGCGAGTGCCTGGAGCACTGAACTGGGGGCCCCCAGGCAGGACCCCGCCTCCTCCCCCCACCCCGCCCCTGCTGTCTGGCGTGGGGGCTGGGACCTGGGCGGGGCAGGGGACCGATGGGGCTCTTCGTGCCCGGCATGCCGTCCGCAGAGGCAGGTCGCCCTGCTGACTCACGCTGGGGAGGACGCAGCGTGGGCTCCCTGCGCTCACACTTGGGTCCGTGACGTTTCAACGCGAGGACCGTGACGGTTCCTCCAGAACCAGTGTCCTTATTCACACTTCCGTGCTCTAGCCTCAGTGGCAGGGGATCCCTTCAGAACCAGAGTAAAGCCGCCAGTTCTCCTCCTGCCTCCCCCTTGCGGGGACCCGTCTCGACATGCGTCGTCCGACCCTGTGGGAAGGCAGGCAGACCCGGCCCGTTGTCTCTTTAAATCAGCTCTGCAGCGTGATGGGCACGGGAAGAACCATTCCCAGCCTGCCGCAGGGAGCCAGCCACAGCGCCGCCGCCTCCCCCACCCCCACGGTCACGGCTCCGCTTCCCGCCGGTCCTGTCCCCGGCTGTCGCCCTCGGAAGCAGGCGCAGAGGCGGCTGGCATTCCTCGCGGGGTGCTAGGAGCTGCCGGCTGAGGATCGCATCGAATGTCTGCTCGCCTGGCTCTGCCTCCTCCGGGCTGCAGCCTGCAATCTGTTGATCCCGCCGCTCCGAGCCTCAGCCTCTGCCCCTCGGAATGGAAAGCCGCTCCCCAGACCGGGTGCCCTGCTGTGCCCCGCCGGCCAGAGGAAGCTCTGCGCTCTGGCCACTCCAGCTGTTTCTGCCAAAATAGGTGAGAAGTTGGGCCGAGTCTCCGTGGGGTCTGCGTCGCGGGGGGGCGGGGGGGGCGCGGTCGGAGCCGCTGGCTGCAGTGTCCGGTCACCGCCGGTCTCGGGCACAGCGCCAACCTGGGTGAGGCGAATCCCACTGTTGGAAATGAGGGTTCTGAACAGGTCGGGGTTAAGCCGAGGGCAGGCAGCTGGCCGAAGCCGCGGCCGTGCGGGGGACGCCGGCCACATCCAGGAGGCCGTTCTCTGGAGAGGCGTTCAGGTTTGGGAGCCCGTGACTGGGACCGACAGACATTTCCAGGCTCTGTGCACTGGGCTGGCGGCTGTGGTCTCCTGTGAGGTGAAGAGCGAGCAGGTTGGCTCCTGGGGGCCGTGTGGCTGCCGCGGCGTCCGCCCTGAAGCCCGGTCGTCCGGAATCTGTGCGAGCCCGGCAGGCGCAGCCCTGAGCCAGGCAGCCCCACAGGCTGGCCGGGCTGAGAGCAGCCGAGACGCGGCAAACTTCGGGGCCGTGGCGAGGGGGGCAGCAGCAGGACCCGGCCCCGACCAGGCCCTGTGTTCGCAGGTGGACGCAGCCTCTGCACCCTCGCCCCTCTCACGGTCACCCCCAGGCCCGGGGCCTGGGGTTCGACCCCGTGGCCGTTTGGGACTGCGACCTCTGGACAGCCATGGAGTCTGGCGGGGAGAAAGGTGCCACATAGTCGGCCGCCGGGGACGCCACCTCCATCCACCCCGCGCCCGCCCTTGGTGACCTCACAGCGCCCATGGTGAGTCCACGCCGAGGGCGGCCGCCCCACTCACGGAGGCCCGGGTGGAAAAGCGAGTGGTCTTTGGTCAGCTGGCAGGCAGTGGGCGCGTGCCGGTCCTCAGGCGTGGGGCCGGAGAGCGGAGACGCTGGCCCCCGGGCTGCCCGGCGGGCGGCTCCTGCTGCGTGGGCCCCACCAATTAGCTGGTGGCTGCCGCAGTGTTGAACCGCTCCCTCGGTGGAGGGCGCATGGCCCTGAGCCCCCGCCCCAGGTTGGAACCGGTGACACCTTCTCTGGCCTCAGTCCAGCGGGGTCCGTCCCTCTCCAGTCCTGTGCCTGGCCCACGGCCCTCCCGCGGCAGCCTTGCCGGTCCCCCTGCTCCTCGAAAAGTTGACAGGACGGCAGGGGGCTGGGGTGGGCTCCGGTAGCACATGCAGCAAATGTGGGGAGGATGTCTCTCTCACCGGAAAGGGGTTACAGCCGCCGTCAGCAGCAACGGCTCACGAGGGGCTCGACCTGACGGCGTGTATGTGCCTCGCTGTGGCTGCCGCCGGCCTGGGCTCCGGGAGCGTTGATGGCAGAGTCAATAATGCATTGTGTGTGTTCGTAAGGGACAGCGGCAGAGCGCGTGCGGGGAATGCTGATGGCGTAGGAAGTGCAGCCGTGGGCAGCCGTGGCACCGACGCCCACCGCAAGCCCTCAGTGCAGGCCGGTCGCCTGCTCCGTGAGGAGTGGTCTGTCTGAGTCGGTCGTTCATTTTCTTCTTGATTACGAACGTGCAAACGAGACAGACGCTCTCTGCCGACACCCAGCATCACTCCCAGTAAGGCCCGTGCCTTGGAGGCGGGGGGCGGGGGGCGCCAGCAAGCTGCCGCTCAGACACCTGGGCACAGGCTGCTCGTCAGCGGGCACAGCAGCCTGGCCCGGCCCAGCTTCGGAGGACACCTGTTGACAGCAGGTGCCACGCCCAACGTGGCCGAGGCCTCCAGGCAGCAGCTTTCGAAGATTTTCACCCTCAAAGTTGGATCCTCGTTTGCAAGTGGACGCTACCATTGGCAGGCGGGGGATGAGCCGAGAGGGGCTGCAGGTGGCACGGCCGGCCCGGCCCTCCAGGGCCCACAGGGCCCCGTCTTCAGCTCCCCGTCTGTCTCTGGCCCGTCGGCCCTTCCACACAGATTTGTGTAGGGCTCCCCCAAACCGAGCAGCACACCCCCCGTCTGCTCGGTGCCCCTCCCACACCCTCACCCTCCGTTTCAGAGGACTGGTCTGCACAGCACCACCCTGGTCCCAGCATGCTGGCCGGTCCAAGACCAGGTGACCCTTGCCTAGAGAGCTCAGATTACAAGTTTGTTGTGTTTTTGTTCTTAATGACGTTACACGGGAGCATTTCCGAGAGGAGCCGCGCACGCCCGGCCTCACTCGGGCGCCAATCCTGCTGCAAGCACCTTCCCGCACCTTCCCGCGGGTCTGAGTCTGAAGTGCAGACACCTGGGCAGCTATACCCGCTCCTCCCAGGCGGGCAGGGAAGCCTGGAGCCCCAGCCAGCGGGCGGCGCGGCCGGGGTCAGCACGCAGCCTTCTGGATCCCGGGTGTGAGGTTGGCTGGCACGCTGGAGGAGCCTGCGGCCTCACACTGAGGCTCGGCTGCGCTGTGCTCCGCCAGCCTCCAGCGGGCCCGCGCCCGGCAGCCCAGCCTCCAGGGTCTGAAGCCCAGGCCGCCAGCCCCATGCCCCTCACCACGGCTGGTGCACTTAGGGCTCAGATGTCAGTGGGTGCAGGGTGCACGGTGCTTCGTGTCCTGTGGTCCTGTGACCCTCACGCTTGGCTGGGGGAACAGCCTCTCTTCAAGAGAACAGAGTGGCAGGTTTGGCACGTGGACATCGTCCGAACCGCTACACTTCCTGTTTCTCCTCAAAGCAGAGTCCGCGGCCTGACTGTGGCCACGCTGTCCCTGGGAGGGAGGCAGCCCGGGCAGCGCAGACAGTGCTGGCCGGGAGGGGACCGCGGATGGAGGCCTGCTCCGGGGGTGTGGCCTCCCGTGTCTCCCCGAAGCTGCAGCATCCGCTCCGCGGTCACCAATGTGCAGTCCCCAGTGGCACAAAAACCACGCGGTGGCTTCGCTTCAGGGCGGCCCGGGCCAGGGGGTGCCAGCGGCAGCAGGGCTGGGGCTCTCGTGGAGACCCCAGCAGAGTCCCTGTGCGCTTCAGACTCGGGGTCACGGGAGTGTCGTCAAGCTACACCTGCAGGGGCCCGAAGCCAGGACGGGGCGAGAGGCCAGGCCTGCCTGGCCGAGCTTGGAGCAGAGACACGGCGTGTTCGGCACACCTCTCCCCCGCAGAGAAGCACCCCACATTCAGAGAGCAACGAGGGAATTAAACCCCCAGAGAGACCGGGCGGGCACGGGGCGGGGACCCGGAAGCCTGGGGCCACAGGTGAAAGGCAGAGCCCGGTCACGGCAAGCCGGGCGGGCGTCCAGGAGGCCCAGGGGGTGGGACCCGTGGACCTGGGCCCAGAGCTGGGGGTGCGTGCGGTGGTGGCAACCCACTCCCAGGGGGCTGCGCGCCTAGGAGACGGTGCTGCAGGCTGCAGACGCTTCAGAGTCAGCGAGTTCTTCGCTGCTCTTAACTCAGGCTGGTGTCCAAACTAGTCAACTCTTGTAAAACCTACCTTTACCCCCGAAACGGGGAGTGTCACCCCCCTAATGCGTCCCCTTAACGCGGATGGTTAAAGCGAGCAACCCCCGGTCTGGAAGGAACACGCCTCGATGTTTCTCCGTGTGTCTCTCTGCAAAGCTCGGTGATCTAGCAGCCCACACGCCCCTCCGGAAAAAAACTGCAACAAACTATGTAAATGTAACATTCAATTAGGGTAATTTGTGCTCTGGGTGAATAAATTACTTATCTTTTGCCTCTGCCTTTCCCCCGGGAACACTCTGATGAAAGGTTGACAGATCAATAAGAAGCAATTATCATTAAAAAGGCGACTAGGGACATCAGGCGCTAATGAAATCAGTCTTGGTTGGTTCAGAGCCGGGAGGAAGGGCGTCCCAAGTGCCCCAGCCGCCCGCGGGCCCAGCCGTGTGCCCCACTGCATAGCAGAGAACGCGTGGACAGCCAGCAAGTCCCGCCTGGCAGAGGCCCGGCGGGGCGAGAGGCCTGGGCTCTTCACCCTGCCCCCCATCCCGGCTCCCCAGCCTTTCTGCTGTGAGGTCTGAGCCCCTTCCGCTGTCTCTGGTCCTAAGGCTGCTGCTGGCCGTCCAGAGACGTCGGTCTGGCTGCGTAGACCACGGACCCGGCAGCCGCGAGGACTTGCTCCCGATGCCTGCAAAGTGGGTTCTCCCAAGAAGAACTTGCACACGTGTGAACTTTAAAATATAACATGTATCTCCATTCCGCATTACCTACTTTGAATTTTAAATGTCACCTCTAAAAATGTAGAAAGGCGCTTCTGATAACTGATTTGGAGAAAGAAAAAGCTGGGGGCCAGAGGAAGTTGAATTTTTCTCACAGAACGTGCACGGTGGGTGCCGCTCTGGGGGTCGGAGGCCCCCTTGCTGCTTCACCACCCCGCAAGCCTCAAAATGGGGCCCTCAGAGGAGAGGGCGGTGCCTGAAAACGGGGTGACCCCCGGCGGCACCCTGGGAAACGCCTGTCTGGAACCACGCTCTCAGATGCTCGCCCACGGCGGGCTTTTTTCGAGTTCCTGTTTCGCTTTACACAAAGGGGGCTCGTGTATGTGGCTAGAAACTGACGGGTAAGACGTGTTTGGACGTAAGCTCTGACGGGTCCTGGGCGCCGGACCGCGGGTGACAGGGCGTGGCTGCGGCACGGCCTCACCACGGCCGGCCTGCTCGGTGCCCAACCCACCGGGACTCAGGGGTCTGACACGGCATGAAGGGGGGGCTTTGGGGGGCAGTGCCAGTCCCCGCAGTTCACACCACACTGACAGCGCCCCCGAGAGAGTCTGTGAAGGGACACGGGTCCCCAGAGGGGCGGACCCCCACCCCGGGCCATTCAGCAGGAGGATGAGGTCGCTGGTCCTGATAGAAGCAGGGCCAGAGCTGGACGCAGGGTGGACGCTGCCGCCGTGGTGAAGACCATGGGGCTGGGGGCCTGGGCTGCGTGTGGAGAGAGCCAGGCTGCTGTAGGCCCCGGTTGATGTCACAGGCGGGAAGAACCGTGGACTCCCGTGGAAAGAATCGCCTGGGGACATCGCTGGCTCCCGGACAGCCCCCGCCTGCCAGCAACCAACTCACGGAAGAAACGGCGGAGAAGACAGTTCAGCATCAGGAGTCAACCGAGAAAAGTGGCTTTTCCTCGACTTTTGCAACGATTCGCATTTGGCAGGAAGCGTGGCGAATGTAGGCTAACCTTAGAACTCTCGGGGCCACCAGGGTCCCCTTCCTGCCATCGCTCGACAGCAGGTGATCCCGAAGTCAGGGTGCTGAGTCAGGGTGCACGAGGGCTTCGGGCGAAGGCCCGGGGCGGCGGCGCCCTGTCACTCTGCAGCTCAGCCCCTCGCTCTCATCTCTTTTCTCCAGCAGGCAATTCTGTCCCTTGTCACACATGCCTGTCCTCGCACAGGCGAAGGGTCCTCGTTGCAGGGCGGAGGGTCCGGCTGCTGACCGCCAGCCCTCACTCGGATGTGGGTGTGAGACCCGGACGGCTTCCTCAGTCAGCCGGGGCCAGGCCTGCAGGACACGGGACGCGGGCCCCCGAGGCCTTCCTGATCAGCCGGAGCAGGCGGGACCTCTGGGCATCCTGCGATCACACTGTAGCCATGCTGTCCCCATCACCTGGAAGCTGGCATCGCCTGGCTGTCTTTCTCCTGAGCTCATGATTCAGTGGGACCTCGGGCTCCCGAAGCCCACCTGGTCCAGAAGGGGGAGCCTGCTGTTCCGGGCACATCCGCACCTGCCCTGCAGAATTCCCAGTCTGCGGAGTCAGGACCAAAGCCTGGGGCCACCATGGTCTCCAGCCTGCAGTGTCATGGCCCCTCTTCCTTGGCGATATATGGTCATCTCCTTATTCTAAACCAGGGCACTACTCGTGGCCTCGATTATTGGCCAGGTCCCGTCTTTCACACCGTGAGGCACCCTCCTGGCCTCAGGGACTCCTATGCAGAGGCCTCCGTGCTGTCACGGCAGTAACCGGTGGAGCCTGGTTACGAGGGAGAGCCGTGGGGCGGGGCTGCCCCATCCCCCAGTAGGAGAGCACCCCACTGGGGCAGTGTCCCATGTAAGCCGTGGGGCAGGCCCTCTGGCCGTGGGAAGTATCTGCTCCGCTGGGACCGGCCGGTCTCCCCCAATCAGAACACACACCGGCAACGTGCAGGGCGGGGCGGGGCCCGAACGGGTGTGCAGGCTCGGCCACGCCCCACACGGACTCCTCTGTGTTCCCTGCAGGATCTGAAGACCGTCCTCCCCCTGCCCCAGCACCCAGGGGAGCTCCTGCACCCCGTGGTGTACGCCTGCACCGCCGTCATGCTGCTGTGCCTCCTCACCTCCGTCGTCACCTACCTCGTGCACCAGAGGTGAGGCCCTGCTGCGGGCGAGACTTCGGCTTCTGCCATCAATGCAAACCCTAAAGCGGGATCTACCCTCGGGGGGCAAGAAGACCCTGGAGGGTGTGTCACACATCGTGGGGGCCCTGGGGGCGGCCGAGCATCGGGGATGGCTATGCTCCCACCCTGGGCCTCCGCGGAGCCATCGTACCGGTTGGCACAGTGTCAGGTTGGGCACCCGGAGGCCCGTCCCTGGGAAGAGTGAGAGCAGCTGGCAGATCCGGACGCCTTTTTCCCAGGGTGTGGGGAGGTCTAGTCGGCTTTCTACTGACCTGGTTTCCTGGCTACCTCTGCCTGGCAGTGGGGAGATGACCACGTGCGTCCCCACCCCTGGGAAGTGAGGAGGACCCCTGGTCACGGACAGGGTCTAGCCCAAGTCCAGGTCGTGGACAAAGCCGAGGCCATGGCCGGAACCGTGCTCGAGGGAAGAGGCTTGGGCGCATGCAGGGCCAGTCACAGCTGGCTGCAAGCGTGGACTGGGCAGTCTCAGTCGTGGCTGAGGCGTGGGCATGGAGCGGTCACAGCCACAGGCAACACCTGAGTCCAGGTCCAGACATCATGAGCAGGGCCGCCTCGTGGTCGGTCGGTCACAGCTTCCTCTCAAGGTGTCAGACACCTACCGGCTCAGAGAGGGAAGAGGTGCACCCCAGGGACCAGGAGCTTCCGCCCCCTCCGCCCTGTGACTGGGCAGGGCCTGGGTGTCCTCGCTCGTCGTCAGCCAGGCTGTCTGAGACTGCTCAGAAACCCTCTCACCCTGACACAGTGGTCCAGGGCGAGCTCACACCACCCCCCGGGCCGCACGCCAGGCGGGCTCGGCACAGCCCGTTCGCCGCTCCCTCGGCCAGGTCCTTCGGAGTCTGGCCCAGCCCAGCTGGTGCCCACGGTCTTCAGCCCGGTTCCCGCGCCCACGCTGTGCCGAGGCGCTGGCTCCGAGGTGACATCCACGTTCCCCGCAGAGCCATCCGCATCAGCCGCCGGGGCCGGCACGCGCTGCTGAATCTCTGCCTCCACGCGGCCCTGACCTTCACGGCGTTCGCCGGCGGCATCAACCGCACCGAGTCCCCGACGCTGTGCCAGGCGGTGAGTGCCGTCCCTGTCTTCATTCTGCCACAGAGGGAAAGGGTTTACGGCACTCCCCGCGGAGGGGGCGTGGGCACGTGTCTGCTGTGCGCCGCTCAGACCTGCTCGCGAGGGGGGCCTGACATCCGGGCATCTGTGCTGCAGCCAGGTGAGTCTGGCTGTTTTGCTCAGCGTTCATTCATGTAAATAATTTGTTTTGCGAGTGGGCCAGCTTGCTCCGAGGCCTATGGGGCATGTTCACTAGAGGCTCACAGTCCAGGATTTAAGAACAGGGTCGCGCCCTACCTCTCCCACCGAGGCTAGAGGGGCTGGGGTGCAGGACGTGGCCAGGTCAGAATCCACAGACGCCGACACCGGACTCTGAATCCGGCAGCAGGCCCATCAGCAGCAGGCAGCCAGGAAATCCAGGCCCCAGAGACACACGCAGAGCCAGGGAGGAGCGTGCTCTGTCCCTCTCGGCTGACAGGGGAGACACAACTACCCTCAGCTCCAACAGCGTTCGGAAGAGGCCCTTCCACCAACCAGAAGCCCGGGAGAGGAGACCCCTCCCTGGCCCCTCCATCCCCCCCTGCCTGGCCCACGATCATGTCCCAGCTAACCTCCAGGCAGACAGGCACCTCCTTGTGGACTGTCACCTCCATGTGGACAGTCTCCTCCAGGCGGACAGTCTCCTCCAGGCGGACAGTCACCGCAGGTGGACAGTCACCCCAGGCGGATACCCAGGTGGACAGACACCCTAGATGGACAGTCCCCTCCATCTGGACGGCCACCCCAGGAGGACAGTCCCCTGCAGCTCCCCGGTGTGAGGGTAAGGGCTGCCCACAGACCACAGAGCCCTTCACCAAGGACTCACCCCAGTGACTTCTGTCATACTGTGGGCACGTGTGCCTGGGCCGCGTGGAGGGAGCTCTCGCAGCTGGCACCAGAGAGGGTCGCCGTGTCCCCGACAAGCATTGTCTGATGGCTGTGGGGCTGCCGCACGAGAGGCCCTATCCACCTGCACAGACGGCAGAGGCCGGTGACTCACCCCAGGGGCCGGTGGGCACGAGGCTGTCACTGCCGGGGTGCCGTGGGGAGGCGCTGGCAGTGAGCTCCCACCCCCCCACCCCCGCCACCCACCCACAGCGGGGCACCACACCTGAGACAGCACCTGTCCAGAGCCCGGCGCCCTGAGACCCGCCCCCCAGGCCGCTGTCCACGGAGGAGACGTCACTCTTGCAAACGCGCATCACAGAGCAATCCCGGGCCCAGCACCCACCGAAGACCACGCCGAGGGGCGGACCACATCCATGGCCTTTCCGCAGCGTGGACACGGCCGCAGCCAGCGCGACAGGACAGCCGGTCTCTGCTCAGCCTCTGAGAGCTGCGGGGGAGCAGCGCGCGTCTGGACCGCGGCCCGGTGGCCGTCCCACGTCCTCGTGGCTGCTCGCCAGCACGCACTCCGCAGAGGGGACCCGCGGGGATCACGGCCCGGCAGCCCGCCCCCCACCAGAGACCGGGGAGCTGGCCCATGTCTGCCGGGCACCCTCGTGGCACCCAAGGCCCAGCCGGCTCAGCCGGGGCGACGACTTGTGCGCGGTGGGCGAAGCCCACGGAGCCCATGTCGCTGTGAGGGACGCCCAGGCAGGGGGGTGGGGACCTCGGCGAGCCCTCGGGGCGCCCTTCTCCCTGTGGCCTGAGACCAGGAAGTGCGGGACGCTGTGGCGGCTCCGCTGTGTGTCCATCTGACGAGGTCGCACATGCTTTGTGTCTGTCTGTGCAGCACTGGGCGTGGTGTCCAGTGGATGGCCACCCCCTGCTGGGCGGCCTCATCCATTGCTGAGGCCTGAGCGGAGTCAAAGGCCGAGTGGGAGCAAACGCTCTGCCCGCTGGTCTCAGGGCACGGCCTCGGCCTCCTGTCCCTGGGCTCGGCCCCCTGGCTCCCAGCCGGCCCCCTCAGACCTCGCACCTCCTCAGCCCCCACGGCCGCCTGAGCCAGCTGGTTATAGGCAGCCAGGCTGGCCCCACCCTGACCAGCGACCCCAGCCACCGCCTGGTACAGGCGCAGACCCCTCAGCCACCCTCCCCCGTCCAGGCGGCTCCACGGGGCAGTGAAACGAGGGATGGGAGGTGGCCCGGAGCTCTGGGAGGCAGAGAGAACAGGCGGTTGTTATGGCAACAAAAACTGACCGTGCGCCTCATTAAAGCACTGACGTCACGGACACGGACAGACGCTGCCCTCACATAACGAACGCGGGCCAGCGAGCGGCCAGGCTGTCCGAAAGCTGGGCGCTGTCCTGCTACCTCCCCCAGTGTCCGGCCCGCGGAGCTGTGTGGAGCCGGAATTCTGCGGCTGACACCCTGAAATCGCAGTCGGCGAGCGGTCTGGGCGGCAGTCTGGGTGAGGCTCAGAGCCGCCCCTGCCTTGCGCCTCCAGGCTCCAGACGCTCCCTGCCCTCCTGGCCGGTCTCCCCACCCCAGGCTCAGCTCCTCCCGAGGACGCGTCTCTGACCGTTGCTATTTGTACGTGACAGCAGCCACACTGCTGCCCTCTGGGGAGAAAGTCAGGCCACCCTTCCATCGAGGGCCCCGGCTGTGTCCAGAGCAGATGACCCCTCGGCTCCCGGGCTCCCCACTGCCAGCCAAGCGGGGCGAGGCTGAGTGCTCGGGGCGGAGCTCAGGGCCTTGGCGCCCAGGCCGGACGAGGAAAAGCCCGGACCCGCCCACCGCAGCCTCCTCCGAAGCCCTGAAAGCAGGGGGGGGGGGCTTCCCGCCCACCCACATCCCCGCCGATCCCGGTGGAGTTTTCTCGGGTGAAAACTGAACACTGCGCTTAGTAAATCTCTGCGACGGTGCCTCGCTGGCCTTGGTCAGAGAATCTGTTCCCCACGTTTCTGTCCTTTCCAGTTACAGCCACGTTTCACTCGTCGTGGCCGAGCGTCAGGTTACTGCTTCAAAGGTGGAGCAGGCGAGGGGAGCGTGGTCAGCTGGTGGGCGGTGCGGGCGGGCGGCGGGGCGGACTCAGGCTGTTCCATCGTCAGGAGTGACAGTGACGCGCAGGGCGTAGCCTTGAGTGTCTGACCAGCCGGCCCTTTATCTCGCAGGCGGCGGGGAAAATGCCAGAGCCTGGCAGACCCCGCCGTGCACTCGGTGGGCGGCTGTGTATGGGGGGGACGTCTTCCCGGCGGCTCCCGGGGTCCACGCTCGGGCTACGCCACCCGCAGGGACCTGTGCATGGGGGCTGCACGCAGGATGGTGTGCATGCCGCTCGAGGACACCACGCAGCGCCCTGCGGGCCACGCCCAGGGCTGCCCGCCCCCCGCTCCCCGCCCCGCAGGGAGCAAACTTCTGTGAAGCGCGGTGTCTGCCGGACCTAAGAGCCCAGTGCCCTCCTGCGCCTCGTTCCCTGTCACTGCTGAGGACACCGGGGTGCGGGAGGGCGTGGGCCTGGTGGGCGTGGCGTCCCCCGAGGTCGGCGGCTAGCGGCCGGCTGACCCGCCTCTCCCCCGCCAGGTGGGCATCGTGCTGCACTACTCCACACTGTCCACCATGCTGTGGATCGCAGTGACCGCCAGGAACATCTACCAGCAGGTGACCAGGAAGGCCCCGCCGTGCCCTGGCGCAGACCAGCCGCCCTACGCCCAGCAGCCCCTGCTCAGGTACCCAACTCGGCCACCTGCACCCCAGGCTCCGAGAGCCTCAGCCCAGACCCGCTGCTGGGGTCTCGGCAAAGAAGCTCACAGAGCAACTCGGGCGAGGACGATGAGATCCACACAGGTGGCCGGGGCGGGGCGCGGTGCTGGGGGTGCTGGGGGCGGGCTGTTGGGAGTCAGGGTTGGGGCTGGATACGGGGTGACGTGTGTCGAGGTTGGGGCAGCGTGCTAGGCGCTACAGCCATGTCGGCAGGTCTGAGGGAGCCAGCGTATGCCGCACCTGTGAGCCCCGCACCTGGGGCGTCGTGTAAAGACGCTCTGAGGGGGTCTGCGCGCCTGGTCCTGGCTATCTGATCTAAGGCGCCTGCTCGTGCCCCGGGGGAACCAAGGCAGTTTGCTTGCTGATTCCAGGATGGCTGTAGCCTGAGTTTGCCGCCAGGTTTGGGAAGGGGCCCCTGCTCCAGCCAGTGCTGGGACTTCCTCAGGCTGGAGGCTTTGCGGGGGCAGATGGACAGAGGCACTGTGGTTTATTAGGGGTCTCCGTGACGGCAGCTGCTGCCACCGCGGGGTTGTGGGCGCCAACCGTCAGGCCGAGCTCCGTCTAGCTCCAAATGCCGAGGGGGCTGCTAGGGAAGGGTCGGCTCTGGGGACCCCAAGGGCCCCTGCCCTCCCGGAAGGCCCGTACGGGGTCTCTCAAGAGTCCGTGAAGTCCAAACCCATTCCAGAGCCGTGTCACAAGGTCCGCAGACCGCGTAGCCGAAGGTCTCAGCATGGATCCTCCCTGCGTGGGCCCGGGGGCGGCGTGGACGGCCAGCTCTGGGTGCATCCTGCTTTGGCAGACAGGGCTGCACCCCCCAGACCCCCATCTCTGGCCCTCAGCACGTTGGCTTCGGTCAGGGCCGGGCAGAGGGACAGTGAGGACAGACGTGTCTTCTCTTTCAAGGCCATTTTGGCAATCGGAGTCCCTGCGAATGTCAGGGTCAGCTCTTCCATCCCCGCAAAAATGGCCATCGGGATTCTGGGAGGGGCTGCGCCGAACAGGGCATTCTGAGAAGTGCTGACGTGAATGGTGCGCACTCCGAAGACGCAGGTGTCTTCAGCTCCTGCAGCGACGTTCTGTGCACCTCGGCACCAGCCCACACCTCCTGAGCCCGGGGTCTTCCTGGGCTGCACGCTGTCACAGAGGGGACCGTCCTCCTCCTGTCAGCTTGGCCGTCTGTCCTTGAGGACCAAACTGTCCTGACTCCTGGGCTCCATGGTCTTAAAGTCAGAGGACGAAAAGCCTCCGTCTTTTTCTCTTTTTCAAGATGACTTTAGGGTTTTTATTTTTCTGTATAAAACTTAGAATAAATTGGTCACGTAAAAGAAAGAATCTTCTGGGATTACGGTTCCATGTCCTCGTAAGCAGCTTCTTAGTTTCCCTGTGGTTTCCTGCTACGTGGTTTTTGTGTATTGACCTCACGGCCTTCCCGAAGTCGCTTGCAAGGCCTTGTCCTGTCCCTCCCCTGCGTCCCCCGTGACGCCCAGTCATGTCACCTGCGACCCAAACAGACTCTCTTCCTCCTCACTCGCTGGTGCCTTTGCTTCTCGGCCGCCTTAGTAGAGTGCAGGACTGCAGGACAGTGCTTACTAGGACTCGGGACAGAGACAGCCTTGTCTTCTTCCCGATCTTGGGGGAAGGGCCAGCATCTCCTTGTCAAGCGTGACGCTGGCTGGCGGCGTTCTCAGAGGCCTTGGTGGGCTGGAGACGCGTGTGTCCCTGGCTGGCTGAGCCTTTGCGATGGTCGCGTGTCCAGTTTTTCCAGATGGCTTCGCTGCGTCTGTGGATCGGTCGTGTGGTTTGTCCTCGCTGTCTGGGGTGAAGCGCCCCAGCTGACGGTTACGAGCAGCACAGCACGCATCGCCGTGACAACCGGACTGGGTCCTGATGCCTCATCCTTTGCATGAAGCCCTAGATTTCATTTGCCAATACGCTGTCAGAGGTGTTTCTGTTCCCGAGGGGGCTCTCAGGGAACTTACTTCTTCTGTGTCCTTGTCTGGTTTTGGTACCAGCTTATGCTGGCCTCAAACTGCGTCAGAGGGCACCCCCTCCCGAGTCCCTATAAAACCGGTGCCCTCTCTTCCTTAGATGTGTGATCAGATTCACCAGTGACGTTTGCAGGACCTGGAGTCTCTCTGTTAGATGTTCGTGGATATCGAAGTCAATATTTTTACTGGATAGTCAGATTTTCTAATTCTTCCTGTTTTGATGTTGGTAATTTCTTGAGTTTTTCCCAAAGAATTCATTTATCCATTACATCTACGTTGCTGAATCATTTTGGAAATACTTGTATCTCTATTACCTCCTTTCCGGTTCCTTGTGGTTTCCTTTGATCTTTTATTTTTCTGCCTGGTTGAGGTAGAATCTTACATCATTGAACTTTAGACCTTTCTTTTCCTACAGAAGCATCCATAGCTATGAATGTCACTCCGAGCCCTGCTTTGGCTGCATCACAGAAATCTGATGTGCTATGTTCTTTCTCATTCCGTTTTAAATAGCTTCTAAATTCCCTTGTGATATCTTCTTTGATCCATGAATTATTAAGAAGTGTGTCATTTCATTTCCAGATATTTGTGGTTTTTCTAGTTATCTCATTATTAATTTCTAATTTAAATTCATTGTGGTCAGGGAATATACTCTGCATGATTTCAATGCTTTTAAATTTATTGAGACGTGTTTTATGGAGCATCACATCATCTGTCGTGGTGAGCAGACCACGTGCACTTGAAAAAGAATGACTGCTACGCAATTACTGGTTGTGATTTTCTAAAGAGCACTTAGGGCGAAACGATTAATGTTCAGGTCTTCTATTTCTTTACTGATATTTTTGACTACTTGTTCCATAAGTTGCTAAAGGAAGTCAGCTATGATTTTGGAATTGTCTAGTTCTCTCTTTAATTTTGTCCATTTTGCTTCCCATAGTTTGGACCTTTTCTTGGATACCCACACATTCACGGTTGCAATGTCTTCCTGTGAACTAACACTGACATCACTAGGAAATGTTTCTCTGTCTTTTTCTCTTATGGTCTACTTTATTTGCTAGTAATGTACCCAGTCTAGCCTTCTTGGGTGTGCGATTTGTATGGATCATTTATTTTTTTATCCATTAACTTTCATACTTCCTGTGTCCTTATATTTTAAATGCTTCTATTATAAACAGTATATATACAACTTGCTTTTTGCTGTTATTAATAAATTCTGATGATCTCTGCCCCTGGAGTGTTCAGTCCACTAAAATTTAATGAAATTTTTATTTGGTTGGATTTAAGTCTCCATTTCACGGTTTGTTTTCTTTTTTACTTTTTCTTTTCTTTTCCTTCTGTTCTTCCTTTTCTCTTTTTATTTCCTTCTTTTGGGTTATGTTAGTATTTTTTTAAATTTTATTTTCATTTCTCTGTTAGCTTTTTGCCTGTTGAATTTTCTGTGGTTGCTTTAGGGATTAAAATCCACAGCGTTTTCACAGTCTATTTAGTGTGAAAATTCTATTTCATGTAAAATGTATTAGGAAGGTTGCTACCATGTCCCCTCTTGCCATCCTCACGCTGCAGACGCCAGGTACACCACCCCTGTATGTGTCGTAAACTCCCAAGGCAGAGTTAATATTCTTTCTTTAAGCAGTCACATATATTTTAAAGAAGTTAAGGGGAAATAGTCTTTTATATTTACTCTAATATTCAGCTTTCCAATGTTCTTCCTTCTTCCAACTATCCATCAGCCCAAAGAGCTCCGTTTAGCATTTCTTGACGTGCATGTCAGCTGATGGCAAATTCTCTGATTTCCATTTTTGTTAGAACCTCTTTATTTCTCCTTCGTTCTGAAAGACGCGTTCTCTGAGTATAGACTGTTGGGAGCAGAGTCTCCAGGGCTCACCGAAAGTGACCATAGGCAGAGTCATGCTGCTCCCACCCAAGGACTTGGGACCTGTGTCCTTCTCATTGGTGACACGGCACTGGGGCCTGGCCAGGGCCATCTCTGCAGGGACACAGCAGCCAGCAAGCTGGGAGTGCAGGGAGGAGGCAGGAGCCACGGGGGGGCGGGAGGGGAGAGGAGAGGCCGGCCCTAGCACTGGCTCCCTGGTCAGCTGAGCTGGTGCTGCCCGTGACTGACCACTGCTGGCCAGGTCCCCTGGAACACGCCTTTATCCTTTGCCTCAAGGGCAGCTCTGTCCTTGAGGGACTCAGCTGGGTTCAAAAGGCAGTGAGTGGCCTCCTGTTCCCGCAGGTTCTACCTCATCAGTGGCGGGGTTCCTGTCATCATCTGTGGAGTCACAGCTGCCACAAACATCAGGAACTACGGGACGGAGGACGAGGACTCGGCATAGTGAGTAGGGGTGCCGAGGGGGCAGGCTGGCGGTGGGCGATGCTCTGGCTGTCAGCCTCGCTGCGGATGTCCAGGGGGCCCCTCTGCTCATCACAGCCACTCCTAGACGATAGACTGGACCGGCCAGCCCAGCTGAGACCACACAAGGCAGGAGTCCTGGGGTCCCCCAGTGACCATACCCAGGTGTTCACGTGGTGACAGCTCAACAAGGCTGGCCCACTCCAACAGACTCAGTTTGCCCAGCCCCTCCCTGGCACCAGGGGTGCCCTTTCTGGGGAGGGGAGAGGCCTGGGGAGCAGTAAGCCCCAGCAGCACTGCGGCAGACGCAGCAGGCCCTCCCACCCTGTCCACGCCCAGGACCTCAGTGCCCTCACGGGAGGCGCCCCCGGTCCGCCGGCTCCCAGGCCCCAGGACAGTCCCCAAGCCATCTCCTGACCTCCAACCCCCGCAGCCTGAGGATGTCAGCCCTCTCCCGGTGGGTGGCAGGGCCCCTCGCTCATCAGATGAGTCTGCCTCAGCGGCCCTTCCCAGGCCACACCTGATTGTGAGGCTACCCGTCGGCCATGCCTTGCAGTGACTTCCATGGGCATCCCAGGGCCCAGGGATGCAGAGTCCCAGGGGCTCTCCCCCACAGCCAGCCCCTCCTGTCCTGGGGAGGCCGGCCTGTCCCCCACACCCACACCAGCCCTGCTGGGCTCAGGTAATGGCATGGACCTCAGCAGGCCCTGAGGACCATCGCGCTGTGCCCCGCCCTCAGGGCCCTCACCAGCTCCTCCTCCTCCCTCAGCCCCCCCAAAAGCCCAGCCTCACAGGACATACTGGCCCTGTCCCCTCCAGGGCTCAGCCCTTCCTGGATCTGGCACTAGGCATGAGAACAGCCACTGCAGCGGAATAGCGGCGGTGGACATCGTCCCGGCCCGCCCGCGCCCCGCCCGCGCCCCACCGCGCCCCACCGCGCCCCACCGCGCGTGCCCGCGACGGGGTGCCAGTGCTCCGTGCTGCCGGAGCCGGGTCTGTTCTGCATGGCGCTAGGGTCCCGCGCTGTGCTCGTGTCTGCCACACACGTGCCCCCGGTCACTGCGCACGACGTTCTCCTCCCAGTGAGTTCAGGGAGACTGACCCCTAGGCTGGCCGGGCGCTCGGCCCGGCGTGACGCGCTGACCGCTCTCCCCCGCAGCTGCTGGATGGCCTGGGAGCCCAGCCTGGGCGCGTGCTACGGGCCGGCAGCCTTCATCGCCCTGGTTACCTGCGTGTACTTCCTGGGCACCTACGTCCAGCTGCGGCGTCACCCAGAGCGCAGGTACGAGCTCAGGGAGCGGCCAGAGGAGCAGCAGCGGCTGGCGGGGCTGGAGGCCGGTCACAGCCCCCGGGCCGCACGGGGCGAGCCGCCCGCCTCGCTGCTGCAGAATGAGCACCCGCTCAAGGCCCAGCTGCGTGCCGCCGCCTTCACGCTGTTCCTGTTCGCGGCCACCTGGGCCTTCGGGGCCCTGGCCGTGTCGCAGGGTCACATGCTGGACATGGTCTTCAGCTGCCTGTACGGAGCTTTCTGCGTGACGCTAGGGCTGTTCGTGCTCATCCACCACTGCGCGAAGCGGGACGACGTGTGGCGCTGCTGGTGGCGCCGCTGCCCCACGCGGGGGGGCGCCCACGCCCGCGCACGCGCCCAGCCCGCGCCGCACGCCAACGGCGACGCCCCGCGGCGCGTGCCCCACCCCCGCAAGACGGCCAGCCTGCAGGCCACCCAGAGCCACGTCAGCTGCCTGTCGCCGGCCACACCCTGCTGTGCCAAAATGCACTGTGAGCAGCTGGCGGAGGACGCGACCCACGCCCACGTGCACGCGGAGGGCGACCTGGGGCCCGGCCCGCACCTGCACAGGTGCCTACAGGGCAGAACTAAGCCCCCCTACTTCAGCCAGCACCGGGCGGCCGCGGCCGAGCGGGAGTACGCCTACCACATCCCGTCCAGCCTGGACGGCAGCCTCCGCAGCTCACGCACGGACAGCCCTCCCAGCTCGCTCGAGGGCCCGGCCGGGCCGCACGCACTGGCCTGCTGTGCCCAGGGCGACCCCTTCCCCTTGGTCAGCCAGCCTGAAGGCAGTGACGCCAGCCCCACGCTCTACGGCTGCCCCCCGCGGCCGGGCAGGGAGGCAGCCCGCGGCCCGGCACACTTTGAGATGCTGCGGAGGACACAGTCCCTGCCTTCCGGTGGCCCCGGCCAGAACGGGCTTCTCCAGGGCACCATGCCATATGGCGCCGACAGCACCGGCAACATCCGAACGGGACCCTGGAGGAACGAGACCACCGTGTAGCCGGCCGCGCCCACCCGCCCCGGACCAGCTTCGGAGCAGAGCGGGGACTCTGCCGCCGGAGGTCAGTGGGTCGCCCAGTGACAGGGCTACTCAGGAGCAGATGGCCCCCCGCGGACCCCTCGCTGTCAGGACGCCAGGCGGACTCGGGCCATGTCGCTGCCCCAGATCCCGCGGTCGGAGAGTCGTCCACGCGCACGGTCCCCGCCCTCCAGCCCGATGCCCAGTGCCTCGGCAGCCCCTGCCAGGGAGCTGGCATCCCGCCGGGGGGCGGCGGGCCGGCCACAGCAGGAGGTGCCGCCGTGTTCTAGGATTCGGGGTGTGTGTGCCCTGTTTCGTTCCGAGGGGCGGGCAGCCTGCTGGTCAGTCCAGCGCACCCCGGACCTGGGCCGTCACCACCAGCCCCTCTGCTTCCTGTGTCTGAGCCACAGGGACCCACATCCGCGCCTCCTCCCGGCCCCGTCTCCACCTTCAGGAGCCTGTCCCGCAGGCTCGAGGGCGTCACTACACTGGGGCACACACTTGTGCTCTGAGCCACGCACACAGTAGGGGGGAGCACTTGTAACTGAAGGCCTCAGGGAGCCAGCCCGGGTCTGGGGCCTGTGCCCTGCGAGGACCCACGTCCTTTCACACAGATTCACCTCCAAAGCCAGCCGCGGAGACTGAAACCCGCCCCAACTCGGATGTCTGAGGGGCCGGCACTTCCACGGACACATGGACAGAGAGGCTTGATCAGAAGACGGGGCGGCCCTGCCGCGGGCAGCGGTCACTGGGTCCCCACGGAGACGAAGCCCAGACATCCGGACGAACGTGACGTGCGCGTGAGACCGATCACAGCCGTTCCCTTCCTCTCCCCCCGGAACTGTGACACACGGCGACACGCACATGCACACGCCACACGTGAATGTGCCACATGTGTGCATCACGTGTTCGTATCCCATGGGTGCACAAGACACCGCACACATGCACATGTGTGCACACACATGCAGCGCAGTCACCGCCATCACGCAGGTGCATCTGTGTGTGCACACACGTGCGCCCGGCACATTGCACACACGCACCACACACGTGCACACGGCACATCACTTACACGTACCACACACGTGCGCCTAGCACATTGCACACATGCACCACACACGTGCACACACGCACCACACGCACACCCAGCACATCACGCACACGCAGACCGGTGTGTTTTCCAGCAGTCTGAGAGCCGGTGCTCAGTGTGCTGCACGGCCGTCGCTGCTGTGACTTGCCGGTGGGCTGCACTGTCCAGGCGGAAGGACATCACCGGGGGCAAATCCTCCCTTGACACACGCCGGGCGGGGGAGTGTATCGGGGTGGCCCAGGGCCCACGCTCAGTATCTGAGCACAAGGAGCCTCATGTCTGTGTAAACATGACAGTGATGTGACCTACCACAGTGTCTGTACGAACTCTTTGTGTCCTCACGAGTCAGCCAGGTGGGCATCCGAACGGCCACCGCCGGTCCTCGTCTCTGTCACTGTCCAGCCTTCTCACCTGCTTCTGTAGCCGACGCGGACCAGACACCCAATGCTGTGCCGTGTGCACAATGCAGACACAGCCCAGCGAACTACAGTGTTTTACGTTTGTGAGGCCTGGTTCACGGCGCCGTGTCTCTCGCCCTGAAGGGAGGGGACCCACGTCGGCCTATGGCCCCCGCTCCTGCACCCGGGGCCTGGGGCCGGCTGCTCTTCCCAGCCCCTGCGGGGGGGCGTTGGCTGTCCTTCCTGCCCTGGACAGCCCTGACAAAACAGAGTTCACCTCATTATTCAAACCAGAGAAATCCCACACTAAGTGTTAGACCGCGTGCGTTTCCATGTTGATTCAGCCTCTTGAGTCCACTTGGGAACAGTGTGGTGGCATGTCCCCTTGGCACGCGATGCTTCTGGAAGGCTGTGGAATGGAGATCAGAGCCAAGGCCATCTACAGTCTGACATTTCGTGTCACTTCCTTCCTCTGTGCACATGTGACTGGTGTATGTCAGAGCGTGCTGAGTGTGTGTGTTTGCAATCTGTGTGAGTATGTGTGCAAGGGCATGCATGGCTGCGTGTGTGCTGAGTGTGTAAGCATGTGTACTTACATGTGTGCATTGTGTGTGTGCTTGCATAAGTGTGTCACGTGTGAGTGTGTGATGAGAGTGCACGTGTGAGGCACATGTGCTGTTTCCGAGTTTTGCATGTGAGTGTGAGCGTACATGAGAATGTCTGTGCATGAGGTGTATCATCGTGCACGAGTAAATGTAAAAGACAAGTGTGCATGTTTGCATCTGTGAGAAGTGTGTACGTGCATGAGGTGCATTGTGTGGGCTGTGTGTGTGCATGTGCAAGTGTGTCAGAGTGTGAGTGAGTGTGGGCATGCCCACCCTGCCTCGGCCCTCCGTGTGCCCCTGGTGGAAGCCTGGCGGTCACACAGGGACACTGGTCAGACCAGGACACTGTGACAGCTTCAACCCGCCTCAGGAAACTTCTTGCCCGGGATGCTTCACAGCCAGTCCTGAGTGCTGTCACGGGTCTGCTGCCTCTGCCACGTGGCAACCCCGCGTCTTTCCAGCGAGGCCCCAGACAGCCCGCCGGTGACCGAGGGCTCAGCCTGGTCGCGGGCGCAGCCGGCTCTGCTGCCCGCCAGGGGCCCGGTGCTCATCGGTCAGTGTGAGGACCCTCCACTGACCTGATTCCTCCAAGAAGCCAGGCAGCCTCCTCTGGACGAGCCACCCTTGGGCCGCCGGCGGGGTCAGCACGGGCCCAGCAGCCTGCCCTTGCCCTGTCGACCCACGTCCTCTGGCCAGGGCGCTGGGACATGCAGACAGGCAAGAGAGCCCTGGACCCAGGAGCCACCCTTGGGACAAAGGTCAGTTCAGAGGACGTGGGCGCCAGGATGCTGGGGCGAGGGCCCAGGGTCCCGTTCGCCCAGGCCACCGTCCTGGGGCTCCTGCGTCATGCCAGGCTCTGCCCGACGGTCGGCAGCTGCAGGAGGCCAGTCGCGTCCCTGGCCGAGGACCCTGAGAGGAGCAGCACGGCCCTGGCACGCAGCCCCACGGGCGCCCCTTCTGCCCGCGCGCCGCCCCCGCCGCTGAGCCGTGCTGCTTGGGGGTGGGGGGCAATGGGAGGCGGTGCTCTCAGGCCTCAGGCCTGGGCGTGCCCTGCACCTTCGGCTGGCAGTGCGGCCTGTTGGATCCAAGATCAAAGGATGACCCTGTGCGGGAGGAGGCCTCTGGCCCTGACGGAGGCCGCTCTGCCTCTGCAGAGGGAAGTGTGCCCAAAGGTGGGCGCGAGGAGGTGGGGTGGCGAACAGGCTCTGAGGGGCCCCTGGGGAGGCCAGCAGAAGGGCCAAGGTGGGAGGTCAAATCTGAGAGCTCTGGCCATGCAGGAGGGTGGCTGGAGCAGGGAGAGGGGTGGTTGGTGACAGCCGCATCCCTCAGATGTGACCCACGACTGGGGCAGGGGAAGAGTGTCCGTCTCACGGTGAGACAGCCTGCAGGCGTGTGGGCTGGGGACAGATGGCCCTGCCGGCTCCTGGGGGTCAGGAGGGAGGGTGCTGGATGTGGCCCGGCCTCCTGGGGCTACAGACACACAGACACGTGTGAGCACACTCGCCACCCGAGGGACAGTCCCCACACTGTGGCGGCATCAGAGTCTGGGCAGGGGAGTTGGAGACGGAGCCTCCCCATCAGGGAAAGGCTGGACCCAGCCGGCAGGGTCGCCAGGATGGGGCAGAGAGGCATCTGGTCTCCGGTTTTCTGCTCCACCCCCAGAAGGCTGGCGGGCAAAGTGGGGGTGGAGCTGCAGTTGTGGCCCCACATGGCGACCATGGGACAGACTCAAGCGAGGAGACAGGCCACACACTCCCGCGTCTCAGACGGTCCGCGCCAGCCCCGCCCTGCGGCCTGGGCGCCTCCGCAGCCGCCACCGCCCGCGGGGACTGCCGGGGACTGCGGCAGCCCCACCCCGAAGCCGGCGGGGTGGGGCGGGGCCCCGGCGTGGGGTCCACGACGCGCGCAGCACTCACTGGGGGCCGCGGCCGTCAGCCGCGTGCGCCCAGGTGGCCGCAAACGCCAGCCGCGCTCCGGCCCTCCGTCCCCGCCGCGCTCCGCCCGGAAAGCGCCCAACGTCCTGAGGGACCCAGCGCCTGCCACAGTGAGCACCGCCTTGCGCGGTTCGGGCCCCCAGGTGTCCGCGCGGCCGGCGCTCGGCGACACTGCGGCAGGCGCGCGGGCGGGGCGCGTTGCCATGGCGCCCGGGCGCGCGTAGCCGGACCGCCGCGCGGAGCCGGCCGGGCGGCGGCGGGGCGCAGAGCCGGGAGGGCCGAGGAGGCGCCGGGGTCCCCTCCGTGCCCCCGAGGAGGCCAGTGCGGCCCAGAGCGCGGCGCCGGGGCGCGCGCGCAGGACGCAGGCCATGGAGCCGGCCGTGGCGGATTTTTTCGAGGACGACAAGGACCTAGACTTCTACGACTTCGAGCCGCTCCCGACGCTTCCCGAGGATGAGGTGAGCCCCCGGCCCCAGGGGAATCCCACCTTCCCTGGAATGGGGGTCCGCGGAGAGTCCCCGGGGAGGGTAGTGCCGCCCCCCCAAGCCCCTGCCCCCGGCCAGGTCCTGGCGGCAGCGGGTCTCACCGCCCCCCTTAGATAGGGTTCTCCTGAAGGAACAGGATCCACGGAATGTCGCAGAGGACGGCAGTGGGTAGGCTGTCACCCTGCGGGGCTGGGCTCCTGGTTATCAGTGGGGGGCGTCATCAGGGGGCAGCTCTGTTTTCCTCGCTGCAGGCGCCTTGGGGAGGTGCGGGCAGCAGGAGCCCAGTCAGGCCAGACTCTTGAGGAGCTGGGGGGGGACCCCAGGACTCAGGGCTGCTTCCTGCTCCCCAAGAACCTGGCCCTCACCCAGGTGCTCCTCCACCCCAGGTGCACAGGAGCCAAGGGTCTCTGTCACGTGGGGTCTGTGACCAGTAACTGGGCCAGGCACTCACAGAGGCAGGTCACCTGAGACTGGGCAGAGAAGCCAGTCCCCACCTGGGCAGGCTGTGACCCTGTGGCTCTGGCTTCCCATGGTGCCCCACAGGCTGTGGGTTGGGTTGGATGAACGCCATGGCCCCTCTGCGTGAGAGGTGGCCCCCAGAGGCTGCGGTGGCTGGGAAAGGCCCTGCCACCGCCCCCCCCCCAGTCTGTGGGGCCTGAGCAGAGGCCCTCTGAGCCCCCAGCAGTCAGGGGCCGGTTCTCCAGGCTCCTGTGCCCACTGCTGAGGGCCAGCACCACAAGGCCGACGCCAGATGCCTTCCCTGGACCGGCCAGTGCTGAGGACCCTGAGGACCCATCCGGGCAGGCCAGCTGGGGAGACAGACTGGCAGTGCCTCCTGGGCCAGAGTGGACTTTATGGCGAGTGTGGCCACAGCTGCAGCCCTGGACACTCTGTCCTCTGCCAGCCCAGCCAGCGTGGCAGGCTCAGTCAGGCCTTGGCAGCTCACCTGTCCGGGCAAGCCGCTGCGGCGGGGGGGCGCCTCTGAGGCCCAGGGTGGGTGCTGCCCCCTCCGCATGGTGGCCTGGATTCAGGGACAGACACTGCGGAGAAGACAGGCCAGGGAATTAATAACCCTGTGGACAACGCCCGCTGTGCTTGATGGCCCACAGCCTTCAGAACTCCCCAGGGGGCACATTCCAGGCCGTCTGGGACAGGACCGGCCTCCTCAGCCTCCCGGAGCAGACACGGAGCGGCCCATACTCAGCTGGCCCCGCCGCCCGGTGCTCCGAGCCGCAGAACAGGAGCTGGGGTTGGGCCCAAACCCTGGCCCCTCTTGGGAGGTGTTGGCCGGGCCACTGGGACGGAATCGCAGCCCTGGTGGGCATGGTGTCGGGGTCTGCAGGCAAAGCAGGGCGCCACCATAGTCGAGCGTCCAGCGGAAAGTCGGGGGGCTCCTTCCCAACCTCCCACATCCCTTCTTGGAGTCGGGCACTGCCTGGAGTGTGCTCCTGCAAACAGGAGGCTGGCCCCAGGCCGAGCCCGGAGCAGCCGTGTGCTGGTCCTGGAGCCCGCCAGGCCAGGTGCCGAGCCCCTTGCACACTCACTGGGTGGTACCGAGTGTTTCCGTCTGCGTCCGCATCTGAGACCCCGGGACTCCCCACAGCAGGCATGTAGTCAGGCTGCATCCAGCAGCGGGGAGGAGCGAGGCCGCAGTGGCTGGATGGGCCGTGCTGATGTCCCTCCCTGGTGTCCCTTGAGGAAATGCACACGGCCTGTGAAATGGAAATGAGTCTGACGTCGTTATAACGCAAAGTTCACCCCTGTGAACACCTTCCCAGCAGCAAACCAGCTCCAGGTTGGGGAGACCCAAGAAGCTGGATGGTGGCCGGAGCTGGCCGGGCACTGGCCACGGGGGTGCCACAGAGGGGGGCTGGCAGACAGGTGTCACCACTCTCATAATGCCACCTCCCTCCGAAATGTCCACCGTGGCGTGTGAGGACGTGCAGACCCTGCTGGTCTCAGTACCCTCCCCGCGTGCATGGAGCTGGGCCCGCCTGGCACGGGGCACGGAGCCCGGGGGTCCCTGAGCTGCCCCCCGCAAAGGTGGGCACAGACGTGCAGGACACCATCATGCCTCCCTCAGGGTGGCTGCGTGGGGCGTGGACTGCTGACAGCTGCTGCGCAGTCTCTCTCTCTGTCCTTGTCCCTGGCTCACTAGCCAAGGCCGGCCAACACTCCCGCCTGCCCTGCTTGGGCTCTGGACTTAGGCAAGCAAGGTCATTCCTCACGCCCCACACAAGCTGCATGAGCAGGCGACACCGTGGGGGCAGCTTCGTTGTCCTGGAACACGGACACGTGGCCTCCGTGTGTGCCTGAGCTTGTGGGAGGGCGCACACGTGTGTGTGCACGTGCTTGATGCGCTTGTGTATGTGCCCGGTGTGTCTGAGCTTGTGCATGTGGCACACATGTGTGGACATGTTTGCGGGTGCCTGCGCACCTGTTAGTCAATGTGTGAGAGGCATGTGCGCATGTGGGTGCGCATGTTGGTGTGTGTGAGTGCGTGACGGGGTGTGCATGTGTGACCACATGTTGTGTGGTGTGTTAAGGTGTGTGTGCACACGTGAGTGCATATGTGAGTGTTGGGGACACCATCACAGCTGAGACCTCAGAGTCAGAGGGCCCCGCTCAGATCTGGAAGGTGGCCTGCACAGGGACCCTGGGGTCTGGCGGTGCAGGGGCCACGACACTCTGTCCTCCGCGGGAACCGCCTGGAGCGGACGTGCGCAGCTCCTCGGCCGTCAGGTCGCGTGTGGTTACTGCGCCCACCTGTGTGCGGAACAGCCCCGTCGGCGGCTCCCCGTGCGCACCTGTGCCGTCCTGGGTACCGACTACACCCTGCAGTCCCATCTCGTTCCTCTGCCCACACCTGCACGGCCATGCGCCCGTCAGCTCCGCCAGCTGTGCCGTGAGCCTGCGGGTCAGGGATGTCTCCTCCAGTGGGTGACCCAGCTCACGGGGGCTGCGGAGACAAAGGCCCAGGTCCCAGCAGCAGGAGTGAACACCTGCTCTGAGCAGTACCTGCTTATGCCACTAAAACCTCTGGGGCTTCTGACGCCTGGGACACGGCGCAATGACTTTCTGTGGGTTTTTAAAGATCTTCCCTATGACCTCATTCCTGACGTCCGCTTCCCCAGTTAGTCTGGACGTCGGGGCCAGCCGTCCTGGGGAGGAGGGCCCGCTGGCAACTCGGGCCTGTCCCCAGACCCAGCTCAGTGGGGCCTGTGTTGGCAGGAGAACGTGTCCCTGGCCGACATCCTCTCGCTGCGGGACAGCGGCCTCAGCGAGCAGGAGGCCTGGGCGGTGTGCCTGGAGTGCAGCCTGTCCGTGAGGAGTGTCGCCTGCTCAGCCATATTCCAGACCCTCTGCATCACGCCCGACACCCTGGCTTTCAACACCAGCGGCAATGTGTGCTTCATGGAGCTGCTCAGCGGTGAGGCCCGGGGCACGGTGGGCGGGCGGGCACCAGAAGCCGCCGTTGGGGTGGACGCGAGCACAGACCAACGGCTGGCTGACTCTGGGCCCTCCTTGGGCACGACGGTCCCGACACCCAGGTTTCCGTGGTGACCTGGTGGCACCTGCAGCTTCGATGCCACTGGGGAGCACGAAGGGGGGCCGCCCTGGGGCTCGGCTCTCGGCGGGTGCTGGTCTCTGCAGCCCTGGCTGGACCGGGAGGGGCCACGGGGCCTCCATCCCCCCTTTCTCCCCTTCGGGGTGCATTCCCACACTGCCGCAGTAGCAGAGGCTTCCCTTCTAACCACGGCATCCCCCGAGCCCCAAAATGGCCCTCGGGGTGCAGGGACGGGAGTGTCCGCCCCTCGCCGGGCCGCACAGACTTTGGTCAGAGCTCTCTCCTTCTCCCCAGATGACCCCGAGGGCGCCTTTGTCCCCCCAGAGTTCGACGTGACGGGGAACACCTTCGAGGTGAGTGGCAGGCAGCAAGAGGGGTGACACGGTAAGGGCTGCCGGGAGCCCGCCCGGCCCCTGGCGACGGCTGCTGCTGGACGCACGGCTGTCATCGCAGCTGCGAGCGTGTGTCCTCGTGTCGCGAGTGGTAGGGTCACCGACGGCGGGGGTTGGGAACGCCGCTTCTCCGCGGACTGCCCGCGGCCCCGGATGCCGGTTTGGGAGCATGGGCGAGAGCCAGGCCAGCTGGCTATGGAGGCCGCACGCGGCCGGCGAGGACCCCGGGTGCCCCTCAGAGCGCTGCCTCGGGGCTCCCTCACACACGAGGTGCCCGGGTGACAGGCAGCACGGCCCCCGGCATGGCAGGGGAGGAGAGGAGACGGTGCCACTGCACAGGCCCCCGTGTCTGTCCCCCAGGTGCCACAGTGGACAGTGGCTGCCTTTAGCCCTTTAACCTCTTACTGAGTCGGCGGGGTCCCAGGATGCTGCAGCTCGTGGAGGGCCCCGTGTGGGCCCAGCAGGCCGTCAGGCGGGGGCGGCGGGTCCCCTGCCCCGTGGATGGCACCATATGCCGCTCCGCGGGCACCTTCCAGGCGTCGTGGTGCCCGGGTGCCCGAGCTGCGGTGGAGGGGTACCCAGCCTCCGGGCCCACCTCGGGGTGGGCTGCGCTTGGCCCTGTCCGTGGGAAGGGGACTCCGAGTCTTAGGGCCTCACCGCTCCCATCTTCCTGGGGTGAAAGATTTTGTGTTCTCTGAGTTGCCCTGAATCCCACTGGGCGACGGTTGCTTTCTGCGGAGCAGGCCCCCTCCGAGGGAGAAGAGGGCCTGCTGCGTGCACAGACGCCTCGGCCCCACGTCTGCAGGTGCCCACGCGTCCCCGACGGCTGTGATTCCGGGGTCTCTGCTCTGCTCCCCGATTAGCTCCGTTCCGGCACCCGTTCTCAGGGGCTGTCAGACCCCTGGACAGTCCAGGTGCTGCATCGTGGGGCCTGTCACACCGTGTGGCGCCCATCATGCCTGTGACCCAGAGACCGAGTAGCAGATGCACCTTCTGGGGGCCACTCCCACGCTTGGCAGAGTCAGCTGCTTTGCCGTTGACACCAAGAGGCCTCCAGCCCAGGCCTCCGGGCCCTGGACGGTCATGGGGGCAGGACCTTGGGCCGTGGTTGCTGGACCAGGCTGAGCTCGCCCCCTCTGCCCAGCTGACCGCTAGCAACCACGGTTCACGTGGCCACACACCAGCCCCCTCCTGCCACCTCCCTCCCACAGAGAGGACGATGACAGAGGCCCTCCATGTCCCATGCTGAAGTCCCCGTGTGCTCCAGGCACGTGGAGCCACCCTCCTGGGTCCAGCCTTTCCCGCCTCCCCTCCTGCTACAGAGGTGGCACCTTTGGCTCCCCAAATCCTTGGTCGTCCAGCTGCTGCTTTTCCTGGGACTGGCCCCTGTCCACTCCACTCCTTGCCCAGGAAACCCCAGAGGTGGCCTTGTTTCCTGGAGCTAAAAATATGGCCCACGGCCAGTGTTCAGGGCCTGCCCCAGCCAGTGCCTGCCCCTGGGGTCCCCTCTGGACCTCGTCACCCTAAGCGCGTGTGGGCCAGCCAGGAGGACCTGAGCGTCCACCACCCAGTCTTGCTATTGGAGTATCAACTGTCCACGAACATTCGGCACACAGGCTTGGTGATTAGAGCAGATGGGTCCTGCCTCGTGGGGGCCACAGTCTACACAGGGACCACTGCGATGTGGTCAGCGGGCTGGCCCGAGGGGGTATGAAGCCTTGTGAGGGAGCCGTGGGGTCCTCATCTGGACCCGAGGCCCTGGAGCCCAGCTGGGGAAAGAGGTTTAACTTGAGACCTGAAGTACGAGTAGGTTCACGGGATCAAGACTGGGAGCTCCAGACAGACGGGGTGGAATGAGTAAAACAATGTGTAGTGGACAGTGTCATCCCATGCATAGTGGGACGCACATTCATCAAGTTATTTTCAAACTAGAAGAGGTGGATGGAGGGTGGGTGGGTGGAGGGGTGATGAGGTGGTGGCAGGTGAGGGTGGGACGGAGGTGGGTGGGGTGGGTGGAGGGAGGGATGGAGGTGGTGGGCAGGGTGGGTGGGTGGAGGGGTGACCTGAGTGGTGGGGTGGGTAGTGGAGGCGGATTGAGGGTGGCGGGCAGGGCGGGTGACCTGAGGCGGGTGGCAGGCGGAGGCGGACGGAGGCGGTGGGCAGGCGGGCGGCGACCTGAGTGGCGGGTGGCAGGTGAGGGGCGGATGGAGGCGGGCGGGCAGGTGGCGGGGCGGATCGAGGGCAGGGTAGGGTGGAGGCGGATGGAGGACCGTTATTGTGATGGACGTCCGGCGGACGCGGAGATGGATAGATCTGGATGATTGGCAGGCAGATGGGCACCACTGTGCCCGAGGAACCGGCGTAATGAGAGCAGAGCAGCCAATCCCGTGTCCTTGCTGGTTTCAAGGCTGGTCAGGCTCATTCATGCTGTCATGATCATTGAGGCACCTAATATGTGATCACACAGCCCGGCAAGGCGGACTGGCCCCACCGCAGGTAAGGCCCGCGGGGTCCGCCCCTCTTCCACCCGCAAAAACTCTGCGGCCCTGAGTCTGCACAGCAGCTCAACTTGGACTTGGCCTGTCCAGGAAGCCCTGGGTGCTGCTGCACGGGGACCCAGGCCGGGGCCTGGGCTGTGAAGGGCGTGGTCGATGCGTGACAAGAGACGGCGGGCCGCCCTCCACATGGGGCAAGGGCTGGGGGCTCCCGCGTCTTCTCTGAGAGGCGGGGCAGCAGCCTGGGGGCCGTGTTCCTGGGTCCGGGCGGGCGGCGTGTGCGGTGGGGGCGCAGGATCACATCGTGTGTCGGTGACGAGTTTGTGGGCCTGAAACCTAAGGGGCTCCAGTGAGGAACGACAGGACAAGACGTCAGAGGCCAGTGGAAGACAAGCTACATCTCAAAACGCAGCGGCTTCCTCTGCGTCCGACGGTCAGCGGGAGACGAACCGGAATCGCCCACTGTCCGCCGGCAGCGGCCGCGGGAAGCGCGGGGGAGACGCGTCAGGCAGGGTCACAGACGCGGGCAGCCGCCTCTCCGCGGAGCCTGGCCACGGCCAAGCGTCGCCCGGCCTTGCTGAGACCCGACCGCCCCACGGCACGCACTGGTGCTGAGGGACCCCCACGGCCAGCGGGGTGGTCAGCGCCTCCCCAGACTCGCTGTCTCTTCACGCCCGCAGCAGCTGGACGTGCACCGCTCAGCACCGCCCGCCGTCCAGGGCTTACCCGCCACGGGGAGGCCGTCCCCTTGGACGAGCGTGAGCCCATTCCCGCCGCCCCAGCCCTGGCAGCCTCCAGCCTGGTCTCCGTTTCTCTGAGTCTGGCGTGTTCAGGTCCCAACGCCTCCGTGTGTCCGACAGCCCTTCTCTGCCTGACACCTCGCTGAGCACATGCCCCTGGGGCGTCCCTGTCTGTGTTGCGCTGAGCCCCACGCCCCATCTCCTCCTTCCGCAGACGGACAGCTCGGTCGTTTCCATGCCGTGGCCACTGTGGGTGGCCCTGCAGTGAACACAGGGCGCAGACACCCCGAGACACTGATTTCACTTCCTCTGGATAAACACCCAGAAGCGGGGCGCTGGCACGAGGTCGCCCTGTTCCTGATTGTCGGGGGACCCTCCACACTATCCTGGAGCAGCGGCACCAGCTGTCGGCCCTGCCACCAGCACACGAGGCCGCTTCACGGCACATCCTCACCAGCACCTTCGCCGCGTGTCGTGACGGTGGCCGCTCTGACAGGTCCGAGGTGACATCTTGCGGTTCTGATGTGCGTTTTCCCGATGGTCAGTGACGTTGAGCGTCTTTTCATGAACCTGATGGCCATCTGTATGTCTTCTTTGGGAAAATGTGTAATCAGTTCCTCTGCCCATTTTTTAATCAAATTATTATTATTATTATTAACTTGCTGTTGAGCTTATGATTTCCTTATTTTTTTTTTTTTGGAAATTAACCCTAAGATAGATGGTTCACACACATTTCCCCCACTCCGCAGGCTGCCTTTCCATTTTGCCGTTTCTCTCGCTGTACAGAAGCTTTTGAGTTTGATGTGGTCCCCTCCCCATTGGGTGTGCCATCGACTTTTGTTACGTTGAGATGCATCCCACCTACATCGCATTGCGGAAAGTTTTATCATGAATGGGTGTCGAGCGTTGTCAGCTGCTTTTCCGCACCCACAGATGGTCATACAGTTTTTATCCTTCGTTCCGTTAATGGGGTTCGTGACACTGATTTGTGGGTGTTGAGCCGTCCTTGCAGAGGCAGATCCCACTCGACCATGGCGTGTGAACCTTTTAACATACCCTTGACTCCGCTTTGCTAACATTTTGTTGAGAATTTTTACATTCATCG
>NW_024349802.1:194932-265630 GCF_902729225.1 Pteropus medius | reverse complement strand
GGCAGATGGGTACCACTGTGCCTGGAGGGAAACCGGGCGGGCCAAGAGCAGGAGCAGCTACCCCGGCCCTGCTGGTTTTGGCACAGAGCCGGGTTTTATTCAGGGCCATGATTTGCTGGAGGCCTCATTGAGGGACTTGGCGCACAGCCCTGGCATGGGACTGGGCCTCTCAGGCCCTGCAGGTGGGGGCTCATGGGGTCTGCCTTTCCTGCACCTGCAAAACTTGCGTCTCTCCTGAGTCTGCACAGCAGCTCAACTTGGACTTGGCCTGTCCAGGAAGCCCTGGGTGCTGCTGCACGGGGACCCAGGCCGGGGCCTGGGCTGTGAAGGGCGTGGTCGATGCGTGACAAGAGACGGCGGGCCGCCCTCCACATGGGGCAAGGGCTGGGGGCTCCCGCGTCTTCTCTGAGAGGCGGGGCAGCAGCCTGGGGGCCGTGTTCCTGGGTCCGGGCGGGCGGCGTGTGCGGTGGGGGCGCAGGATCACATCGTGTGTCGGTGACGAGTTTGTGGGCCTGAAACCTAAGGGGCTCCAGTGAGGAACGACAGGACAAGACTTCAGAGGCCAGTGGAAGACAAGCTACATCTCAAAACGCAGCGGCTTCCTCTGCGTCCGATGGTCAGCGGGAGACGAACCGGAATCGCCCGCTGTCCACCGGCAGCGGCCGCGGGAAGCGCGGGGGAGACGCGTCAGGCAGGGTCACAGACGCGGGCAGCCGCCTCTCCGCGGAGCCTGGCCACAGCCAAGCGTCGCCCGGCCTTGCTGAGACCCGACCGCCCCACGGCACGCGCTGGTGCTGAGGGACCCCCACGGCCAGCGGGGTGGTCAGCGCCTCCCCAGACTCGCTGTCTCTTCACGCCCGCAGCAGCTGGACGTGCACCGCTCAGCACCGCCCGCCGTCCAGGGCTTACCCGCCACGGGGAGGCCGTCCCCTTGGACGAGCGTGAGCCCATTCCCGCCGCCCCAGCCCTGGCAGCCTCCAGCCTGGTCTCCGTTTCTCTGAGTCTGGCGTGTTCGGGTCCCAACGCCTCCGTGTGTCCGACAGCCCTTCTCTGCCTGACACCTCGCTGAGCACATGCCCCTGGGGCGTCCCTGTCTGTGTTCCGCTGAGCCCCACGCCCCATCTCCTCCTTCCGCAGACGGACAGCTCGGTCGTTTCCATGCCATGGCCACTGTGGGTGGCCCTGCAGTGAACACAGGGCGCAGACACCCTGAGACACTGGTTTCACTTCCTCTGGATAAACACCCAGAAGCGGGGCGCTGGCACGAGGTCGCCCTGTTCCTGATTGTCGGGGGACCCTCCACACTGTCCTGGAGCAGCGGCACCAGCTGTCGGCCCTGCCACCAGCACACGAGGCCGCTTCGCGGCACATCCTCACCAGCACCTTCGCCGCGTGTCGTGACGGTGGCCGCTCTGACAGGTCCGAGGTGACATCTTGCGGTTCTGATGTGCGTTTTCCCGATGGTCAGTGACGTTGAGCGTCTTTTCATGAACCTGATGGCCATCTGTATGTCTTCTTTGGGAAAATGTGTAATCAGTTCCTCTGCCCATTTTTTAATCAAATTATTATTATTATTATTAACTTGCTGTTGAGCTTATGATTTCCTTATTTTTTTTTTTTTGGAAATTAACCCTAAGATAGATGGTTCACACACATTTCCCCCACTCCGCAGGCTGCCTTTCCATTTTGCCGTTTCTCTCGCTGTACAGAAGCTTTTGAGTTTGATGTGGTCCCCTCCCTATTGGGTGTGCCATCGACTTTTGTTACGTTGCGGAGAGTTTTATCATGAATGGGTGTCGAACGTTGTCAGCTGCTTTTCTGTACCCACAGATGGTCATACAGTTTTTATCCTTCGTTCCGTTAATGGGGTTTGTGACACTGATTTGTGGGTGTTGAGCCATCCTTGCAGAGGCAGATCCCACTCGACCATGGCGTGTGAACCTTTTAACATACCCTTGACTCCGCTTTGCTAACATTTTGTTGAGAATTTTTACATTCATCGTCATCAGGGATACTGGTCTCTAGCTTTCTTGTGACGTCCTTATGTGGCTGTGGTACCAACATAATGCTGGCCTCGTAAAATGAGTTTGGAAGTACTTCCTCCTCTCGAGTTTTCTGGGAGAATTCAAGGAGGGCTGCTGCTAGCTCTTCTGTGAACGTCTGGACCAGGGAGCCCCTCCGGTCCTCGGCTCGTTTCGTTGGGAGGTTTTGGTTTCTGATCCCTTCTTACTAGTGATGGTCCGTTCGGACTTCGGTTTCTGCGTGATTCAGCCTTGGTAGGTCGTGCGCTTCTAGGAATTGACCGGTTTTGCCCAGGTTGTCCGGTTTGCTGCTGTGTGGCGTTCAGCCTCTCACGGCCCCTTGTGTTTCTGCAGTCGGCATAATGTCTCCTGTTTCGTTCGTGGTTTTATGCATTTCAGTCCTCTTTCCTCCTCGTCAGTGTAACGGGCCCACAGCAGGGCGCCGGGCCGCTGGCCCCCACAGCACACAGAGCTGCTCCAACCACGGCCGGACACTGACGTGCTGTCCAGGGACACTCCGTTTGGCCACCTTGCTGATGCCCTACGTGTCTGACCCGGGGAGACGTCCTCTCCCACACTGCGTGGTGCGGTGCCCTGATGATAAAATCCCAACCGTTCGGGGTTTGTCTTTTGAATGGAAATGGTGGGGGGGGGTGGTTTATATTTGTTTCTTTTAAATGAAGCAAATGTGAAAATAAAGAAACTTTTTGAAGAAAAAGAAAAGAAGATCGACTTGTCCTCCAGAGACAAAAGTAAACTCTGAAGCGACTGCAGTTACAACAGCTCGGCTGGACAGAGCGGGACACAGACCAGTGAGGCGGGCAGAGGCGGCCTGTGCCCGGCCCCGGAGCCAGGAGCCCGTCGGGCGGTCCGGGCGAGGTCTTCGTTACTGGTCCTGGGAGGTCTCGCTCCAGTAGGAGAAAAGCAAACCCAGATGCCCACAGCAGCCCGGCATGCAGACAGATTTCAGACGAGTTAGAACGAGATGTTTGCAGATTACAAAAAATCCTGGAAGGGAGAAGAATATGCTCCCTATCGGCGGGGCAGGGAAGGCGAGGCCCTCCCGAGAGGCCGCTGAGGAGGAAACGTCGTCCAGTTTCCCAAATCAAACTTTGGAATTTCTGAATGTCAAAAGACACGTGAACAAAACTAAAAGCCACGTGGCAGGCGGAGAGGACACTGTGAGCCAGACCCGGACGTGGGGGAGCGCGCCCACGGCGAGATTAGCGAAGCCCTCGAATGGGCAGAAGGAGAGACTTGAGCCCGTGAGCAGAGACGGGAGATGCTCAGCGTCATTCACAATTGTGGAAATGCCGGGGGCACGAGACACGTGCCCCTAAGAGGTGGGCGAAGCTGTGGAGCGCAGGTGGGGGGTGGACACACGCTCCGGACCCCGCAAGCCACACCCACTGGTCACGGCAGAGGGGGTTGTCAGCCGCTGTCCAGGCAGCAAACGGGTGGGACCCGGAGATCCTGCTGTGGGGATCAGGCCCGCGGAAACGTGGCGGGCACGTCAGGACGTCGCCACACAGACGCCACTGACGCACCAGCCACAACGGCGGGACGCGGACGCCCTGAGTGGGCAGGGCCAGCGCCCAGGGCGCAGAACCCACGTGCCCGCGGCTGCGATGGAGACACTGGTCTGGAGATGGGGCGTCTCGGCCAGGCGACCAGCGAAAAACGGTCAGCCGTGCCACACCGGAGGGCGGGCATCCTGCACCTGACAACGGGCGGAAAGCGGGTCGGAGGCCGCCAGGGGAAAGGGCCCGGGCCCGCGAAGCTCGGTCGCGCGGGGCGGCCCCTGGGGAACGGGCCTCCCCGTGTGCTGTGTGACCTGTCTCTCCGAAGCCACAAGGCTCTTCCTGGCGGGTTTCCGAACCCCTCTGGGCTCAGCTTGCCGCCGGCGGACCGGGCAGGCCAGAGCCCGTGCGTGTGTCATCGCTGCTGTGGACCGCGCCCCACCGCGGGGAGCACAGCCCCGGGGACTGCGGGCCAGGCCTGCGCTGTGGGGGGTCCCCCGCCTGCGGTCCGAAGAGCACGCGCCGTCACGGACGCGGATGGGAGAACCCGAACTCTCAACCTGGAAGACGGACTTGCCACCCCGCGCCCACAGCTGGGCAGGGAGGACGCCCCTGAGAACACGAGGCCGGGGCCCCCGGAGGCGCGTGGGGGGCAGGGCCTCCGGCTCCGCACCGCGAGGGGTCCGGGGGCGCCGGCCGGTGCCGCAGCGCCGTGCAGACCCCAGAGCCGAGAGCCTGGGGCGGTGGCTTGGTGCCAGGACAGTCGCCGCAGGAGGGGGGCGCCGCCCTGGCCGTGCTGGCGCCCGCCACAAAGACCAGGCGTGGTCCCCGAAATGCGCGTTCTGGGCGGACGAGCGGGGCGGGAACGTGCGGGGCGCAAACGGGCTCCCTGGCACCGCAGGCTCACGTGTACTCGCTGGGCGCCACGTTGAGGGCCGCGCTGGAGTACGTGGCGGAGCCCGAGCCCAGGCTGAGCCGCGATCTGGAGGCGCTGCTGGGCCAGATGCAGGCGGAGGACCCTGCGGACCGGCCTGACCTCGAGGTAACTGGCGGCTGCCCCCTCAGTTTACCCGGACGCTGAGACTCGACACCCTGCATGCCGCCCCGTGCCCGCAGCCACGCACACACGTGCACACACGTACACGCACTTGCACGCGCACTTGCACACGCGCACGCGCACTTGCACATGCGCACGCAGGGGCCCTCGTGTCCCCGTCACGCGAGCTCCTCACCTGCAATTGGATGGTATTGCATTTTAAATAAGAGCCTGATTTTTTAACACGTTTTGTTGCAGAGAGGTTTGGTTTTTAGTTCTCATGGGCTAAGCAGGAGCCTAGGTTTTCTGTAATCCCAAGGTGATCGATCGCCTTTGGTTCCAGGCCCTGGGCGTGGTGGGGCGCGGGCGGCGGGCGCGAGCTCACCCAGGGTCTCATGTCTGCAGAGCATCGTCGCCCTCTGCGAGGAGAAGATGCAGCCAACATCCTCCTGCCGGCTCTGCCGCAGCCTCGCGGCCGTGGGGAGGAGGGTGCTGTCCATCGAGTCCTTTGGCGCATTCCAAGGTAGGCTCGTGCACACGCACGCCCACGTGCGTGTACACACACGCACAGCACGCATGTGTGAGTGCACGAACATCCATGCTGGCCGCACGCACGCGATCACACCACTGCACTCGGCGCCGAGTAAACACCCACTCACGTGCACAAACGGATCGCATGCGCGCCCGTCACACGCATAAACACACGAACGCGCACACAAATCGCCACTTTGTTCGTGGGCTCACGTGCACGCACACGTGCGTCAGACTGTCCTGCTCCGCAGCCCACGCAGTTAGAGGTGGGAGGCGAGGCCGTGCCGGCAAAGCACGGAGCTCGGGCTGGGCGTCTGCCCCGGCCTCCTGAGCATTTCAGCGTGCGCGCAGGGTGACTTCACGCCGTTTCTGGGGACACCACACCGTGTCTGGAGGGCACGTTTCTCCCCCGCCAAACACGCTGCTGCTGTCACGCCTGGGTTCGCACGGCTCAGGCGGGACTCTGGCGGGATCTCAGATGGCACTTTGGACAAATGCCAGCGTCTGCCCCACGCCGTGCCTGTGGCAGTGGCCTGCAGGGGCCGTGCGGGGTCCCCCAAGCGGTAACAGTGTTTGTGACGCTGGCCGCAGGACAGGGAGAGGACAGTCCCCGTGGGAGCCGTCTGGGGCGGTCCACAGCAGACAGTGGAGGCCGCCGCAGGCTTAACTTCCTCCTGCAGGAGCCTCGCCCGTGCACTCCCGACAGGAACCGCGTGCTTCCGGAGACGAAGAGCTGCCGGAGGAGCCCTGGGGAGGCTCGGCCTGGCCCCGGGAACCGCAGCCTCGTTAATTAGCCAGGGCTGAAAAAAAAACAAAATTAGCCAGGGCTGTGTGGTTAACGAGGCTGGCACTCAGGGAAGAGAGTGGCCCCACCCTGGGAGGCCCTGTGCTCAGGTCTCTGGTGAGCCGGGGCGCTACAGGAACCAGTCACAGGTCGGGGGGACCCGGGTGCTGCAGGAGCCAGGTCACAGCTCAGGGCGGCCGTGGGCTGTGGTCCTGGGCGCAGCACTGACCGCCTCCTGCTTTTCCCAGATGTCGCTGAGAGCGCCTGGAAGGGGAGACTTGCTCCAAAGAGCAGGGGGCCCAGGAGGCAGCCTGGAGACCGTGGCACGGACCCAGGGGCCCTGCCCGTCTCCCAGGGCCCGGAGCATGCTGGGACCCCAGCCCCCACGTCTCTGCTGCCCACCCCTCTGAGGAATGGAGAACGCCCCAGCCAGCAGGGGCTGGCCAGCCTGGTCCTGGACACCCCGTGGCCCCTGCAGAGGGGCCACCCGAGGGACGTGCAGGCAGTGCCCCGGGCCCTGCCTGAGGGCCTTGGGGCCACTGCCCTCTGCCTGACCACGGAGGACCAGCTGCCCGCGCTGAGCACGGAGGACCAGCTGCCCACGCCTGAAATCTCCCCCGCAGGCCCCGGGGAGGCGTCCCCTGGGGGGCAGCGTGGCCATGCCAGCTCCAGGGCCCAGCCCCAGTCCAGGCTGTGGCCTGTGCAGAAGCCTGAGCGCCAGCAAGAAGGGGCTCAAGGTGCAGGCCTCAGTGGGGACAGGGACACCGGGGTGCCTGGCCAGCACCCTGCGGAGGGAAGCTACCCGCCCCGCCCTGAGGAAGCCCCAGATGCAGACAGAGACACTGAGGCCATCAGGGCTGCCGAGGACGAGCAGGCCCCCAAAGCAGCTGCGGAGCAGGTGGGTGGCAACATGCCCAGCGGGGCCGGAGGGGTCTCCCCGGGGCCAGGACCGATGCTCGGGTCAGGATGGGTCTCCCAGGCAGGACGGGTCTCCCAGGCAGGACGGGTCTCCCAGGCCCGCCGCCGTTCCGCAGCGGTGAGGGACAGAGGCCTCTGCTGGAAACGTGTTCCCGGAGTCCGGGGTGTACCTAGTGTCCCTGCGGCCACTCTGACAGGCCTACTGTGGGCTGAGGACCCAGGCTGGGCACAGACTCCTGCTGGGCTCCCAGCAAGTTGCCCGCTGAAGCTCTGTGTCCCCGGGAGCCATGTGGCGTGTCTGGGGACAGCGCTGGGCTGGCACTGCGGCCGACGGTGTGGCACCAAGGCCCTCACTTCCCCGGGCATGGCGACCCAAGGACCGGTGCCTCCACGACCACCATCTCTGTTGGCGACGCACGTGGAAATGTGGAAACTCAAACGGTTTATTTGGATGACCCTGGGGCTGACACGTGCTGGGCGCACGGTCCCCACCCGCCGGTCTGCGGACGGGAGCCGCGCGTGCCTTCTCGTCACAGCGGCCTCTGCGTCTGGATCGTGCCGCTGAGCAGTGTCCCCAGGGCCATCGGTGCCGTGGCCTGTGTCAGGATGTCCTTCCTTTCGAAGCTGACTGACACCCCGTCGTCTGGATGGACCACGTTTTATTACTCGTCCGTCCGTGGACACGGGCACCTCCACCCCTCAGCAGCCATGAACCACACCGTGCACACGGCTGCAAACAGCTGTCCCAGGCCCTGCGTCCGGCTCTTCTGGGCAAACACCCGGAAGGGAGACTGCCGGTGGCATGGTGGCTGTGCGTCTGGTCCGCGGGACCCGCACTGTCCCCGCGGCCGCGCGTCACGCCCCCCACAGAGCCCCGGGTCCCGGTCTCCACCTCCCCCAGCACCTGCGTCTGACGGGGCTAGGACCCGGCTGGTGTGTGGGGAGCATGCAGTGAGGGACCCCCCCGTGCTTGAGGCAGCCCCCGCCTATAACTCCCGCGGGCGCCGGTTCTCATCCAGGTGGCCTGTCCCCAGGGCGTCCCCCTGCAGGAGCTGGTGGCCCGGCTGGCCCGGCCCTTCGAGGACCACGAGCTGTGGGCTCTGTGCCACGCCTGCCTCCGCGCTCTGTGCACCCACCGCCAGCACCCAGGTGACACTCCGCGGCTCCTTGCTCAGCCCGTGTGGGCTGGGGGGCCACGGCACCCACACCGTGGACCGGGGTCCCCTGGGGGCATCTGCTCTGGACTCGGGCCAGAGGGGTTCGGGGGGCAGCGAGGGCAGAGGCTTAAAATACGGGCCTTACAGCAGGCGACCCTTCTCATCGGGCGACGTTGTCCCCAAGCAGGCGAAGTTTCGCCGGGGGCCTTAGACGTTACACTGCCTCGTGGCCCTCACAACCCAGTGGTCCCCGAGGGTGTGTGACCGGCCAGCAGCCCTGCCGTGGCACGTCATGGGCCGGTGGGGACACAGCCGGCGACTGGCTCCTCCCCCAGCCCCACGTCTCCCCTTGTGTAGCTCGAGGCAGCTCTGAGGGTCTCGCTGTCCCCTGGGCTGCCCTGCCCAGGAATTTGGGAGTGGGGCCGGCCGGGCCAGCGCCCTGGCCCCGGTGCCATGCCCGGCGATGGGCCGGGGTACTGGCATCCCTGGGGGCTGGGGACCGCCCGCCCGGCCATGTCCCCACAGGCCACGGGCAGCAGGGCCCCTGGGTGGCTGACCCTGACCTTGCCTCCCGCTGCAGCCGTGCTGTGCCCGGACTCCGTGCTGGTGGCTGAGGATGGGGCTGTGCGATTCGGGCCGCCGCCCGCCCACGGTGGGTCCTCAGGAGCGGGCACCCCCCTCCCAGGGCCGTGGGCCAGCACCGCTGGCCCGTGGTAGGATAGCTCAGCGGCTTTGGGGCTTTCCCTCACAGGCACTTACAGCTCATTCTTCCTGGCCCCTGAGGTCGCAGAGCAGGAGCTGGCCACGGAGAAGGTACTGGACCCCGGCCCTCCCCGCCCCCACCAGTGATGTCCCCCACCCTGCCCAGAGAGCCTGAGGGGACTGGGGGAGGCGCGTGGGCTCTGGGGAGGCGGGCGGCCCCCAAGTACAGCAGCTGTGTCCAGACCCTTGCTCAGCCCGGCCTGGGCTGTGTCCCCCAGCACGGGTAGCTCTGGCGGTGTCATCCCAGGACAGGACTTCGGTGTGGACAGCTACGGGCAGTGAGGGCTGGCTGGCCAGAACCCTCAGCTGGACTCGCACAGGAGTTTGCTGGGCGCTGGTCAAGTCGTGCAGCTTAGGACCAGAGGGCTTGCAGTCAGGGCCCAGGTGAAGGTCCCTTCTGGGAAGGTGGAGGAGACAGGTGTCCTTCCTCGCCCCAGACCACCCAGCGCACCGAGACCCCCACCTGGGAATGGGTGGAGACAGGACAGCAGCCTGGCCTGCCCCCCCTCCACCCCCCCACTCCCCCGCCCCCCGGACAGCACAGCAGGGTGCCTGGAGCTCTTGTCCTGTCTCCGACGGAGTGATGCGGCACTGAGGAACTGTGCTGGGAAATGTCAGCAGAGTCGCCGACAGCAACCCGGCTGTCAGCGGGAAGGGGCAGGTCCAAAGAGCCCATGGGCGCCTGGACCCGCCCAGCGGTCAGCAAGGAGCCAGCCCCGCTGGGGGGCCAGAGGGGGCCTGAGGGTCCGTCACCCAGCAGTGGCGGGGCCACCCCACCGAAGGCGTGAGCAGAGGCAGCGGGGAGGCCGACCTCCCCGCCGTCCGCAGTGAGGAGAAGCTGGTCCTCGGGGACCGCGCGGGGCCTGGACTTCGGCCACGAGTCGGCGGAACCGAGACAGTGCCCCCTCTTCCTCTGGAGTGCTGTTGCAGAAAGCCAGCTCGACCCAGAGGCCCGACGTGACAGGCCCCGGTTTCTGTGGGAGTCGCCGGCCACGCCAAGAACCGAGTGCCTGGGACCGGGCGGAAGGGGCTGGGTCGATGCCAGCACCGACACCTGCGGCTCGGGAGCCCCAGCGCTGACCGCGTCCGTGAGGGGAGGGGCACGGGCTGCACCCCGTCCATAGAGCTCCCACCTCAGAACCCTAGGAACAGAGCGGTGGTTCCGTTCGGTGTGGTCGCCGTCTAGCAGCACAGCCCCGAGTCCCCGCCCGGGCCTGGCGCCGTGCTGTGGGCATGCGCTCACCCTGCACCCGGGCCCGGCGGGCGCAGCCTGGAGACTGGCAGGTCCACTGAGCACGGCTGGCTTCTGTCGTCCCCAGGCCTCGGTGTATGGTGTGGCTGCAGTCCTGTGGACAGCAGCCAAGTTCAGCGTCCCCCGAGACCACAAGCTGGCCCTGCCACGCCGGCTGAAGACCCTCCTCCTGCACATGGCTGGACGCAGCGCCCAGGAGCGGCCGTCGGCGGCCGAGGCCGTCAAGGTACCCACACTGCTCCGGGCTGGACGCTGCCGCGGCGGGGAAGGAGCTGCCTGTGGCTTCCTGTCTCCTGGACAGGCGGTGGGGGGCGGGGAGGGGCACGGGTTTATTTGTGGACAGCGTGTGGAGTCTGTGCTGCCCACTACCCGGCATGCCCCCCAGACCGCCTGGCCAGAGAGGGGCAGAGTGTCCCCCCACGCCGTCTGGTCTCTCCGGGCTGACTCTTCTCCTAGTGGTCTGTGACCACATCTGCCGACTAGAGCTGGACAAGTGTCGGGCCTCCTGATGGCCCAGTGGCCAGGAGGCTGTGGGATGGTGGACGAGTGGCTTTGGGGCTGGGCTGGGCTGGCACAGTCACGCGAGAGCGAGGTCTGGTGTCAGGGATGGGGCAGATGCCCTTGGTGACCACTGAGCTGGGGGCTCAGGGCTGGGGAAAGCTGCATGAGGCTCGGTGCCGTCGGGCGCTGTGTCTGTGCCAGAAGCCGGGGGGGCTCCACAGCCCGTCCCGACCACCATCAGGTGCAGCTCCAGCCCGCGCCAGGCCCCCCGGGTTGTGGGCGTGTGCATGTCTCGGGGGGCCGGGCACACGGCTGCTGCCGGAGCGGGAAGTGACGCCTTTGCCCCGAGCTCTGCAAGGGCCCAACGGGCCCCATGCAAGACGCAGGGCCTGAGGCCCCTTGAGTGTGGATAGGACAAACAACCTTCATCCTCCTGTTTGGTGCCACCTGTACCCAAATGGAAAATCGAACATGTCACCAGCGAGGCTGTCCCCAAACGCCAGGAGCTGGGGGTCACGTGCGTGTGAGCTGACCTTCCCCCGACTCCGTGGGGTGCTGTGGCTCCCCCCGCCCCCCCCACCCCGTGTTCAGAGGGCCGGGCGGAGAAGCGTCAGTGGCCCTGTGCCTCTGTCAGCAGCACAGGGCGCCCTAGGCCCGCAGCCCGCCCCTCCGTGTGCGTGGCTGTCAGCAAAGCAGGGCAGGGGCCGCATGCCATCCCTGCCCAGGTTTCCCACCCTGGTGGGGACAGTCCGGAGGTACTAGCCACCTGGGGTGCGGTGCTGAAGCCCCGGACACGTTCGCGGGCTCCTGTCCAGCCTGGCATGGAGGGGCCAGCGCCGAGCCACGTACGTCTCCGTGTGGCTTCCAGGTCTGTAGCAGCTACCTCCTCCAGCGCGGCATGGACAGCGGGGAGATCCTAGCCCGCCTGAGGGAGTCCGCCTGCGAGGTAGGGGGCCCCAGGGCCCAGGCCCCTGGAGACGAGGGCGCCCGTCCACATCGTCCCTGAGCAGGGTTCAGGCAGGGCAGGCAGAAGGGACGCAACGTTCCCCTCAGCTTCTGAGCGGGCTGGACGGCAGCCCCGCCCGGGTCTCTGCTGACCGCCAGGCCTGTGTGGGCACTGCTCGGCGAGGGCCGGGTGCGGGACGCGTCGTGGGTGACCTGCACGCTGACCCTCAAGTGGCCACGTCATTTACAAATGTGGCTGTTGGCTGCCTGGGGACGGAGTTCCTGGGACAGCACACGGACACCCCGGCCCCGGCCCCGGCCTCGGCCAGGGCACCGTCTCCCCGTGACGCGGGCCGCCCGGCTTGCTGAGCGGGGAGACGGCGTGCCCCCAAAGTCCCGTTCCAGAGAGCAGCAGCCCTGCTGGGGCCGGCGGGGTGCACAGCCTCCAGGCCTGTGCCCATCGTGCCCTTCTGCCCCAGGCTCACCAGGGGGACACTGTCAGCCTCCACGGCACCTCGGTGGTCGAGCTGTACCCCAGCACGGCGCCCGCACCCGCGCCCAGATCAGGTGCATCCCCGACCCGCCCTGTCCCACCCCACAGCCCCGCTGCTGCCCCAGTTTGCCCCGAGCAGCGCAGGCCCGCCCAGCTGCCTTGCCCCTCCCCTGCCCCAGGTCCTCCAGGCCTCCCCTGCCCCACCTCGGCAGCCACCAGGAGGGGCGGAGGGTGCACCGAGCCAGCCTCCACTCCACACCTCCCGCGTCCATATTTGCCAACCCTGGCTCTTGTCGGCCCCACATACTCTCCACAGAGCCCAATGCGTCCCCTCTTGGTGGCACCCACCCCGTCCCAAAGTGCGGGCCAGGCCCTGGGGCTCTGGTTTTCTGTCGCCCGTGGCTGCAGCTGCCCTGGGCGCAGGCCTCGCCCACGAAGCCTCCCTCCCCTGTGCTTAGAAGCCCCAGTGTCTCCAGGGCTCCTGGTCCTTGGGGACATGTGGGAGAGAACGCAGCGCTCACTCAGGGCTGGCAGGGCCTCCTTGGCCTTCACAGGCCTGGCACTCACCCCGAATTCGTCCCCAGGCTTCGTGCAGGTCAAAGGTGACCCCGGGATCGTGCCGGTGCAGGGGCTTGTGCCCGGCCAACCGTCCCGCTGCGGGGGGAACTCAGGGCTGCCGGGGACGTCCACCTCCGCGGCCACCCACTTCAAGCCCATCATCCTGGCACCAGACTCGGGGGCGGCCAGGTCAGTGGCAGGTGCAGTGGGCTCCAGTGGGGGTGAGGGGCCCTCCTGAGCGCCCCCTCCTCCCGCTCACAGAGACATGCCCGCCCAGTGCTCCGGGGACGCCGGTGGGAAGGAGCCCACTGAGGCCCACACTGCGGCCACCCACCTGGGGAGGTCTGACCAGCCGGCTCCTGGGCCCGGATCGCGGGGTGCAGCTCCTGAATCCCCCGGAGGGGCGACGCTGAGAGACTCGGCCCAGGGGTGCCCCTGCCCCCCAGCTCAGGCCTCGTCGGCGAGGCCCCGACCATGTAACCCGGAGAAGCCGGGGCCAGAGGCATGGGTCCCGCCTGGAGCCTCTGCAGGCGACCTCAGGCCCCAGCCCCCAGGCCCCAGCCTGCAGCACCCGGCCCAGCCGCCCAGCATGGCCAGCGAGGGCCCAGGCCAGGAGCGCGAGGGCCCCCCACCAGCCCCATGCAGCGCCCGCCCGGCGAGCCCCGGGGTCTCCCCCGTCCAGGAGCGGGACGGCCAGGCCCCGGGCAGTCGCCCTGAGCGGCCCCGGGCAGCTGACTGCAGGCCGTGTCCGTCCGGCGTGGACGCCCGGCCCCTCCCGAGGACAGCTTGTGCGTCGCTGCAGGAGGCCACACGCCTCATCCAGGAAGAGTTCGCCTTCGACGGCTACCTGGACAACGGGCTGGAGGCCCTGATCATGGGTACTGGGGGGCATGGTGCGGCGGGGGGCTCGGGCCCCGCACGGGGCCCCCACACATCCGCCTCTGCACGAAGGCGGGCAGCGCCGGGCAGCAACGGGGTCTCAGAGCCCAGCCACCCGCTGCCCCAACTCCAAGAGCAGCCGTCCGTTTGTGGAGCGGGGGGCCGCACACGCCCGCCAACGTGCTGACCCCGGCCGTCCCGCCCACCCAGGGGAGTACATCCACGCCCTAAAGGACCTCACCTATGCCACCTTCTGCGGGGCCGTGTCGGAGAAGTTCTGTGACCTGTACTGGGGGGAGAGGCTGCTGCAGAGTCTCTTCAGAGTGGTGAACGGGAGGGCGTCGCTCCCCAAGAAGTGAGTGTCCCCCCCCCAGCCCCCGGGGGTGACTCCGTGGCAGCCCGTGCCTGGGGGGCGCCAGCCCCGACGCCGGCCCAGCCCTGGGCTTCGTACGCGCAGCCCCACCCATAACGGCAGGACAGGTGGCCACGGTGTCCTGGCCCCGCCCAGCTCCCTGCGGCCTGTGTGGACGGTCAGCGCAGCCCCCTCACCCCCGAGGCCCCACACACTGCATCAGGCGCCCACACTCTGCATCTCCCCAGGCCACGTGGAACAGGCGTCTAGGGCCCCAGAAATGAACGTGCACAGCCTTAGCCGCTGGGAGGAGAGCGGCCGCAGGAAGCCTGGGCAGGGCCTGCCCAGCGGGGGGCCGGGCTCCCACTTCAGACCCCGTGTTCACACAGCGTAGGGCTGGGGGGCCGTTGGAGGGGCGGTGAGGGGGGCAGGGGCTGCAGCGACCCCCACTCTGATGGCAGCGCTTCGGACGAGGCCAGGTCATCACAGCCCGCAGGTGGCGGCCGTGCCCCTACACCGAGCTCACCGTCCGGCCCACAGCCCTCGCCACACAGAGCAGGTGAGGGGGCGGATACCGTGGCAGGGTCACCTTGGCCCTACTGGTGTGGCTGGACGGTGACGGGGAAGGTCTCCTCGGCCCCAGGATCCCGGGGACCTGGGCTGTAGGGAGCAGCCTCTCCACGCCAGCAGGTGGGTGGCAGGCAGGGGCCCAGGTGGCCTTGGGGCAGGTGACAAGGACCCCAGCGTCTTCCCTGGAACCGCGGCCACTGAGGGGCCCCGGGTACAACTTTCCCGAGCCATCAGCCAGGACCCTCAGAAACCTGCGGGCAGGACGTGGCTTTGGGACCCAGCCGCGTGGCACGGACACGTGGGGCTGCTGGAGCAAGGACGGTGGCGGCGAAGTCGACCGGGGAACCGTCACCTGCAGCCCCCTGGTCCGTCCCCCACAGACGGACTCACTCCCGTTGTGTCCATCTGTTTGCAAACAGCCCAGACTGCCCTGGACTCTCCACTCTGCCCCGCGTCACCGTCGGGGCTGGGGGTCCCCACCGCAGACTCTGAGGACCCTTGCAGTCCCTCTGGAGCCGACATGGGGCCCCGGCCGTCCTGCGGGGCTCCGTGCCCCCAACCAGGCGGGTGACGGGCTCGCCTGGGCCCGGAGCTGCCCCCTCAGCCCTTGTCTCCTGTCCAGGGAAGGAAAGGCCGGCCACCCGCAGCGGCCGAGCGCCCTGCCCACCGGCGCTGGCCCACGCCGACTCCGACGAGCTCTCCCGGGGGAACCTGGAGGTGGGGTTCCGGCCTCAGAAGCTGATAAAAGCTGAGCAGGAGCCGAACCCCGTGGCGGCAGACGACCAGCAGCCGCCCAGAGGGGCCTCGGACTCGGAGGCCGTGGCTCGGCCGGCCAGGTCCAAGGAGGGCGGCTCAGCCGTGAGCCCGGGCCTGGCCGAGTCCCAGAGCTGCAGCCCAGGCTGGAGCAGCGCCTTCTACGAGGCAGAGTGCTTCGGCACCGACGTCCACAACTACGTGAAGGAGCTGGAGCTGCGGAAGGCCTGCGGGGCGCCTCACACCCCGAGCCCGGTGAGTCCTGGGCCCCCGTCCACCGCGGGAAGGGGGGCCGTGCTCGGGCAGGCGACAGAGAGCCCCCCGGGTGTCCCGGTGCCCTGGCCCCCCGGCGACGCCCCCGTGCACCCTCCAACAGGCGTGTGCGCGTCTGCCCGGTTCCCCCGGCTTGGGGTAGGACGTGACTTTCTTCTCATTAGTGGAGCGCGTGGTCGAGGCGGTGAGCTCGGTCAGGTCTGCCTGTGGCCGGTGTGGCTCCCTCTGCCCGGCCAGCCCTCCAGGCCCCCGACCCCGGGCAGCGTCGCTTTGAGATGACAGAGGACCCCGGAGGCACCTGCCCGTGGCGGCCCGTTCGGCCTGGGCTTCTGCGGTGCGCGGGCCCCCGGGGAACAGACCGAGGGAGCCCGCGGCCGTCAGGGTCTCGCTCCTGGCGCCGTCCCCGTCCCACTTCTGGCCTCCAGGCCACGAGCCACGGGACAGCCGCCCCGCCAGCCACCCCGCACCACCGGGGCCGGCCCGCGTCTGTCCCTGCTCACTCCTCGCCACCTGAGCTTCACGTTACTGCCGTCCCCGCTGGGAAGCAATGTGGCTCCTCCGCGGTGTGGCACCCACAGGCACAGGCCGCTGCTCCTGGGATCACGCCGTTCCCTCCAGGGTGCATGGCCGGCAGGGCCGCCGTGTGTGTGACCGCGGGTCTGGCGTCAAATGGGACTCGGGCTTCCCATGTGGCTGGGTGAGGAGGGCGGCCTGACCCACATGCCGGCGTCCACAGCGGGTCACAGGGTGCCTGACGCCACAGGGGGCTCCATGGGGTCAGGGCCCGAGCCCAGGACCCCGGCTCTGCCTCCCTGTGCGGGCTGTGGCCTTGCCGCCTCCCCTGACGCACTGTCACCGTGAAGCCCGCTCAGAATCGCCGTTCCCGACTGCAGTGGCATCCGGTCGTCCACCTGTGCTGGCCTTTCCCAGGAGCATAAAAGGAACCAGCTCCGAGGCAGAACCAGCTCCAGTGCCAGCGTGACTGGGGGACACATCACCCTCCTGCCACCAGGGGGAGCGGAGGCTCGGGGGACAGGGCTGACACAGCTGGCGCCAGGCCACAGTGGGGCATCGGTGTCATGGCCACCACCCACAACAGCTCAAGATGAGCGCAGGCGGTGGCTGAGTGTGGAACGCGCCCTCCCAAGCTGGCCGTCCCAGTGCTGGAGGGCCACGCGGGTCTGTGGACAGGGACGTGTGTGGCCGTGAGGCGGTGACACGTGGGTGGAGGACAGAACAGTTCACAGAGTTCACGCCCACACACGTCCCGCTTCTGAGAGCTGACGGGGCCTCGAAGCCGTGACGCCGAGCGGCCACCTCCTGCCCAGACTGGGGTCTGCAGCACCAGCCTCTGACCAGGGGTCCCGGCTCCTGGACCGTGGCAAAGAACGCGGGGCGAGCCGGGAGCGTCAGGAACCAGGTGGACAGAGCAGCCAGCGCATCCGACCGAAGGGCCCGACCCCAGGCTGGAGCCGTCGGGCCAGCAGGCCGGGCTCTGACGTGAAGTGTCCAGTAGATGCCCACACGCTGCCGCCGGTGGACAGGCTGCATCGGGAGGGCCCAGCAACGACTCACAGAAAGAGACAAAGCCACCCGAAACTTACGTGCGCTCTCCAGGGGAATCCCGAAGAGCCAAAATCCTCACGAAAAAGCAGAACAAAGGTGGAGGCCTCACACGTCCTGACGTCCACACTTACTGCAAAGCTGCCGTCACCGAACCAACGCGGAGCTGACGTGGGGACAGACACGGACCGCGTGACAGAGCCCAGAAATGAACACGCACACGCGGTCACGCGGTTTCTGACGAGGAGGCCAAGGCCATTCGATGGGGAGAGACAGTCTCTGGACAAGTGCTTCTGGGACAACTGGACGTCCACGTGCGAAAGCGTGAAGTCGGACCCGTACCCTAGACCACGGCCAAAAAGTAACTAAAAAAGTCAAAGACCTAAACGTAAGAGCTAAGTCTGTACAACCCTCAGGAGACGTGCGGGCGGCTCGGAGCCCAGCGCCTCGCTGAAGTCGACGGCTGCTGCCCATCGAAGGGGACCGTCCACAGCGAAGAGGCCGCCCACGCGGGGAACGCGCAAAGCGGGCGCCGGGCGAGTTTGTGGCGTGCAGAGGTTCGCGCCCGCGTTCACGGCGCCGTCGCGCACGGCGGAGGGTGACACCTGATGCGGTCCACCCAGCCTGAAGGGACACAGGGCGTCTGACACCCGCTACCACGGAGGGACCGTGGGGACGACATGCTGAGAAGGGAGCCGGACACGGAAGGACAGACACCAGGCGACTCCACTCGGGGGGGTCCCTGGGGCCATCGAAATCCTGGGGACAGGCGGTGGTGCCGGGCTAAGGGGCGGGTAAGGCGGGGCGTAAGGTCAGCAGCGAACGGGGACAGAGTCTCGGTGTGAGATGAGGAAGCTCTGGGGACGACGGTGGGGACGTCACTCAACACCGTGAACTACCTAATGCCGCTGAGCCGCGACAAAAAACGGTTAAAATGGCAACCTTCACATCGTGTACGTTTCGTCATAATAAAACGTTTGAAAATAAAAGTTTTTAATAGGTCAAAGGACAAAAACATGCTGGAGTGGCACGCGCGGGCACTGGGGACCAAGCGCCGGAACCGGGCGCCACTCCATCGAAACCAGGTGGACGGGGAGGAGGCACAGGCCCTCGGCGGGTTCGTCCCGTCCCGCCGGCCTCCGCTGGCACCGGGGATAGGGGCCGGTCACGGGAGCGGCACACGGGGCTGCCGGACGCTGGGGCCGCACGCGCACCAGGCGTCCAGGCAGCAGAGCGTGAGTGCCCCGCACGGGCGGCGTCGGCATCTCCCATGCACTCGGCACTAGACACGCACGCAGCCAGCAGCCTCGCGTCGGACGGCAGGTCCCACACGCGCCGTGCCCCTCGCCCCTGGCAGCCGGTGCCCAGGCCGCCAGCCATCAAGTGGGGAGCCGGACTGGGGCACAGGCGGTGACGTCGGAGCCCAGGCTCCTCCTCCAAACCACCGACCAGGAGAACAAAGTGTCTGCAGCTCGGAGCATCTCACAGGCTCAGCAGCCTCCCTGACTGCCCACCTGACACGGACGTCGTGTGACCTGAGCCCACACCACACACGTGTGGTGGAGACAGCCTCCCCTGCAGCATGCACGGGGCCGAGTGGGAGGAGGGCCCAGGGGCTCGGGGCCTCGTGGAATGGCCGAGACTGGGCAGAGGGGTGCGCTGTGTCTGTCTGCACCCCCTCGCGAGTGCCAGCCATGAGGCGGGCCGTCCGAGTACCAGCACCAGGAAGGACACGGCACGGGCCCCACGTTCTCAGCCGGCCGCACCAGAGACAGGGCACGCAGACGTCCATGTCGGTCAGCGACAGCCGCCACTGACGGCACAGTCGTAGGACGATGAGTCAGGGGAGCTCGCCTGCATTTGGGCCAAGTCGATTTCCCAGGATGAGCACCTGGCCCCTGGCACCTGGCCGACGGGAGGCAGCCTCCCCCGGAGTCTGAGGGTCCCTGGGCCTCTGCCCTCGGCCCCCACCTGTCCTCCAGCAGGAGAAGCCGGGCCCACGTCCCAGCCGACAACCCCGGGGACTCAAGGCCCTGTTCACGGGACCGCAGCACCTCCGCCCTCCGCCTGGGCGTGAGTCTGAGGCAGGCGGGCGGCAGGCTGCACCCTGTGGTTCTGATGTTCGCTGCCCTGAGCCGGCCCTGTCCTTGGGCTGACCTGCTCTCTGCCGTGTGACGACCCAGCTGTGGGGGCGGCGTGGACCCTCTCCCCAAACACCATTCCCCAGGAAGGAGCTGGCCAGCCCAGTGCCATGGGGATGAGGCAGAGCCGGGGGCCACTCCCCTGCAGCCTGCGTCTTGGGGCCGTTTCCTCGTGGAGATGCGACGAGCTGAAGGCCCTGCTCTACCCTCGGCTCTGGACAGAAGCCCCACGAGGGCAGCAGGACTCGGCCGTTCCACGTCAGTGTCGAGCGTGTCCAGTCTTCATGTTAAAGCCAAGGCCACCAGAGGTGCACAGGACGTGGTCCGGAGCCGACCAGGCCTCTGGCGGCTGCAGCACCCGGCGGTCTTAGGGGAGGCGGCCGGGCTGGGCGGGGGTCTCACTCCACAAGGGCAGATTTGCCTGGATTCGGGGGCCCGAGCGTGGGCCCAGTGGGCGCACCTGTGGCTGAGGGGCTGCTGGGTGAGGCTGGGGGTCGTGGAGGGCCTCGCAGGCCGCACAGGCTCAGGTGGGGAGAGCTGCCACCGTGGCTGATCCCCGGGACCCAGGAGGTCCCAGGGTGCAGTCTAAGACACGACATCTGGAGAACAACCCGGGGGCAGGTCTGGGTCCCGGCCCTGGACGATGACCCCACACCTCTCTGCTCCCCGTTCTGTCTGGGGGGACTGCTAAAGGGCCATAGTCCGCCAGCCTCCTCGCTTTTTGGGAGCCTCATTTTTGTAAGCGGGTCCATTGAATCCGCTTCTTTGGGAAAGCCCACTTCCCAAGATGTTCACGCCCCACGTGCACCGCCCGCCCCCGGCCACCCACGGCGGGCTCCGAGCCCTCGTGAGCACGGCACCTTCTCTCGCTGCACGCCAGCTCCCCTCTGAAGATGTCACCGTGAGCACCGCGTGTCCCCGAGTCCCGTGTCCCGCGCTCCCCCACGTGCTGACGTGGCTTCAGTGGCTACCAGTGAGAAGCCAGGGAGCGGGCAGCGGGGCGGGTGCTGCGGGAGGGGGGCCGCCCTGGCTGACCGCTCGCCCCCAGGAGCTGGAGCAGCAGCTCATGATGGAGAAGAGGCACTACGGGAAGACCCTCGACTTCTACCGGAAGCTTGTGCAGAAGGAGAAGCGTGCCAGAGGTAGCGCCCGCCCGCCCACCCGGCCGCCCGGCCGCCCCGGCCCGGCCGCTGACCCCACCCTCCCCCAGGCTCCGAGGTGAAGACCATGCTGTCCAGACTGAGGGGGCAGCTGGAGGAGATGCAGTCCCGGGCACAGTTCCTCGGGCTGGCCAAGAGGTACCTGCAGGTGAGTCCCGCCTTTCCGCCCCCGCTGGTTTGGGGCCCCTCAAGCCGTACCAGCCCCTGGGGTCAGTGGCAGGGTGACCAGGCACGTGTGAGCTGCACACACCTGGCGGCAGCAGGTCAGCTGGACGGCGGCGACTACCCCCAGGTCCTGCACGCGGAGCAGTGGGGCCTGGAGCCCTGCGCCCTGCCCATGGTGGTAAGCGTGGCAGCGGCCCACTGCAGCACGCCGGACTTCAGCCCCCTGGACGAGTCCTCGTCCCTCATCTTCTACGACGTCAGCAAGCAGCCGCGCGCCGGCAGGCACAAGGAGGCCCGCGTCCTGCAGGCCGGCACGCCGCTGGGGCTCATGGCCTACCTCTACTCCAGGTGCGGCTGGGCGCCCGGGGGCGGGCCAGGGTCCCGGTCACCACCAGCCTCAGAGCCTGGGGGCCCGGGAACAAAGATGCCTGCAGAGGGGGGCAGCAGGAGAAGCTGCCGCCCACCCCCAACCCTGGCGGCCTGCGCCTTCTCTCATTCAGTAAGAAAAGCTTCCCACCAGAGCTCTGGGGCCACCTGTTAGCTGCCACGTGCATCCCTGGGCGGGCTCCTGGCCCGAGCAGCCTCAGAGCCGCCGGACACACATCCGTGGGTTGCAGGGGTGCCCTGGCGGGCGCTCTGGGGAAAGGGCACAATTAACTGCCCGGCAGCCTTCTCCAACTAAATGCCCCCGGGAGCCACGGAGACACGCCTGGGCCCCGTCCACTTGACTGAGTCTGGCTCCCGGGGACTGCGGGATTTCTGCGGCCACCAGCTCTGGGCGTGAGCACCACCTGGGTTCGTCAGACCCTGACTGATGAGCGTGGGTGCGTGTGCTCACCCTGCAGCACGACCACCGTCCCGTCACATGGGCATCACGGACCCGGGGCCACCCCTAGCACTCCACCCCATGTCCACAGACACAGCTCTGTGTCCCTTGCCCAGTTCCCGGGCGCAGGGCCTCCAGCAAGCTCCATAACACACTTCGGAGCCCCTGGGGTCTTCTTGAGCTGGAGGCTGTGGTCACCCCAAAACTGACGGCCAAGTATCAGCAGGGAACACCGAGGGAAGCTCTCAGGCGGTGACCCCCTTCTCCGAGGTGGGCTGCACCTGGTTTTCCCAGGCCTCCAGGCCAACCGAGACTCAGGCCTCAGCCTCCACCTCGGCACAGCAGGTGCATCGCGGGCTCGCCGTGTGTGCGTGTGTGCACGTGTGTGTGCGTGCATGTGTGCATCTTTACGTGTGTGTATATGTGTGCATCTTCCGTCATGCGTGTTATATGTCTTTGGGTGCATCTTCACGTGTGTCGCGGCGTGCATCTTCCACTAATGTCGCGTGTGCATATATGACCGCATCTCGCGTGTCGTGTGCATCTTCATAATGTGCATGTGTATTGTGCATCTTCATCAATTATTGTGCATCTCACGTGCGTGTGCGTCTTCACATGTGTGTGCGTGTGCATGCGTGTGCATCTTCACGTGCGTGTGCGTGTGTGTGTACATGCACAGCATTTCACTCGACTGAGCACTCAGAAGGCGGAATGCCCTGTGGGGCGCCTTTGCAGGGCAGCCTGGGCTGCTGGCTGCCTGGTCTCTGGCCAAGTGTGGCCACGGCGTCCTCAGCCCACGGAGGCCCTGGGGTGACGGTGACCGGTCACCAACAGCTCCTCCAGCAGCCGGGGGGCTGTCTTGTCAGGCCCCCCCCCTTTTCTCACTCCCCAGACTCACAGTTGCTCACACCTCACCCTCAGAGTTCGCACACACAGTCACACTCACACACACACTCCCGCGCATCTACCCCAGCGCCGCTAGCGAAGGTGGGGAGCCGGCCGCCTGCAGCGCGGGTGCGGGTGGGCGCGGGTGGGCGCGGGCGGGCGCGGGTGGGCGCGGGCGGGCGGGGCGGGCTGACGGCCCCCTCCGTGCAGCGGCGCCTTCCGGGAGGGCTACGTGCAGCAGTTCCTGTACACCTTCCGCTACTTCTGCACGCCCCAGGACTTCCTGCTCTTCCTCCTCGACCGCATGGACAGCACGCTGGCCAGGTACGCGCGGCCAGCGCGGCTAGGGGCTCGCTGCCGCAGAGAGGGGCCGGCAGCAGCGGGAGCGGACGGCGGCCAGGAGAGGCCGCTAATGCCCGTGGTGGGTGGGGCAGGGACTGCCCGGGAGGCCGGGCAGCGCCAAGACACCCAGCGAGGAGGAGGGTCCTGCAGGCCGTCAGCCTCCGACCGCAGGGCAGCCACAGCGGACAGGCTGGGGTGGTGGGCGGTGCGCTCCAGCCTGGTCTCTGAGCTGGCTCGTCGGCCCCCACCACATACTCCGGTGACCCTCCCACCAGGCTGGGCGCCACGGGCAGCCTTGGGCCACCGCGTCAGCGCCCTCCTAGTGGGGAGGGGCTCACGGGACACCCCACCCCGACTCCCCACACGTGCGGTCAGTCTCCCACCCTGCCTATTGGGAGCGGCCTCCTGCCTCTGCATCCTGTGCCGTGGGGGTGGCAGGTGCTCTGGAACGGGCACCGGGGAAGGTGCAGGAGGGACACAGGCCCTGCCCGGGACGCCAAGCCCTGGGCCCCCACCGCATGGCTGGTGCCTCCCCTCTTGTCCCTGGGAGGGCAGGGCCAGGGCCGAAATGCCCCGAGGACAGAGCTGCCGCCGACCCCACATACACCACTTTGCTTGGCGGGGCGACCAGGACGAGGGCCCGAGCGGCTCAGGCCCCCCATCTGCCCGCAGAGCCCAGCAGGACCCCAGCTCGACCTTCTCCAAGATCTACAAGCGCAGCTTCTGCCTGCTGCAGGCCTGGGTGGAGGACTGCCACGCCGTGGACTTCGCCCGGAACGCCACCCTGCTGGCCAAGATCAAGGACTTCATCTCCTCCAAGGTGACCGCGGGCGGGCGGCAGCCGGCCCACAGCAGCACTGCCCCGTCGGGGACCAGCGGTGACCCCTGCCCCTGTCCAGATCCTGCCCCTGGATGGCTCCGTGGAGCGCCTGCTGGGCCTCCTGGAGGAGGGAACCGACCGGCGGGCAGAGGGCGCCCCACGCAGCACAGACCTGGGGGACCCCCAGGAGGCCGAGGAGGGTGTCAGGCCACTCAACGCCCTCTGCAGGAGGCTCTCGGAAGACGGCATTGCCCGCAAGGTGGGGGTCTCCCCGGGGGAGGGCCCAGGGGTCCCACATGTGTGTGCCGCACACGCGTGCCTGTGAGCACACGCGTGCCTGCCCGTGCACGTGCATGCACGGTCCCTTGCTGCCAGTCCTGGGCCCGATGTGTGGGGCTGCACTTCCTGTCCCTCAGCCTGGGAAGGACAGCAGAGACCCTGGCCAGGCACTCAGATGACCTCACCTTCCTGACCCTGGGACCAGAGGTCCAGGTGGAAGACGCATTGTCAGGAAATAGCCTGAGACGATGGCAGGGTCTGAAGAACCTTTCCATAATACGTGGGGACAGCCCCAAGCTTCCGCAGCTCTGTCCGTGAGGACCCACTAAAATGACCAGGGCGGGTGTCCTTGAGCCAACACGGCCACGGGCGGGAGGGACTCGTCGAGAGGCTCTAGTTGAGCCAATGTGAACGTACAGGGCCTGGAGCCGGCCCGGATGCTCCCCCTACCCCCCGCCCCGCCCTGCAGAGCTTCCCCTGGAGGTTGTCACGGGGCCACGGGCTGGCGCTGCCTCACCACAAGGAGCACCAGTACACCATCGCGTCCGCCCTGCCCAAGCCCTGCTTCTTCGAGGACTTCTGCGGCCCCTATGCCAAGGCCAGCGTGAAGGGGCCCTGCTTCCTGACGGAGTACAGCGCCCACCAGCTGTTCGCCCAGCTGACGCTGCTGCAGCAGGTGAGGGCCGGCACGGGCCCCCACGGCTGCTTGCCGGAGGGACACGTGGACACACAGTGAAGCGGGTCAGCTGCCAGATGCACGGGCCACGGGGAGCTGCCACCTAAAGCGGGACCCGGGACAGGCTTTGGCTCTGGGCCCACAATGGGCATGTACAGCCGGCCGGCCGGCAGCTCCAGCGTCCCTGACACCCCTACCTCGCAGGCACAGGAGGGTGCCGTGCGTACCACCGTGAGCCACCAGCCTCCTCCATCCTGGAGCCTCCAGGCATCCCTTCCCATGCCACCACCCTGAGAGGTGACAGCATGACAGCAACCCAGCACGACCCCAGCCAGGCAGGCTTCCAGGGTCCCCTGGGGCCGGGCCCTACTGCGTGCTGGGCAGGCGTCAAACCTATGACAGCCGAGATGCCCCCATCTGCTCCCTGGGACGCTGCATGACCACAAGGTCCCTGGAAAGGTGCCCTGTGTCCTTGTCTCCGGCAGGAGTTATTTCAAAAGTGCCATCCTGTCCACTTCTTAAACTCACGGGCCCTGGGCGTCACGGACCAGAGTGCAGCCATCCCCAAGTAAGTGTCCACCCAGCGTCCTGGGAGGGACAGTTGGTGGGAGGGGCTTTGGGGCTACACCTAAGTGTCTCGTGGACACCCTTGGCCAAAGGGCCATGCCGGAGCCCCGAGCGGCCTCAGAGCCAGGCCCTCCGCACTCTGCATGGCCTGGCCCCACCCCGGGCCCCTGCGGTGGCCTCTCTGTGACACACACATCTTTTCCAGAGCCACGTCTGAGTCTCTGCCAGCCAAAACCTGCAGCTTGTTTCTGCCCAACTACGTCCAGGACAAGTACCTACTACAGCTCCTACGGAGTGCGGATGACGTCAGCACGTGGGTGGCCGCCGAGATCGTCACCAGCCACACCTCCAAGGTTGGCTCCTCCGTGGCTCTGAGCTCAGAGCGGGGCGTGGGGTCCGATGGCACAGGGCCCGTGGCACCTTGTGGGACCTGACGTGACGGCTCCGGTCACGTGACGGTTCCACAGACCCCCCCCCCAGACAAGGGGAAGCAACGCCACGGCCGCTGGCAGCGGTGACGCCAGACAGCGTCCAGCCACCCACGTGTACCGCCTGCCACAGCGGCCCGGATGGCTCTCCGGTCTCTTGGGGATGACATGCCTCTGTCCTCCGTGGAATCTCCACACGTGTGTCACTCAGACACACATGTGTGTGTCACACGCAGTCACCGTCACAGACCCACCCACCTCACCCAGCCCCTCACACAGTCTGGGGCCTGTGGCCAGACCCAGGGACCACAGTGCACCCTGGGAGCCCGTCCACGCTCCTGCCTGAGCGGCGTCCCCAGGTTGGGAATGGTGACTCCCAACTGTCCCCCTCTCCTGAGCTCTTTGGGGTGGGAGTCAACTCGGTCACTGTCACACCCCCTACAGCAGCACATTGTGTGCCCTAAGCCAGTTAGTGGAGAACATGAAACAGGGCGGTGGTCCAGGCGAGAGCAGCCTCCCACTTTCTGGAGCCCTGGCCTGTGGGTGTCTCGGCCTGAACCGACCCCGCTGCTTCGGGCAGGCCCAGAGGGTCAGTCACGTGCCTCAAGGCCCTGGGAGCTGCTGCAGAGCCCACCCGAGCCGCCACCTGCCCGAGATGGCGAAGCCAAGCTACATCCACGGGCACTAACGGCCTCTGCAACTGGTTTCTCCTTTGCGTCCCCCTCCCCAAACCCCGCGGGGAACCCCAAGGCCCGCTAATGGCTCAGAGATCTACTTCTTTCTCCTTTTGGGGAGAATTCTCGGGCTTAGGGATCGACTCCCCTGCTTCTGTCAGGACGTGAGAACAGGAGGCTGTTCTAATCCTTGGTGTTACAAATGTCACGAGTGACATGAAACGCAGCCCCCCGCCCCGTCCGGCCTCCACAGGGCTCCGCACGGACCTTCCCAGGGGACGTGAACGAGGGGTCAAGAGTCACCTCACAGGCCTCACTTCCGGGGACCTTTCCCACACCTGAGCCCCCAAGAAAGCGGAGTCCGTGGGTGTCCCAGGTCCCCACGCCTGTGCAGTCGGCCTGCAGAGCAGATGAGGGTCACACCCAGGGCGTCCGCACCGGCCCTGAAGACAGAAGAGACAAAGCCCCTTCCACCGCCACGAACGGCTCCCACGTCCCTGTGAGCGGAGACAAACAGCGTCAGCAGCAGCCACGGGTCTGCGTGCGCGTGGCCGGTGTGCCTATCACGTCGAAGCGCCTGCTGTCTCTCGGTCGCCCGCTGTGAGCTCAGCACCATGCGAAGGCGGACGTCTGCGTGCGCGACGTGACCACAGAGACCTGTTAGGCTTCGAACAGCCGGGGCGCGCGGTGGGGCGTCCGCAGGAGCCCTCGGCGATGACGGTGGCACAGTCGTTCGGACAACATCCTGGGGCAACGGGGCGGAAAGGCGAGTTCACCGCAAAGTGTCCCGCCTAAGGAAAAGCTTTGTCTCGTTTTAGATGAAAAACGGTGGGTTTAAAAGCAAAATGGCATTTTCGTTTCGTCGGGTAAGTTTAAAAGTGATGGCACATGGCAGCCGAGGAAGCGGCAGGTGGAGCGTCCACTGACGGAGGGACAGGCACCGTCGAGCCACCCGGACCACGGCGTACTGTCCCTCCCCGAAGAGCAACGAAATCATAGCGCCAGCCGCACGTGCACGGACGCTGAGCGAAGCGAGCCCGGCACGGAGACGAATGCCGCCGACTCCACCCGCGAGTCGCACTCAGCTGAAGCCGAAGGTCGGTGGTGCCCGGGGCCGCTCAGCGGGGCAGCTCCAGAGGTCTGTGACACGACCAGGCGATGCTACTGAACTGTTAAAAAGGTGACGTGGGCAGATTTCATATTATGTACTTTTCTAACCACAAAATTTTTTAAAAAACCACAAAGCGATGGACCAGTTTCAGCCGAAAGCGTGTGACGTTGCACGCTCTGCACCTGTGCTCCGCCACAAAGACCCTCGGGAGAACACGGCGGCGAGCGGCCTCCAGGGACCGTCCGTGCGGCCACAGACGGGTCAAGCCCAGTGGAAGGGTGTCTGGCCCACCCGAAGGACAGCCCCGGCCAAGGCGACGGTCTGCGGGGCGAGGCCGCCCTCAGGGGGTTCAGCTCAGCTCGGAACCTCAGTCTCCGGCGTCGCGTGACACCCAGTGCTCTCTGAGGCGCTGTGGCCACTCGGGGCGAGCTCCCTCTGGGGGCGGCAGGCGCTGCTCGCCGGATGACCGACGGGCCAGAGAAAGCGGTGGGACCACAGGGAACCCCGTGCCCGGTCGGGCGCCGAAACCACGTCCCGCAGCGGAGCCGGCCCGGTGGCCAGAAGCTGCCATTTGTGCCATTTGCTTCTGACGCGGCGGCCGTGTCTTGCCAGTGTGGGCTGCCCTTCCTGTCCCCATCTGTTCCACGTCCCCGGAGTGGCTGTGCCGAGGAGTGACGCTGATGTCTCTGCACGTCTGAGTGTTCGCTGGGCATCTGCCTCCTTGTTCTCAGTGATGCCCGCCCTGCTGCCCTGCTGCCCAGCTCCCCCTCCACCACGCGCGGCGAGCCCAGCGGCCTGGTCCTCACGCTCACGACCGGGCCGCGGCGCCAGGTTCTCACAGGCCCTAAAAAGTCTCTGCGTGTCCTTTGCAGCTGGAGGACGCTGAACACACCGTTTCCTGTTTCAGCTGCAGGTGAATCTGCTGTCCAAATTTTTGCTGATCGCAAAGTCTTGCTATGAGCAGAGGAACTTCGCGACAGCCATGCAGATCCTGGGAGGCCTGGAGCACCTCGCTGTGCGGCAGTCGTCCGTGAGTCCCCCGGAGGGCCAGCGGCCACCCCGTGCTGACCCTGTGCTGCTGGGTACGGGCACCGCAACGACTGGAGGCTCACCTGTGCTCTCATTCCAGGCCTGGAGGACGTTACCTGCGAAGATGGCAGAGGTCATGGAGGAGCTGAAGGCCGTGGAGGTACTGCCGCTTTGCGTGAGCTTCCGGCAGCTCGTGTCCCCCAGGGTCGTCCTCGACACAGGCCCCACACGCCTGGGGGGTGGCCCAGCAGAGCCTGCACCGTGGCCCCACAGCACATGGACCCTCCACCACGGCCTTGTCCATGTCCCATGCTCCCCGTCACATGAGGCCGCGAGGGGCAGACTGCAGCGGGTGCTCCCCGGGCCCCACCCCAGACACAGCTCTGTGCGGGGGGGCGGGGGGGGCGGCTGTCCCTGGCTGGCACCAGACAGGGAGCCCTGCAGCTGGCCCACCCGGGCCTCGGGCCTCGTTCTCCTTCGGGCAGCTGGGCTCCTCCCTGGAGCCCAGAGGAGAGTGTTAGGGAGGGAGCTGGCCATCTCGGTGGTGGGAGGTTGACAGCCATCCGACAGGTGTCAGTGTCCTCTCGTGTCTGCAAGCCCCACCTCGACCCCACAACCCGAGGTGTGCCTAGCCTGGGCTGTGAGTCAGCGCACGGCGCCTCCTGGGACTGGCCGGGCTGAGCCGGCCGCTGGCAGGGCACCCAGGACTGACCTCCGGCCTGTCCTCCCGCCCCGGCCCCGGCCGGATGGCCAGGTCTTCCTGAAGAGCGACAGCCTGTGTCTGATGGAAGGCCGGCGGTCCCGGGCCCAGCCCACCCTGCCCTCAGCTCGCCTGCTGGCCATGCACATCCAGCAGCTGGAAACCGGCGGCTTCACCATGACCAACGGGGCCCACAGGTGGAGCAAGCTCAGGTGAGGGCCTCCCCACCCGCCCCATGCCTGAGGCCTGGGCCCCAGACCCTCGCCCAGCCAGGCCCTCCTCCCCCCACCCCGGCCACCTGCAACCCCTCCTCTGCGGACATGGTGCCAGCACCTCCCACGGTGGGGCGTATGCAGTCAGTCCCTAGTCATCGCCCCAAAGTGATGGGACCTCCGACGGGAGATGCAGGCCCGCCTGGAACCTCACCTCCATCGGCCTGTGCCACCCTCCCTGGCCCAGTCACATCCCCTTCTCCCGGGGGCCGGTCCCCAGGTGGCCCCTCGGGGGCTCAGCACACCTGGGGGCCCATCTGGGAGGCGCTGGTTGGGGGTCTGGTTGCAAAACCACCACCATGACCCCAGCCAAAGAGAACGCTGCCCCTTTGTGCCTCGGCCAGTGCAGGGCGCCCTCCCAGGCCCCAACCCAGCCCTGCTGGCCCTGCCTCTCTCGTCATCCACAGAGCAGGCAGCTGGGGGCCGGTCAGGACCTGGCCCAGTCCCACGCTCCTCAGTGTCAAGGGCAGGTGGCCTTGCTCTGCGAACATGGCCCAGGGACCTGAGCCCAGTGGTCCCACCAGCTCCGTGCAAGGCCCCCTTTCAGGCACCAATTTGAAAATAGTATTTAAAGAGACAGCACAGTGCACACTTAGTGTCCGAGATCAGCAGAGTGGGGGCTGACACCCACAGGGACGCCCAACGCAGAAGGCCCGGGCCAAGGACAGTGTCCACTCATCTTGACTGTGTGCACGCACCTGGCTGTAGTAATTGACGACGGTGACACCATCCATGCTGGACACACAGCTTCCCCTGCCACACCCAGCCCGGGACGTCTCCTAGGGCCCCCACCCGTGCCTGGGCTCCCACTCCGAGGTCCCAGTCGTCTTGTATGACGCCCAGGGGTTGCTGGTCACTGTCTGACCTGTGTTCTCTAGGGTAACGGCCCTGGTTCGTGGCGTTGGCCGGTTCCCGGGGTGTAAACCCTCACATGGTGGTGGCTCAAGCTGCCATCCTGACGTCACTGAACACAAATGTGCACCCAGCACACACAGACCACTGACCACATGCCTGAAATCACGTGCCCACCACACCCACGCCTGTGTGCCCCCCACGGCTGGCACTGGGTCGCCTTTCAGTAAACGTGAAATGAAAAGCAGACAGACAGACGGATGGACAGACGGTTGTGGCCAAGTCAGACAAACGGGCCTGAGCAGGGTGATGAGGTTTGGCCTTGCAAACACGGACAGCTCCGTGGAGCCTCAGCTCGGTTCCCGGAGTCGGGGGGCCCCGGAGTCGACACGCCCTTCCCCGCCCCCCGCAGGAACATAGCCAAGGTGGCGAGCCAGGTGCATGCGTTCCAGGAGAACCCCTACACCTTCGCCCCCGACCCCAAGCTGCAGTCCTGCCTCCAGCAAAGGATCGCGCAGTTCAGCGGGGCCGACGTGTCCGTCCTGGCGGCTGACGGCGGGGCCAGCTCCCAGCGGGCCGCCAGCGACAAGCACTGCCGGAGGATTCAGGACAAGCTGCGCAGGATGAGGGCCACGTTCCAGTGACCAGGACATGGCGGGCTCTGTGGTGGGGACAGGCCTGGGGGGAAAGGGCCCGCCCACCCGCTGCCCACACCGCCCCAACGAGGGCGCGCCAGAAGGGGGTGCAGGGTTCGGCCCTGACCCCCCGAGAACAGGCCCCGGAGGACGTCGGGATGTTCTGCTAGCATGCTTAAAAACCAAGTCTTAATGTCAAAAACTAAAGAGCAGGAAGCTCCCCAGGACCCGCACACCCACCTCCCAGCGACCCAGCACCCCCCCACCCACACTCAGGTTTTGATCTCAGCGGCCCAGTCAGCAGTGTTTTTGTGGGTCCAGCCTCCGTCTGCCCAGCAACGAAGGAGCAAGACTGACCTCTGACCCCACACCAACCATGGGGTCCTGAGCCCCCTCCGCCGGGGCCCGAGTTTACACTCCCAGCCCCAGCCTTGCCGCGCACCGCCCCAACTCCATCCTGACCTCATCATCCCTCCCATCCCCCCAGATGCCCAGGGTGCTGGAGCCTGCAGCCCCTCCCACCGCCCGTCCCAGCGGCCACCTCCTGGTGGTGGGCCTTGTGGCCTCAGGCCGGCCCGGCCCCACATGCCTGCAGCCCGCCACTTAGAACAGCTCTGGGCAGGACGAGCCCGGCCCGGCCAGGCTGCTCTGCTCCCTAACAAAACACACCACACAGGACACAGCGGCTCCACAATGGAGGCGTGGCCGCGGGCCTGAGAGCGTCCCTCCCTCCCCACCCCCGCCCGTCTGGTGGCCTGGGGGTCCCAGGGCTGTGGCTGCAGCCCAGCGCCTTCAGCAGCCGTGCATGCCACACGCACACCTGTGCTCCGCAGCTTGCCCTCGCCGGCGCTTCGTGAAGCTGACGAGGAGGTGAGGTTTGCTGCCTGATGCTGCCGAGCTCCCCGGGGCTGCTTCCACACGGCCTGCTGGGTGCTGCCTGGTGGGTGGGAGACGCCCTCAGATGGGGGCGAGCCGTCACATCCCACGACGAGAGGCCAGACCCCCTGGCACCATCCCAGGCACCGCCGTTGGTCCCTTGCAAATCACTGCAAAACCCACGATTGCTTCTTTGAGTTTTAGAATTAGTGATTCTTTAAAGCAACCAGCTAGCAGTATATCTAGGAAAACTGTTTCTTGTGAAACAATGCTGCCCTGTCGGTGTCGAGGTGTTTTCCCACGGACTCATTTGAGACACCCAGGTCCTGCTTCAGTGGGCCACGAGGGAACTCAGCGCGCCTGGCCCTGCAAACGTGGCTCTACTTTTTTTAGGTTTTTATACAAGGAATATGTTCTGCCAATCGACTCTCACATTTTCAGATTTGAATTTAACAGAGAGAGTCTGGCAGGCCTGAAGCGAAGTTAGTTCCAGCAAAACGGACACCAGCGGCAGCACCTTATTCGGGGGAGGGGAGTGACTGGGCTTTCGGCTTACGCGCGACAGTGTGCATGGCACCCTCATGTCGCTGGTACAGGGTTCCTAATAAAGTCATTTCTACCTAGACCGCTTCCCCACGGCTCATGCTGCGTCTCTCCGAGGTGATGCTGCTGTGGTCAGGGGGTCCCGTTGTCCACCTGATGGGGGGCAGGTAGTCCGGGCCGTCACCAACCTGCAATCAGCTGCCTGAGACTCGAGGAAGGTGCCGTGAAGACAGATCTCCCTTCGCTACACTGGGCCTGATCAAATCAACGAGAACTGAAAGCCGACGACCCCTCAGGTCCCCCAGCGAGCCACGCTGCCCGGGATCCCCCAGCCCGCTGTGCTGCTGCTCTGGCAAAAGCTCCCGCCACGCAGGCAGTGACCACTCAAGAAGCCCACAGGAGCCCGAGGCGTGGATGTGGAGATGCCCTCGCTCTGGCCCAGCCCAGGACCAAGCCACCCGCAGATGCCTCCCGTGGGGCCCCAAACAGCCAAGCCACAGCCTGGGGGACAGCACCCAGGCTGGCCAGGCAGTGGGGACGCAGAGGGGCCCACCTGGTCCTCACCCCAGCTCTGACCACAGAACGGTCCACTGCTTGGAGTGGCCTGTCACACTGGTCAGTAACTAAAACGCTGTGAAGCTGAGCAGCCCCAGATACGCGGCTGAGTCTGGCAACGCGGGCTCCAGAGCCGGCCCGCTGTTCCCTCCACCGGGCAGGGCGCGTCCCGCGGCATCCTGTCTGGAACCTGCTGCTCGGGCAGTACCCACGGACTCCAGGCTGGCCGCTCCTGGCTCCATCCGCCGCCACCTCAGCCCCGCGGCCCGGCCCGAGCAAGCCCAGGAGCTGCCGGTGAAGACTGCGCTCCTCCGGGGCCCACACGGGCGGAGGCCGCTTTCCAGTCCAAGGGCAGGACGGAGCCATGGGGCAGGGTGAGGGGCTCACGCGCAGAAATACCTCCGCACACGTGGACGCGCGAGCACAGGGCGGGTGCGGAGCTCGGCCATCACTGACCGCTGCGCTGTGGCCGCACAGCACGGCATCTCTGGCCTCTGCCCCCACATGCGTGGAGCAGCCCCAAGTGTCACCATCAGCAATGTCTCCAGACTTCGCCAAGTATCCCCTGGGGCGAGTCCCCCCAGAACCACTGACTTAGAAGCACTGACACCCCCGTAACGGCCAGCAACCCTGTACCCACACCTTGACTTGCAGATGCCATTCTCCAAAAATCAAAGACCCAGCCTACAGCCATGCCACCCTGAACGTGCCCGATCCCATCTGATCTTGGGAGCTCAGCAGGGTTGGGCTTGGTTGGTACGTGGATGGGAAATGGCCTGGGAATGCTGGGTGCTGTAGGCGTGAACACACATGCACACACGCACGCACGTGCACACACACACACACACTTTGGGAGAACTGGCTGAACCGCTGACTCCAGCTGGGGCAGGGAAGGTACCAGGCAGCCAGGAGCGTCTCGTAGTGTCAGAAGCGAGGAAGTGGGGGGAGCGGGTCGGGGGGCGGTCAGAGGACAGGACAGGAGGAAGGGAGGAGGAAGGACACTGTGAAGGACTCCCAGGGCTGAGCGGGCGACCCCGGCGCCACACACCAGTGTCTGGAGGAAGACAAACGCCCCCGAGGCCACCCTGACCCGCGGCGGCCGGGTGAAGGGCTGAGCGGGGAGCATTCGCGGAGGTGCAGCTTGGGTGCTCCGCGAGCGAGGGTGACTGGCGACGGGCCCCCACGCAGGGCAGTGCGCAGACGCGGGCACCCCCGGGCACGGACCCCCGGGCCTTCTCCCCACACACCCGAAACCCAGTCTCATCACGAGCCCAGACAGAACCAAGCTGAAGACCTGCCACGAGATACCTGACCAGCGTCCTCCAAGTGTCAAGGCCACGAAAGTGAAGCCAAGAAACCGCTGTGGCCGGGGGAGGCTGAGGAGAAACGCCCACCGAACGCAGGTCCACGGTCGGGACCCTGGGACGGAAGAGGGGCACTGGCGGGGGGCGGTGCGGCCGTACTCCCCAGTGAGTGTTGACCTCTCAGCGGCAGCAAACCTGCCACCGTCACGTGAGGTGCTTCTGGGCGGGCAGCACAGGACTCTGCTGTTTGCGACCTGCTCGTAAATGATGTCAGCCCAACCTACATGGCCCAGAAGACAGCAATAGAACTGACATGCTGGTCCGTTCAGTCACCTCGCCAAGGCCGCCTGTTAATCTAATCACATGCTCGTAGCTTCCGTACTCCCCTCGTATCCAGTCACATCGTGCTTTACTCCTTCCTTGCCAATCTGTAGACCTTCTACTCGTTTTTCTTGTCCTATTGCTCTGGCTGGGGCTTCTAGAGCGACGCTGAACAGAAGCGGCCCTGCTGGGCGACCTTGTCTTATTCCCCATCTCGGGGAGGGATCGGACAGTACCCTAACCATGGCGGTGGCCAGAGTGTCTTTCCGTGACGTGTACGTGTGAATCGCAAGGCCACTTCTGACCACTCCACAGAGCCCTTTATCAGATCCAGCCCTGAGCTGCTGGCACACAGTGATGACCACCACCTTCTGTGCACACACCAAACCCACACCAGAAGGGGCGCGGGGGGCGGAGCCAGCGCGTAAGCGAATCCGCGAACAGCATCCTAGGGTGCACAAAGCAACAAGGGGAGGGCGCGAGGGAGCCTCCCGAAGCTAGAAAGTTCCACCCCCCCATCTGCGCAGTGGCGAGAGGGCATGGCACATGCGTAAACACGAGCTGACCTTTACGCCTAATCACGTCACCGCATTAGTTTGCATCTCAACTAAACAGTTTAAAAAGTGCGACCCCAATTGTTAGGCAGCGTCTTCCCCGTCGGTTGGGGGCGGGGTTTCTTCCTGTGCTCGCGGCCTCCGGCCGAAAGGCTGGCGGGAAACCCAGGCGCCAGAACGGCCCGAGTTGAACTTGGCGCGCGGAGGGGGCGGGCCGGGGCGGGGCGGGGGGAGGGCCGCGTCGCCCCGGCCGGGCTCCCGCTCCGACGGAGACCGGACGCGCGCAGGATCCTCAGAGCGCGTGCGGGCGGCCTCGCGGGCCGCGGCCCGGACCCCAGCGCGCCCCCCGGCCCCGAGATGCTGCTCCGGCCTCGACGGCCACCCCCGCCGCCGCTCCCCGAGCCGCTGGCACCGGCCAGCCCGGACCCCGAGCTGCGGTCGGCCGGGGACGGCCCGGGGACTCCGCCCAGACGGCCCGCCTCGCCCGGCGCGTCGGCGGCGCCAGCGTCCCCCGCGTCCCCCGGGTCGCCGGTGTCCCCGGGCTCGGCGCAGCGCACGCCCTGGAGCGCGCACGAGACGGAGCTGCTGCTGGGCACGCTGCTGCAGCCGGCCGTGTGGCGCGCGCTGCTGCTGGACCGCCGCCGGGCGCTGCCCACCTACCGCCGCGTGTCCGCGGCGCTGGCCCGCCAGCAGGTGCGGCGCACGCCCGCGCAGTGTCGCCGCCGCTACAAGTTCCTCAAGGACAAGCTCCGTGATGCGCACGACCAGCCGCCCGGGCCTTTCGACGCCCAGATCCGCGAGCTCATGGGGCTGCTCGGCGACACCGGGCGCAGACGCGGTCGCCGCCGCTCCCCCGGGCGCCCCCAGCGCGGCCGCCGCCCGGCCCCCAGCACGCCGGCCGAGCCAGGTAGGTGGCGAGGGGCGGGGGCGGAGCGGGGAAGCGGCGGGGAAGCGGCGGGAGCCCGACCCCACCATCCGCTTCGCGTTGCAGGCGCCCCGCCGCTGCCCGCCGCCCGCGACCCTGACGCGGACCCCGCCTGGACGCTCAGGTTCAGCTCGTCCCCGCCCAAGCCTGCGGGCGCCCCGGGCTCCCCGACGGCGCACCCCACCTTCACCCCCGCTCCCAGCCGACCCGAGGACCACGCGCCTTTCCACGCCCCCAACTCCCCGCTCCCCGACTCCGCCTGGGAAGACCCGGGCTCGCCGCCGGGCCGCCCCGAAAACCACGCGCCCCCGCCGTCCGCGCCTCCGTCGCTGAACGCAGCCCTCCTGCAGACGCTGGGGCACCTGGGCGACATCGTGGCCATCCTGGGCCCCCTGCGCGACCAGCTGCTGACCCTGAACCAGCACGTGGAGCAGCTGCGCGGCTCCTTCGACCAGACCGTGTCCCTGGCGGTGGGCTTCATCCTGGGCAGTGCCGCCGCGGAGAGGGGCATCCTGGCGGACCCGCGGGAGTGAGGCCTGGCCTGCCCCGTCCTTTCTGTGCGCCGCGACCCCCTCGGCCCCAACCCCGTCCTGCCGCCCTGCCCCATGCCTGGGTCTGTTCAATAAAAAGATGGCTTTCGCCAACTCAAGTCTGGTTGTGTGCGGACTCCGTCTAGGTAGGAACGGCCCTCTGCAGGTGACCTCAGGGCGAGGATAAAATGACCCGGGACCCCGGGGTGAGGGCCCGTGTCGGTGGCCAGACTTTCCCTCAGGCCAGTCTCCAGGGCCACCGAAAAGGCCCGACTGCTCAGCAGCACAGAAGCGGGGTGGTCAGGCCCCTGGGGGAGAAGACAGGGCTGGCCGAGCTCGCCCGGCCTGTGGGGGGGAGGTGAGCAGTCTCCCGCAGCGGGGCCTGCAGGGGCCAGGTGTTCCCAAAGCTCCACCCTCCTGGCCAGCCCTGGGCTGCTGGCCTGAGTAAGGTCTGGGAAACGAGGTGGGGTGGGGGGAAGCTAACGCTCGCTGAGGCAAGGGCCGGGCCTGTCCCCAGGGAGCGGGCTGGCTTGAGTGGGCCACGGGGGCTCGGGGGCTGAGCCTTTCGACCTCCGACCTCCGTTGAAGCCAGAGTCACTGCAATTTGAGAGAACTTTTATCAAAATTGCTCCAGGAGCGATTTTCCAAATAGCAATTGTGGGCCCCACCCTGGACCCAGGTCTGCTGAGCAGGCTGGGTGGGGCCACGAGGCCCCTTTGCTGGCGGAGATGAGGAAGTAGCCTGAGGCCCCTCATCAGCATGACAATGCCCACGACAATCCCTGCTGGGGGAGAACTGGAAGGGCCCATTTCACCACCTAGCCACTCACTCAGGCTTAAGTGGTTTCCTGGGGCCACCGGCTGAGTGAGGGACGCCCTCCCCCCAGCCCTGGGGTTCCCGGCAACCAGAGGGCTCGGCAGCAGGTGGCGGGAGGCAGCCCCTCCCCCACGCCCTTTTCCAGAGACTTGGGTGAAGGGGGACCCCAGTGAGGCCGAGGTGGTCTCCCGTCGGAGCTGAGCCCGCCAGCTGTGTTAATGGCAGGTCCTGAGAGCTCAGACATTGGAGATTGGTCTGTAGCACCGACTCCAGGTGTCACCTTGTTTGAGGCACAGCCTGCTTCCTGCTGTACTCCCTGCTCGGCCCTCCAGACTCTCCAAGCTGCCCGAAGCCCATTGTCTGATGAGTCCCACTGCGGATGCGCCCCAACCCCCACACACCCCAGAAGGTCAGGGCCCCAGGCTGGGGGTCTGAGGCTGCATTGCAGCATGCCGTGACCCCCAAGCAGGCCCGACAGTGCCCTCTGGTGTGTCCATCATGTCCCCTGGGACTCTGCACGGCACAGGGCTGCCTTGGGGCCAAAAGAAATCAACCGCAGTCTGCAAGTTTGAGAGCTGAGGGCACCAGGCACAGTCCATGTGCCTTACTGCCCTGTGAACTGTAGGCACCACATCCACCGCTGCCTGGGCCTGTGAGAGGGGAGGACGGCTGTTTGGGGTCCCTCCGCCCACCCCGCCTCCACCTCTGCTGTTCCTGACACCACAGAGACACCCCAAACCCCTTGCTGGCCCCATCCACCATTCCCTCTGCCCGTGGCTCTCCTGTCGGGTGAGGTGTGTCCTCGTCCTGTGCTGTGTCTTATGCTGGGCGTCCTGGGCATGGGCGGTGAACACGCCAGTGGGACCGGCGTCCCTCGCCGTTGGCACATCTCCCTGTGCCACCCACCCCCAGCTCCGAGTGCTGGGCAGCGAGCGTCCCCAGCTGGCCCCTGCCTGGTCACTAGGATCAGTGCACTCCTCGCCTCACCAAGGGGCCACCGGTCAGTGGGTTTGCCCCTTTTACTGTGGTAAAAAGCGCATAACGTACAACTCAGTGTCTCGCCCATTTTCAAGTGCACACAGCTCAGTGGCATCGTGTACACTCAGACTGCTGCGTAACCGTCTCCATCACCATCCTCAGACCCTTCATCTTCCCAAACCGACACTCCGTCCCCATTAAACACTAACTCCCAGCCCCTGGGACCCCCCCATTCCACTTTGTCTCTGAATGTAAATCACAGTGTGTGTCTTTATGACTAGCTTATTGCACTGAGCATGGTGTCCCCCAGGGCCATCGGTGCCGTGGCCTGTGTCAGGATGTCCTTACCTTCGGAGCTGACTGACACCCCGTCGTCTGGATGGACCACGTTTTATTACTCGTCCGTCCGTGGACACGGGCACCTCCACCCCTCAGCAGCCATGAACCACACCGTGCACACGGCTGCAAACAGCTGTCCCAGGCCCTGCGTCCGGCTCTTCTGGGCAAACACCCGGAAGGGAGACTGCCGGTGGCATGGTGGCTGTGCGTCTGGTCCGCAGGACCCGCACTGTCCCCGCGGCCGCGCGTCACGCCCCCCACAGTGCCCCGGGTCCGGTCTCCACCTCTCCACGCCCTCGCCAACGCGTGTCTTTTTGACAGGGGCCATCCTGCCAGGTGAGGCTGGCACCCTTCGGTGACAATCTTATAGCACATGCAGTTACTGCAGGACCACACCTGAGGGCTGAACGCCCAACGTCCAGTGCTCGGCAGACCCAGCCAGCTGGTGTTCTGCAGGTGACAGGTGCTGAGCCGCATGCACTTACCTGCATTCCCCGTCTCTCCTGTGCTGCACTGAAGCCCATGAAGTGTGTTACCACCTGTGTCCGTTAGCAGCTCGATGACCAGCAGTGACCATGGGTGCAGCTTCGGGGGCACGGCCGGCTTTGTTTTTCCTTGTACCCCACGCCTGGGCCCTCCGCCATTTGTCCCGTCGTGTGAGGCTGACAGCGGCACCCTCTCGGGCCAGTTGGCTTCTGCTTGGGTAGCCAGTGGGCTGGGGCCCAGCTCCCGCCCCTCCCGGCATCCTCGGCCACGGCGCCGCCGCCCCCCCCCTCACCCCGCCATGGACAGTTCCCTTCGGGGCGGGGACCAGCACGCGCCTGTTTTCACACTGCGTTCACCCCCCAAGAGGAAAGTCAGCTGTTCCCGGTGGTCGGCACTGGTCCTGTGGGACCCCTAACAGGAAATGTATTTTCTCCAACTGGGCAAAGGACCCTGTCAAAGGACCCCGTCACCAGCCTCCTTCACCCCTGGGTGCCACACTCCCAATCTCTAATTAGTTCTGCTCTCTGTGCTGCCCCTGGGATCCAGATTGTCCCTAGAAATTTAAGTGACCTAAATTTCCTCTTTTTTGCGGGGAGGAGGAATCAATCCATTTCACTAAGGGTCTTTGGGGAAGGGGTCCCCCAGCTTGGCAGCGGCTGAGAATCCCTTCATTACTTCGCGTGGGACGCCCCCCTCTCTGTTCTCAGCGTCTGTCCAGAGTCCCTGCCACACGTCTAGCTACACCAGCGGTGTGATGCGCCAGCAGCTAACATCTTGCCATCTGGAACATTCTCAACTTCCCTGCAGCTGGGGTCTGTGGGACGCCAGACCTGGTCCAGTGTGCGTGCTCCTCAGTTCATCGCAGATTGTGGCAAACCCGCGTTTATCCGCGTACGATTTATGAGATAGCGAAGTCTCTTCTGTTTTCTCCGTTTCTGACAGAGGCCCGTGGGCAGCTACTCACTCGCTCCTGGACACCTGTGGTTCCCCACATCCCATGCCCTCGAGGCCAACCACTTTGCCACCAGGGCGACAGCACTGGTCCCACTTTGCCTCCTGCACCCCTTCTCCTGGAAAGATTCTCTGCCAGAAACCATACTGCTCTGTGTTACGGACTGAATGTTGGTGGCCCCCAAATTCCTGTATTGAAATCCTAACCCCCAGGCAATGGTGTTGGGAGGTGGCACTTTGGGGGGGCAAGGTCATGAGGGTGCAGCCCCCGTGATAGGAGCATCTCCCTCAGCAGAGAGGAGAGGACCAGCTTTCTCTGTTCTCTGCCAAGTGAGGACACAGCAAGGAAGCAGCATGCATACCAGGGGGCGGCCTCAGCAGACCCCGCCCGCCCCGCACCTCCGGCCTGCGGGACCTGGAAGGTGTCCGTGGGTCAGCCCCAGCCTGTGCTGCTGCTGCTGCACGGCCCGAGCTGTAAGACACGTCACCCGTGTGCGTTCGGACCCTGACAGTCCAGTCCAGCTGGAGGTCTGTCGGCCAGTCCTGCGCCCGCCCATGCTGCTGTCTCTCGTCTGGCTCGTCCTGTTCTCCTGGGTCTCCTCCCTCCCTCCAGCACCCGGAGCTCGGTGCATCTGTGTGGGGCCCACCTGGTGCCGGCCACCGGGATTTTCTGCCCAGGACAGCCATGGGTACTTTGTCCCTTCTCTTAATTTCTGGGCCCTGGGCTCTGACCTGTACCCTCCTGGGCCCCGCTGGCCTCCAGGAACCCTCAGATCACTGAGTCCTACTCTGACTGGTTTAACTGGGAGGCGGCTGGTCCCGCCTGTACCTTCTGGTTCTGTCTCTACTGGACATTTCATTAGCAGCCTCCGTGATCAGTGAACAGAGCAGGAGGTCCTGTGTCCCGTGTCACCACGGTGCTCAGGCCAGCCCTCCAGCCCTCCCTCTCCCTCCCAGTGGCTCTGCCTCCCGTGGTCAGGGCCACCTTGGATTTGGGAGCGCTCAGCCTCGTGTCTGCGCTGTCCCTGTCCACAGGTGCGTCCGTCCTATGCAGGCACATACCTGTGGGTGAGCCCATCCCGTCCCCCGTGCCCAAGGGTCTCTTTAGTCCCCATGGTTCTCATCCACATCAGCTATCATCCTTGTCACCTGAGTCTCCCAGAAGGTGGTCACTGCCCTTGATGTATTCACAGCCTTCCTGCCTGGGGCAGCACCTGCCTCAGAACTCCCCGATGGGAACGTTCTGGAACTGCACGGTCCACCACAGCGGCCGCCCGCCACGTATGGTCCCTGAGCCCTCAAAACATGGCCAGTGTGTTTTGAATTTCTAATCTAGATTAATTTAAATCACCCCAAATGCCTGAGCTCACATTCAGTCCTTGCATAAAATTCTATTTTATTTTAGTGTCTTATGTTATTGGTTTAAGGTCACATCTTCAGAATATTGCCCTTAAATTCAAATCTAACTCAATCGCCAAATCCCATCCCTTCCACCAAAGCCTGAGACCTTCCAGTCCAAGCTCCCTCCAGGGTGACCAGAGATGATTCGGGCCTGACGTCACCATCAGCCACCAGTGTACAGGAGTCGCCCCCCTATCTGTTGGTCCTTTTTGAAAACCACACATTCCATTGTTGGGTCTTTAACCGGTGCCTCGCACACCGGGTCCTGAGTGAGGTGTGTTCATCCTGGGCTCACGGCAGGTGTGGGGCAGGCCCAGCCAGTGGCAGCGTTCACGTGCACCCTGCGGGCCGGAAGCTGACTGCAGCTGCCACGGGTCACCCCCAGCAGGCCTTCTTCCTTTTCCCTGCTGTCCTGGAGCCCCCACTTCCCACAGCTTCTCAGAACCCCGAACGCAGAGGGCATTTCAAGTTTGGCCTCCAGGGCCCTGCCTCCCTGCGGCAGGAGTGGCATAGAGGTGGGCAGAGGGACCTGGCGGCTCTCCTACCTGGGCCATGGGAAAGGGGGCGTGGGAGAGGGGCCCACACCACGGACAGGGAGACACCCCCAACACCCAGGAAGACGGAAGTGAGCCCGTCCGCAGGGACAGCCCCTTCCGGGTGAGAGGGGTCACAGCTGCAGCCTGGGAATCCCACACCCCCACACCCGCCCACCAGGTGCTCTCCCCCCTGACTCCCAGCCGGCTGGGGTGGGGTCGTGCCCACCTCGCCCCCACCCTCACACCTGGGCTCTTGCCACAAACAAGCAGTTTGGACCCCCAGGCGGAGCGGTCCAAGGGGACTGTGAAGGGCCGGAGGGCGGGGAGGGAGGCTGGAGGAGGGGCAGGGAGGGCGCGACAGCAGAGGGGGAGGGCCGACCCCAGGAGTGATCAGGGTGGGGGAGGGGCTGGCGGGCCAGTAGCGAGGGCGGGAATGGGGCGGGTCTGAGGCCGCCGGACCCCAGGACCTGGTAGGGGCCGGGGCTGCCGGGCCTTCCAAGTGACAGGCGGCGCTGAGAGCGTGAGGGCAGCGTCCACCGCTCACCTCCAAGCCCCGCGACCCGCGCGGGTACAGGTGGGAGGCGACTCCGAGCCTGCAGGCGGGACGTCGCCCCGACATAAAGGCCGGCGGCAGAGACCCGCGCAAAATCACCGGGTCTGCTGCGGGGCAGCAAACTCGGGGTGCAGGTCCCAGAGCCAGGGGAGGGCCAAGGTCCGGGCGACCCCAAGCGCTGCTCCACAGCCAAGTGAGGAAGCCGAGGCCGGGCTCGGGTACACAGCTTTCACTGGAGGGAGCGGCAGAGGGTAGAGGGACGGACCGCACTGCAGGAGGGGACAGGAGCCTTCCAGGTGAGGGCGCAGCGGTCAGTGCCCGAGCTCATCATGGCGGAGCCGGAAGCGACGACGGAGGGGCCGCCGGGGAGCGCGGGGACCCGGAGCTGAGGGGAGGACGGAGGGGCCCTCTGCCCCGCGGAGGGAGGTCAGCTTCGGACCCAGGCCGGGGCTGCACGTGGGGGGTGAAGGCGGAGGCCATTAGAGGGGCCCCGATTAGGGAGGAAATGGCCCCTCAGAGGTGGGGGGCGAGGAGGCGAACGGCCCCACCCTGAAAGAGCAGAAGCCGCGGCACCTGTCAGCCCTACACTCCCTAAGTCACAGCTCTGGGCGCCCGGTGCAGCAGTTCCCGGCGAAGGCGGCCGTCGGGGAGCCAGTCTGAGCACGTGGGCGGGGAGGGGGGTGCCCCAGAGGCAGAGCAGGCGGGTCTGGGCCGTTAATCCCGGGGCGAGGCCCCGGGGCCCTTTGATTCCACCCGCGGGGGCCGCGGGGGCGGCTGTCGGTTCCCCGCCCAGGCGGCGCCGGCGCCGCGGGAGCCCAGGCTGCTGACCCGAGGGTCTGCGCGGCCGCCCCGCGGTTGGCTCGGGGGACGCTCGGGGCGGGCGGGGCGTTCCCGCCGTGGACGCAACACGTCTGCGCCTGCGGGGTCGGGTCCCGGAGACCGAAGCGGTCCCGCCAGGTGGGGGAGGGGAGGCCCGTGGGTGACCATCGCTCTGGGCCCACGCGGCTGCGCCCGCCGCCTCCCCCAGAGCAGCGGCGCCCCGGACGCGGATCTGGCCAGTCGAGGAGTGAAGTGGCCGGGGGGACAGGGTGACTGACCGTCCCGAGGGCACCCCGCTGAAGCCCGGGTTTCATAGTTTCCCAGCCACAAAGAGGGCAGCAGCTGAGTCCCGACCCGCGGCGAGAATGGCGGCTCTGTTTTCCTTGCTAGGTCCCTCCTGGGAGTGGGTCGGGGCTGCTGGTTCCCGGAGCCGGCAGCCCCCTCCTCCTCTGCATCGCCCGAATCTGGAGGCAACTCCTGGCACCGGAGTGGGACCCGGCAGAGAGACTGGGTGGGGCTGGGGGTGACTAGACAGAAGGGCCTACAAGAGCCTGGCGGTCCCTGGCCTGTCCACCTTGTGGCAGTCACTCCCCAGGAATGCCTTAGATTCCTCTCTGGCCATTCAACCTGGACGGAACAGACACCCACATTGGCAGAGCCCACCCTGTCCCGGAAGCTGGACAACTGTCACCTCTGGCTCTGTAGACACACACAACAGGTTGGAGAACCAGCCCAGGGAGGGAAGATGGTCCCGCACCAGGTGGAGGTGCGCGGGGCCATGCTCTCCCTCTTTCCTGCAGCCTAGGCCAGCCTGGGTGGGGGTGGGGGCAGATGAAAGGATGTAACAAGTCCCCTGCCACTGCCACTCCCTTAACCCAGGACGCAGCCCCTCCCCTCCCCTCCCCCAGACTTATCGGAGCCAGGGAGAGGTGTGAATGGCCTCCTCTGCCTTTGAATTGAAGGCAATTAGATGCTACTTATCTGGGGGGATTTGAGCCATCCATGCAAACCCTCCTCCTCCTCCCTCCCGGTCTTATAGACGCAGCCCAACCCTGCTCCGCGGGAGGAGAACAGTGCTCTGCCCGCCCCACCTCTGTCCCAAGGCGGGTCTTGTACGGCCCCCAGGGTCCAGTCATGCATCCCTCCTCCACCCTGCCCTGGCTGAAAGCCGTTCTCCAGCTTTGGCTCTGTGGCCTGGCTCTCCCAGAGCAGCCACGCGGGGCAGTTGCACACCCCCAGGCCCGCGGATGTCTCCTGGGGGAGCCTTTCTGCCCCAGCTGGGGTGTCCAGCAGTGGGGAGCCCCCTCAGATCGCAGGCGTGGGGAAGTGGGAGTTCTCAGAAGTGCCTGCACTGGGAACGCCCACAGCTGGTAGGTCTCGGGGTGAGGAGGACCATTTCTCGGATTGGGGTGGAGTCGGGGAAAGGCTGAACCTGCCCTCACGTCCAGTGTGCTTGGTGAGAAGAGGGGGATTCTCATGAGGGCCGGGTTGCGGGGTTCCCCCGCTCAGGCCCTCTGGGGCCCTCTTTGACAGCCTCCACCTAGAAGACTGGCCTTCAGGCTCAGCCCAGCGGCCAAGGTCCCCACTGGCAGCCATCACCTGTGTTAGCGCCTTGGTTTTCAAGTTCCTATTAGCCCTGGACCCACTTTACAAGAGTCGTAGGTTGACGTATAAGTGTGCTTAGAGCTGTGACACCTTCCCAGGCCAGAGGGGTAGTTGTGGTCCCCTGACTAAGCCAGCGCCTCAGCTTGGTGTCTAGACGTTGGCCAGTTCACAGTCCACCTGGAATGTCGCAGGTGTGGCCTCGGGGTGTCCAGGACCCGCAGCCTGAGGGCAGCCTCTCCACTTCCGCCCGCGAGGCTTCTCTGGGCCGGCTTGGTGCTCCTGAGCCCTACGTGGCCCTTCGGCATCTGACGAGCACTCTCTTTTACTCTTCGTGACTTACTCATTGCTTCGAGGTTCGAAGTTCTCCGTGGTCGAAAGTGAGGGTTGGTGGTGTAAGTTTTCAATTTTAAAAAAGTTTAATCTTTATAGAGTAAGTATACTTTGATGAGGTGAAACTTTAAATTTATTCTCTGCAACGAGCAGCTCCCCCAAAAAGCCCAGCCAGTCACCCTGCATCGAAGCCCTTCATGCTGACCAGTTACACTCACCACCCCTCCCTTAGTCCCTCCAGGGTAAGTGGAAAACTGAGTTTGTAAAATCTGCTGCCCCGGGAACAACTGATGGCATGTTAGGCTTGTGTTAAATAAACAACGGGGACGGGCCTTCACCACATTGGCCGACCTGATGACTTGGGGTGCTGAGTGCTACCTCGGTCTCCTAACTTAGAAATTAGAAAGCAGACTTGACAGACACCCCGTTGGTGGTGACAGGCTGGCTTGGGCCTTCGCATAGAATGGGCTCCACCATCCCTCCCTGCCGCCCGCCCCTCTCCTCCAGAGGGCTGGAGGGGGAGGTCCTTCTCTGCGGGCAGGAGAAACTGCTTTCTGGAAGGGACCAGAGCACAGGGCCAGCGAGTGAGGGGTCTGCATCAGGTCAGAACTGCGGCGTCTTCCAGGCAAGGGCAGCCGGTCCCCAGTGGGCAGCACGTGTAGCCAAATGAACTCGGTGTCCGTCCGCCCTCCCCCGGGCTTCAGCAAAGGGGCCCACAACCCGCGGCCTCCGCGCATGCGCACGGCCTTCGCGGCGGAGCAGCTCAGCACCCTGGAGAGCTCCTTCCAGCACCGCCGCTACCTGGGCCCCCTGGAGCGCCGCACGCTGGCTCAGAAGGTGCGGATGTCCGAGGTGCAGGTGAGGCCCGGGGCGGGGCCGGCCAAGCGGGGCTAGGGCGGCAGCCTGGCGACCCCTTCGCTCTGATCTTGTTTCCCCCACAGATAAAAACCTGGTTTCAGAATCGGCGAATGAAGCGCAAGCGGCAGCTGCAGCACGCCCCGGAGCTCTGCGCCCCCGGCTTTCCGTCCCCACCCTCTGCCCTGGGAAGCGGCCTGCAGCTGCTGCACCCTTGGGCATCTCTGCCTGGGCCCTGGGCCCTGGCACAGCCCCCTGGCTCCTTCTGGGACCCCTGTCAAGTGGAACAGTTCCCCCCAGCCAGGTGCACACGCTGGGCCCCACCTGGTCCAGGGGGCCCTGGGGCCCATGTGTCCTGCCAGAGACCAAGGATGCCTTTTGAGGAAGTGGGGCAGCCCAGAAGCCCGCAGCTGGGGTGTGACATGCCCAGTCGCCCCACACGTGCTGGGTGTGTGCAGAGCTGAGCCCGACGCTGACATCCACTGGTTCCCTGGTGTGCAAGGCCCATCCACAGGTGGGACCTGGGACCCTGGCCCACCTTAGGATTCTGGAAGGTTCCGAGTTGAAGATGATTTGGAGCAGCTCCTTCACTGAAAGCCGCTGTTTAGGGAACAGTCAAAAGCCGGAAGTGGACTCATTCTTTCTGTGTGGGCCTTTGGCATGTGATAAAGGGTAATTTCTTCAATATAAGGTGCTGGAGAAACTGGTTTCCAGTTGGGAAAAATAAAGGTGGACCCCCTCCCAGAGCCAGGCACACATCCCCGTCCTGAGCCCCCACCTCCCCACCCCTGTGTTTTGGGCGCCCAAGCTGTGATCCCAGGGTGGGGCAGGGACAAGCCAGGGGTGGGGGTGTTAGCCCCCCCCCAACAAACCCCAGAAGCGGAGTGGACTGGCAGGCTTACTAAACTGATGCAGCCCCCGCCCCTCCCTCAGGGATTTTGGGGGCGACCCTGCACACCCTTTGCTACAATGTTTAAAACACAGCTCTCCAGGATGCTGGAGGGCCAAGGGGACCTGTGCCTTAGCCCCAGGGCTGGGGTGAGGCACGTGACCTCCAAGGCCAGTCGGGGAACCCGGGGAGAGCACGCCACTGCGTGCCTGCAGTGACCTGAGGGCTGAGCCCGGTGTCTGGATCTGCCTGGAGCAAGGCAGAGCCTCTGGCTCCTGGATCCAGCGGAGCCCCGTCTAGGGCAGCGCAGCTGCAGCTTACGCACACACCCGGGATTTGCTCCCTGCCTCCCTTTCCCGCCCGGCCCCTTCCCCTCCCACCAGAGGTCCTTTGAGGGAGAAGTGGGCTCCTATCACAGATGAGAAGAGTGGCCGGCCAGCCGGGCCTTTGATTAAGGGACCCTGCAGTCAGCGCACTAATAGCCCGTTTGCCGGCTGCTGTGCGCTGGGCTGTCCCTTTCTCCTCCCCAGAAAGTGAAGTCCACAAGCTCCCAGTGGTTGAGGACACAGTGCTGGAGGCACTGTGCCCCCGTGGTGAGGCCCCAGCATTCCTGGCCTGCACGTCACCGCTGTCTGTCACCAGGCAGCTTGGAGGGTCCCGGCTCCGGAGCCCCTGCTTGTCATAAGATCATGAGAACCCCTCAGCCATGTGCCAGGGAGTCGGGGAGACCACTTCTCAATGGGACCCACCTCAGGGCTGGAAGGTGGCTTTGTTTCAAACGGTTAAGTCAAAACTTCATGGCACACAATTTCACGTGAAAGCAGCTTTATTGACAGGTCAGAACATCGACTCAGCATCAGGACAAAAGTACAAAGGCCTGCAAGCCCGAAAGTGCCCCCACTGCTGATGGCCCGCCACCCTGGTCTCCAGAGCGACCGTCTGCCTGTGTGGCCCCAGACCCAGTCCTGGACGGTGGTTTCAGGAGGCTGCCCCAGGTCCTTGGGGCGTCCCCAGTGCGATTGTCACAGGGGTCCCGGGGGGGTGGGAGGTGGGGGCGGGGCCTGGACCACTCGTCCCGACGAGAGCAAACGTTTCCCGATTTCCTGCCCCAACGACGTGCTACCTGCCCCGGCAGAGGAGGGCGAGGAAGACCCTGGGCCCCGAGGATGTGGGTGCGGCGGGAGGCGAACCTCGTCGCCCCCTTTTCCCATGCCCTACACCTCTTTAGGCCAGACCCTCAAAGAAGTATATGCATAGGAAAAAGGAACCACGAGAGACTGCGGCTCCTGGGCAGGGCGTGGCCGTCCGGGCGAGGCTCCTGAGAGGCCAGCGGTGGGGGCTGCAGCCGTGATGCCGGGTCCTGCGGGTATGAGCCTCCAGCCTACCTGGTCCGGTCCCCGGACTGGGGCTGGGCGGCCGGCTAGTTGAGCAGAGCCGGGGAGAGCGGCGCGGAGCAGTCTGCCTCCGCCAGCTGCGTGCCCCATTTATGCGAGGCGGAGACCTTGGCGCCGGGCACACAGGGCAGCAGCTGTCACATGTGGTCGCAGGCTGCACCGGCCAAGGACCCGTCCACCCCCGCACCTGTGAGATCAGGGCACAAAGACCCGCTCTGAGCAGAGCTCTGAGCTGCGACCTGCGGGCGGGAGGAGGCCCTGGGCCCCGGGGGCTGCGGGGGGATCTGGGACGGGGCCAGTGCTGGCGGCCACCCTCCTCCGGCACTTATCTCTCTGCCGGCCACTGCTTGCGTCAGGGCCAGAAAGTGCCCGTGGTATCTGCTCCCCCGCCCCAGCCTCAGCTCGTGGACAGCGGCACCTCCTGCCTCCTGGCCTCCTGCCACACTGCCAGGGACACAGCTCCAGAGCAACCCCCCACACACACCCCGTCTGCCCGGAGGGTCAGGTGAGAGAGCTCTCGGGCCATGCACACCCCACCCAGCCTGTCCTCAGCTCTGCTCCGGGAGCCCCTGGGGGTGTTGAGATGCGCAGGGGCCCTGCCATCTTGGAGATGGAGTGTAGGGACAGGCGAGGGGAACGGCAGGAGGGGACAGCTGAACAAAGACCCGCAGCTGCCCACACAGGCAGGGACCACACACGCGCAGTGCGCCTCAGCCAGGCAGGGCCGCTCAGGTCCTGCCGCGTGTGGGAGCAGTGCCCCTGTGCTCGGCAGAGTAAGGGGACAGCTGGGTCTCCCTGGGCGAGCGTCTCCACTCTGCCCACAGGACTTCCCAGCCTGTGCCGAGTGGCAGAGGTGGTGGCCTGAGTCTGACACTGAACGGCCGCCTTGTCCTCTCCACTTGTCTCCTGGACCCTGGGGAGTCGCCATCCCGCACCCACAGCCCTCCGCTCTCCCTGTGGCCGCTTGGTGGTCAGCCCCGTCCTCGCTGTCCATCCTTCAGAGAGGCCACTTTGCCAGCACTGTCCTTTCTCTTTACCCCAAGGCCAATTCTGGTGCGGTCTGAATCTGTGTGTGTCGGCGTGTGCCCATGCGTGTCCGTGTGTCTGTGTCTGAGCGTACCTGTGTGTCTGTATGCGTGTGTATCTGTGCATGTGTGTCTGTGTCTACGTTTGTGTATATATATGTCTGTGTGTGTACGAGGCTGTGTGTGGATGTGTGTGTGTGTACAAGGCTGTGTGTGTGTGGGCAAGGCTGTGTGTGTAAGAGGCTGTGCATGTCTGTGTGTGTGTGTGTCTGTGTGAGCCTGTCTGTGTGTGCAGCAGCCCCTGGGGCTCTCACCCTGCCTGAGGGATGGGGTCCGTCAGGCCATTGCATCCATATCTGACTGAGCTCCTGGGTGGGCAAAGATAGGACCCTGGGGTGGAGGTACAGGTGGGCGGATGAGGGACGTCAGGTGAGAGAGTGTGACCATCTGTGTCCCAGGGACATATGGGCCCCGCGGCCTGGCCGAGGCCCTCCAGACACGCTCCCGTGATGGCCTTGCCCCTGTCTGGGCCAGGAGTGTGGCTGAGAAGCTGCAGACTCCAGATTGGGTGGGACAACAGGCCGCTACCTTGCCTGTGGCAGGGCCTTGTGTGCAGAGCTGTCCCTGGGGGAGATCGCCTCTCCCAAACGCCGAACGGTGGGCGAGGAAGTGGGGGGCTGACAGAGGGGGTGCTCCAGGAGCTCGCTCACCGAGGCCCTAGAGGGATCTCAGGCTGACAGCCCCGCCCGCCATGCCCAGGCCCCCCGCAGGGCCTCTTCGTCTGGTTCTGAGCCTCCCAGCGCTCGTGGGACTGTCACCCTTGACCTTGGGCTCCTGGGGCTGAGGGTCTGCAGGTGGGAAGAGGGCGGAGGCAGATGGACAGAGAGGGTAGCGGTTGGGGAGAAGCCTTTCCTGGTTGTAGAGTCGGTGTCGGCCGGTTATAAGCACATTTAAAATCCAGAGAACTGTAGACCACAGCGGCTGCCACGGCTGCCGAGGGGTGCAATCCGCACGTCCCCGGCCCCGCCTGGCCCGGGGTCTCCATGTCCGCACCCTGACCGCTCTCTAGGGTGTTGGGCGACTCATCGTCCCCTCGTCTTCCCTTTCTCTCTTTCCCTCGGGAGCTGAGGAGCCAGACAGCTCGTCCTGGACGGAGTGGCCAAACCCCGTGAGCTGGGCCTGCAGGGCTGGGGTGAGGGGCCCGTGCCGAGACGGGGTCAGGCCCACTCTTTCCCCAAAGCCCACCGGGAGCCAGGTGGTGACGCGGGAGATTCTGCGTCCAGGAGCCTCCCTCTGGCTGCCACGTGGAGCTGGTCAGAGAGCAGGGGCTGTGGGGCCCAGAGCTCCCCGCGCTCAAGCCCCAGCCTCCATGCCTGCTGTGGGGTCGGCAGGTAGAGGGCTGGGCTCAGGGACAACTTCGGCAGGGAGAGCTGAGGGCAGCCAGGCCCCAGCTGGGGTACGGACATCGGCTCACTGACGGCCTGCCAGGCACACGCCACACGCCACCCACTCCGCTGTCCAGGGGACCCAGGCCGGACCTCCCACGAGCACAGCGGAGCGGGCGTGCGAGGCACAGGGACGAGGCCAGTCCTGCTAGGCCGGCTGAGGCTGGATCCCCGGAGGCCAGGTGTCAGACAGGACGCCAGCTCCGTGGGGTCCTGCCCACCACTCCTGGGGCCTCCAGCCAGACCCCACCCCAAGGAGCCTTCCCCTTCGCCAGCCCCCGGAGCCCACGCAGGCCCAGGCACTGTGTCCTGGCTCCTATCACCTGGGCCAGGGCCCCTGCCACACCAAACACGGGGACCGGCCCTCCCTTTGCCTCTGAGACAGATTCTTGTGGGTTCTGGGAGGACATGCTTGGCACAGAGATGCAGGGGACGGACGATAAGGGTGGCCTTCAGCTCACTGTGCTCCCTCCCTCCCCCTGCCCACTCCTGGTGGAGGGGCTCCCACAGCCGTCTGCTCAGCTCAGGCGCAGCCCCCAGCCCCCAAGGCAGCCTGCTATTAACGCTTGGTGGACTCTCCAGGCCCGATCCCAGAGGGTAGCCTGCTGGGCTGTGGGACACGAAGACCTCGGTCTCTGCGCTGGCCCGGTCTCCCCCGACCCCAGCCTGCCCTGCGTACCACTGCAGCCACCGCTGTTCGCAGGTCTCGCCACCGCTGGCGCCAGGCCGGGCAGGGCCAGCGGCCCCTCCACAGAGCAGAGGCTCACCAGCCTGTTGTGCGGCCGCCTCTCCTGGCCTCGGTCCCCACCTCAAGTGGGTAAGGGTGGCCGACGCCTTTGCAAACTGAGCTGAAGCGTGCGTCAGCTCCATGACTCGGGCGTCTCCCCAGGGGGAACGGGAGCGTGGGCCCCAAACGGACAAGACTAGGATGTCTCAGACCGCACACTGCTCACAGGGCAGTGGACAGCACCTGGCCGGCCGGCCCCTGTGCTGGGGCATACACAGCACCGAGGACACGTTCACAGCCAAGACGGTGGACTCTCTGAACTTGGGATTTAACTGGGGTCCTGAATGTTTATTTGCCAAATCTGGCATCTCTCCACCCCATTTATGGAGAGGATGTGGGCTCAGAGAGAGGGTGACAGGTAACCAGGTCTGGGACTCGTCCTCCTCATGGGGAAGGGGCTTGTGTGCGGGGAAGGAGGAGAGGCGTCCAGCCAGATCCCTGTGGCTCCCACCACCTGGGCATGGGGCTCCCCGAGCGGGGCCTGAGCCAGGGGCGGGGCCTGAGCCAGTGCGACCAGGGTCAGAGGCTCCCGTGGGCCTGGACACCCGTGGGAAGCCTTTGCAGGTGCTGTGCTCCAGGCTGGGCTGTGCGGGGTGCTGGCTGGGCAGCTGGCTGCACCCGGAGGCTTGAGGAGGGAAGATGGGGGCTGAGCGTCAGCCCTGGCCCCCGCTCCGCACTCTGCGTCAGGGCTTCAAGGCTGGGCTGCGTGACTCCCTGCTGGCGAGATAAGGTGGCTCTTGATATCTTCCTTCTCTCTCCTCATTTCAGAGCACTCAAGGCCACGGGAATGTTCCCCAGCCCCCAAGGCCGCAGGAAGGACTGTGGCTGCTTTGTCCAGGCTGCTGAACTGGCAGCTCCAGCAGCCCCCGGGCCCGCGGGGAGCCCTCTGAGCGCCTGGCTCAGAGCTCGAGTCGCTGGGCTTGTCGTGCAGGCGTGCACACGCACCCATGCACGCACATTCACACGTGCACACACGCGCTCAGCCCCCATCCCCCACCCACTCCTCCCGGGTCCAGAACCCCCGGCTCGGCCCAGGTCCCCAGGCCCTGGCCTTGGCCCCAGCACGTCCAGTACTGTCTGTGTCCCAGGGGCTGGGGGGCTCTTTCCCAGATCTGGGGCAGGACTTGGCACCTGCAGGCCTGCCCGCCATCTCCTCACCTCCTCAGGCCCCCGAAAGTCCCCACAGATGCCACGGGCCCTTCAGCAGTGGACTGGGGGGGTCAGTTAGGGATCGAAATGCTGGGGGCGCAGCCTCCTTTGCTGAAGAGGAGCTGCTCAGCGGGGCAAGCCTGGCTCCTGGGGTCGAGGGCCAGCCAGGGTCAGAAACAACACCCTCCCTGCTGAGGGCGCCTCTGGGGAGCCCACCCCTCCACTCGCCTGGTCTGGCTAGGATGCTGTTTCCCGGGAGCCTCTGGCCGTTGGCCCGGGTGGACTCACCACCCCTGACCTGGGCTGGGGCTGGGGACTGAGCGGACGCAGGCTTTGGGGAGGAACTGGCCTAGGCTGCCCTGAGCTGGCGGCTGGGGCCGAGGTCTGCATGGCCCACTGCGGCCCTCACCCTCATGCCCACCCCAACCTTGCAGCCCTCACTCCAACTGCAGGCCCGTGTCCACTCTCCTTGACCTCTGGCCCTGCCTCCTGCCTGGGCAGCCGTTTGGCTGGCTTGAGGGATGGAGTGAGGTCACGGAGAGCAGGTATCACTTTATCCCAGGGTGGGGGACAGAGGGTCCTAGGCCTGGGGCCCCACTCCCCCTGGGGCGAGGCCACCCTGCTCCCTCCTGGGAAGGCTAGTCCCCGTTGGCCTCCTGGTCCCGTGGAGACACCTGAGGGGTTTTCCTCTTCTGAGGACGAGTGTGTCCTCGCGGTTCCGGGTCAGTGGGTGCCTCGGGCACCTAGTTTCCTTGCGGAAAGGCTGTTGCTATTACAGGCCCTAAACCATTCAGAAGAGAAGCGCCATCAGCCGCCTGGGTGTGTGTCCCTAAGCCCGCGGCTCCGCGGCTCCACGGCTGCTTTCCCGCGTCCTTGGCGTCTGCCCGTCCACACCAGCGCCTCTGGGCGCCCGCAGGGTGGCCAAGCTGGGCCAGGCAGCTGCTTCCAGGTCTGTGTCCACCCAGTGTCTGGTGTCTCCCGACGCCCAGGGTCCCCGCGCTGTGGCCGCGATGGCTCTGCCCAGCAGCCTCCAACACTGCCAGCTTCCTTGGCGCCAGGCCCCCACCGCGACAGCAGGCCGCACGCCCCTCGTGAGCCCCAGGCCCCTGGCGCCCGCCACGCCCCTCGTCTCTGCACACGTTCACCCCGAGTCCGTCTCCACGGACTTCCCTGGCTGCTCGCCCCAGGATGGCGGCTCCAGGCCACACCTCACTGAGCGGCTGCCCTCCGCCCCTGTGCCGCCAGAGGGCGCACCGGCCGCTGCCGGCCCCAGCCCCGAGCGCTGCGGCTTGGCTGGCAGGGTCCTTCGGGACAACGTTTTGGCCTCCACTGGCCTGGAGCCCCGTGGCCTGTGACCACAGCAGCCTGTGTCCAGCCGTGACCTGGCCAGCGCTTCCCCAGACTCTGCTCACTCAAGAACACGCCTGGCAACAGAAAGGTGGATGCGGCTAAAAGTGGAATCAGTTGCTTCGAGATTCGGGAAGATGCTGGTGCCGGGTGGGGGTGGTAGGGCGGGCCAGGGTCCCAGGCCGGCCACCACTGCCACTGAGGGCGCGGTGGCCCCACAGGATGGCTGAAGCGGGTCAGACCCTGTCCCGCAGGGTGAGGAGGCCGGGCTGCTGGTCCCTGGAGCCCAACGCACCCAGCACCGCAAACGGTACCACAGTCTGCGGCCCGTTCCTTCAGCGAAGGGTCAGGAGGTGCGATTCCCTCGACGGCCACATGGGGTCACCCTTGGGCTGGCCCGTGGTGCTCCCAGGGTGTGGGGCGCGGGGGCCCAGCCCAGCCCGCTTGCACCCAGCACCCCCGCCTCCCTCTCGCACAAACAGGAAGCAGGTTGCGAAGCCCAGCTGGCTCCAGGCGGGCGGGGGCGGGGCAGCGGGGCAGGCGGGGTGGTGTGCCCCCGGCCCCGGCCTGGCTCTCTGGCGTCACTGGCTCACATCCCCCCTCTGTGCACCCTAATGTTTCCCCTTGAAAAGTTTTTAACTATTACAAAATGCTTCGCACATACAGAGACCAGCCGAGGGTCCCGGGCACGCAGGGGGCTCTCCCTCCCGGACGCCCCCAGTTCCCGGGGCTCCGGCAGCTCTGCAGGCTCACAGCAGGCGAAGGCGCAGTGACCCCAGCCTCTGCAGTCAGAGCGTGACCGGAGCTGTGGCCAGCGGCCGGGCGTGTCTGAGCAGAGCCAGGAGGGCGTCTGTGTGCCAGCAGAGGGCCCAGGCTGCCTCTGGCCGGAGCCGGCTGCCTCACGTGCTTCTGGGCCCTCAACCTGCCCCCTCCTGAGGAAGGGCCCCCAACACTGCAAGAGGAAGGGGTCTGGTCCTGGTGACAAGCCACCACGGCTCCCACACTCACACCCGCCTGCACTGCCTGCCCTCTGCCTTCACCGTTAGACGCGGGGACACAGGTATTGGTCACTGTGGATTGTTTTTGTGGACGGTCACTCGGTTCTAGCATTTTCCAAGCTGCCCACATCACGGGGCAGGAATAACAGGCAGCGTGCGCGCTGTGCACCCTGGGGCCTGGCCCTCCTCACCTCCACAGAGGTCAGCGCCGGACCAAAGATGGAGCCAGCTGAGTTGCGGCACCTTCGTCCTGCAGCACGGGGCTGGCCTAGCTTCCACTTCATCCCTGTCCTCAAGAACCTTGAGGCCAGGTTCTTCCTGTGGTGACATGGGGACAGCACTGGCTGGCATGACTCACAGAGTGATAGCTGCTTCCTCACTGAGGCACTGTGGCTTCTGGGAACCGCTGCTGAAAGGGTCCCTCCTGGAGCACCTTTGGGTCCCTTGGAGGAGACACGGAGGGGACGCGGGGCAGACGGCTCTGTCTGGACCCTGCAGAGGCCACCATGGGCTTGTCTGCAGCCAGCAAGCTGGGGCTCCTTACGGGGGCGGTCCGTGGCCTCCAGGCTCCAGAGGCTCCGCGCCTGCTCTCAGGACCCTGCCTGGGCGGCCCTGTCACCCCAGGCCGATTCCCCAAACGCCACCCTCCCTCCCACTCCTGACATGGGCCAGCGATGCTACTCATAGCCAGATCCTCACAGCCAGCAGGGGCTGGGGTCACCGCTGAAGCCCATGGAAGCTGACCCATGAGCCCCCCAAGCTGGGCGAGCGCACCGTCCGCCTCCGTGGTGCTTCTGAGGCCCCGAGGCCCTGGTGCTCTCAGCAAGGGCCTTGGACTCTGCTGGGAGCAGCCAGACCTGTGCTGTGGGCAGGGGACACGTCAGCTGACTCAGGGCACATGTGGCTCGTCTGACTCACGCTGAAACGCTGACGGAGTTTGTGGCTCTGACGCGGCTTCCTGAGACCTGTGTCCCCGGCCTGCACCCTGCCGCACCCCGTCTCAGCCCAGGGCATGGAGGCTGGGCAGTGAGGCAGTGGGCGCGGGGCAGGCGTCAGAACTGGGGCTTGGGTGTTCCCAGGCCCCCCACATTGGGTTCCGGAGCCAGGCTGGATGCCAGGACAGAGAAGCCAGCAGGGCACAGCCTCTGACTGCCCCCCAGCCTTGCTCAGTACCTTAGGGGGCACCGTGAAGCCCCCGCCCCAGGGCCAGGGCCCCCTGTGGACCAGGAGGGGCCCGTCCCACTGCCCCAGCTCCACCCTGGCCCTCAAAACCCCAGAACAAAGTGAGGTAACTGGACCATCTGGGAGAATCTCTGCGAGGCGCCCCGGGCTGCCCAGTGAGGGCGGCTGGCACCCACCTCCCGCGGACGGCTCCCCCAGGCCAGAGTGGGGGACACAATCCCCCAGCGAGCCTCAGGATGGCTGACACATGCTGCGGCGGCCAGCCGGGGGACAAGGGCCACTGTGAACAAGGCGACACCCAAAACGATGACGAGACCCACTCGAAGCAAAGGGAGCCGGCCCCAGGTCTCCACGGCCAGAGCAGCCAGTGGGGGGCAAGCCTCAAGTGACACCAGCGGGGAGCCCTGCCGTGCAGCCCCGGGGGCCCTGGCCCCACACCCTGACTCCACCCTGAGCCCTGACCGCAGTGTGCAGCTGCCCGGCCCTGAGCCTGGGACAACCTGCGGCCACATCTGGAAGGGCGCGGGCCCTGGGGCTCTGCCTTGGTCCAGGTGACCGGGAAGGGCGGCCTCTTTCACCGGCTTGTCCTGCGGTGAGGCGGCCCCACCACCCGCTGGTCCTTCAGCCTGGCCAGGCACCGCCAGCCACGGGTCTGCGGCCGGAGCCGGGAGCGCAGCCCCGGCTGTGCCACCAGCCCTGCTGCAAGGCTCAGGGCCAGGGTCCGACCGTCCTTCGTCCTTCGAGTCGGACACGCTGAGGGAGAGGGACCGGGCGCAGCAGGGAAGTGCCCAGGGGTGGGGGGCGGGGCAGCAGGAATGGCCAAGGAGGGACGATGGGGGGCTGGGGTGTGCTGGGCAGTCGTGGGCGGTCGTGCCACACACCGTCCCACGCGGGCAGCGCAGCCCCAGGCGCCGCAGCCCTCCCCAGGGCCCCAAGGGCCGGCGTGGCCAGAGGCCGCAGAGCGCCGCCCACGGCCACCTGCTTCCTCACAACACAGGAGGCGCCCGCCCTGCAGCTGGGCAGAGCCGAGGCCTCCCTCATGGCCCGGGGCATCTGTGGCCCTCCGCCCCAAGTGTCACATCCGTGACAATCGCGGGGCGGCAGGTGGGGCTGCAGTTCCCACTGGGCTTCCTCAAATGAAACAGCCACATCCACCTCGTCAGCACGTGGACCGGAGCTCGCCCGGGCGCCGGGGACGTGAGACCCTCATGTCACGGCCCCCGCCCCTTCCCCGCTGAGCACAGACCTCAGGACCACACCACCTTCCTGATTCCACGAGATCGGGGTACACAAGCGGGAGTGGCCCTGTCATCGGGGTTCCTGGCAGCTCCTCTGACCCCACACCCGGGCCAGCCCCTGCTCTGATCCCAAGGTGCAGCCTGTGCTCCCACGGCGTTGGGGGTGCAGGGAGGTCCTGCATGGGGCCTGAGCCCTCCCTGCACCCGGGATCACTGCAGACCGTTGGCAAAGGAGCAGAGGGCCAGGCGTGCACCCCAGAACCCGGTGTATGACTTCAGGATCAGGTGCGTGCCCTCAGCCGGCTGTGGGCAGGAGCAGCGGGCATGCACCTGGGGGCGTGTCCTGCTCCCTGACCGGCCACCACGGTGGGCGGCCCAGGGCCCCAGCACGATTTCCATGCGTTGGTTTGAAGGTGACAGGCAGCGGTTTGGAGACCTGCTGCGGTGGCCGCATGCCGGCTGTGCTGGGCAGCGCCTCGCAGAAGCACGTGCACCCCGTTCTCCGGCAGCGCCCACGAGGTGGGCTCCATCCCCGGGCGTCCAGCTCCGATGCAGGCGCCGCTCATTGAAGACTCGGCTGCCATGGGGTGGGCGCCCCCCGCCGGCGACAGGCTGGGCCCTCGCTTGCCCTGCGCTCGCAGCCGCTGGTCCCACCATCGCTTCCGGGGTGACAGGGCTCCTGGCGTGTCCCAGCCTGAGCCACCACCTCCCAGAAGTGTCCCAGGGGCTGCCCGCAGCAGCACCTTCCCTGCCCGCGAGGGGTCCACGGGGCCATCTCCAGTGCCCGGAGCGGCTTCTCCCACCGCTCCAGCCCCCGGCCCCTCCCCTCGCCTCCCTGGAAGCGAGTCCCCTTGGAACCTGCCCACCCCTCATCCAGGGCTAGGAGCACCCGGGCCTGGCCTCCAGGGGGACCCTCCCCACTCAGCTCCAACCCCTCACTCCCCCGCAGAGACTCAGGGCTCTGCACGCTGCTCCCCGCTGCAGCTTCCTTTGCTCCTACAGGTCTCCCTGTTTACCTGCCGTCCCTCAAGCCCCTCAGCCCATGGAGGCGGGACTCACGGCCCTGTCTGCTGTGCCCGGACCACAGCCTGGCACCTGGAACTGCTCTTGAGCGAGGGAGCGAGGGAGCGGAGGTGTGGTCGGCGCGGTGAAGACAGGTGCCTTGCTGAGCCGGTCTCAAGGTGGTCGGTGCTGCCGGCTGGTGGTGACTGCAGGGGACAGTCAGTGACGAGGGGCAAAGGGAACCCATAGCAAGGACACAGCCTAAGGACTTGTCCCAGAGACCAGGAGGGGCCGGGGACAGCCTTGGAGGGCAGGCCCTGGAGAAAGCCAGGATTGGGGGCTGCAGAGGCGGCAGCGGAGAGCCCACGGGGCTGGGCCGACAGCGCCCCCCGCCCCGCCTGCTGGGAACACCCCACTTGCTCAGCTTCGTCAGTGCTGCCTGTGCCCACCCCCCAGCGGGGTGGAAGCGCTTCACAATCCCCGTCCGCGTCACGGGGGCAGGTGGGGACGGGAAGTGAGCCTCGCCTCGTTCCTTCGCCAGGAAGAAGAGAGGTCTGGGGAGCCAGCCTGGGGCCAGGGTGCGGTTGCCCCAGGGGAGGGGGCTGTGGGAGCCAGCTGGGGTCTGAGGAGGTGTTGGGGGGAACCCCGGGTCTGCCGTACCCTCCCCAGGGACCGCCGAACGCGCGGCACTGCTCCTCCGCCCAGCGTTTCTCTTTTGGGGCGTCCGTGCCCCATCTTTGCCTCCCCACCTTCTCCAGTTCCACAGGCTCCCTCCCCACCCCTTCCAGAGTGCCCCTCACACTCTGCTCTGGGGGCTTTGGCACTTTGCAGGGAACCCGGGGAGCCACGGGCCCTTGTGTGGCCGGCCACGCCCTCTCCGTCTGGGGCCCTCGCCCACCCTCACTGCCATCGCTGAAGTCCCAGGCCAGGTGGCGCTTGGGGTGGCTGAGCGGGAGCCCCTGTGGGCTGGCTGGGGCTGGCTGAGCCCAGCATGGCACCAGGGGGTGGGGGGGCCGGTGGCCCCATTGCTAGGGAACGGTGTCAGAAAGGCTTAGGTCAGAAAGGCGCTGCTGGCAGAGGGGGCCCGGGGCAGGGGGGCGGGGTTTTCAGGAGCAGGGTGAGTTCCGCGGTGGGCCTGGGGCCAGGGTCCTACCAGCAGCACCCTGGTCAAGGGACTGGGACCACTGGATTTAGGCAGGGAAGGGGCAGCTTATGATAAGGCTTTAGGGCAGCGGTCCCCAACCTTTAGGTACTGGGGACCGGTGCTCCCATGAGAATCTAAGGCCTGAGGATCTGAGGCGGAGCTGAGGCGGTGATGCTGGCGCTGGGGAGCAGCTGCACCCAGGCGAAGCTTCGCTCGCCTGCCTGCTGTGTGGCCCGGTTCCTCGCGGGCCCCTGTCCGGTACTGGCCCACGGCCCAGGGGTTGGGGACCCCCTGCTCTAGAGTTCGACATCCATGTACAGTATCCATGGTATTTTAAGAAGCATAATCTGAATTCCACACTGTGTAACATGAGCCATTTTCCAACCACCTAATAAAACTCTCGCAGAACTTGATAAATAATTTAATCGTAAAAACGGTTTCCTTTAAATCTCGAGGAAATGGCCTCTGGAAATGGGAGGACTTGCAGCCTGGCGACAGCTACGGGCCACACGTGGCGGCCCGACCACGCTGACTCGGCCACGGCCTGCCGGAGCGAGCTGCCGGCTCAGCGCCGGGGAGGGCAGGGCCATCTGGAGGCAGGCATGACAGGCCACACAGCTGACACCCGCCCCGGCTGACCACTGCGGACACAGCGAGGGTCAGAGGGCAGGGACAGCAGCAGGGGGCCCAGCCCCGGAGCCCTGAGCCGAAAGGCCCTGGGCTGTGACCCTGGGAAGCTAAGCGTGGCCCTCGGCCACGAGGAGGTGGCTCTTCTGCTCGGCCTTCTCACGGTGGCCCCAGCCCACTGAGGGGCCCGAGGGCCTGGGCAGAGGCGCCGCATTGGCTGGCACAGTGACCACATGGCTCCCAGCACGAACGACGGGCAACTTCCAGGCAGGTGGGCAGACACCCCAGGGTGCTCATGGGCCCGGCCCCATCACCGCCTCTGGACAGGGGGTTTCAGAGCGACCTTTGGGCCAACGACCGCCTTGGAGGAAGGAAAAAGAGCCGACGTCAACACCCGACTACAAACAGCGTCGATGACTCTCACTCCCTCTTACATTTCTTAAAATTTAGATTCTCAGTTCCCCTAACGACGTGGTGGCCCTGTGCGCACAGGGGACAGCACCGGTGACCGCCACCATGCTGACTGGGGACGCAGACTCACACTTGAAAGACGCAGTGGGAGTGGCAGTCACCAAATGGCCTGGGGCACTCAATTGGGCAGCAGAATGGACTACAGCCACCACGCCGCTGCCGGGTGGACTCTGCTGGGGCACTGAGGGGCTCACCTGAGTGGGTCCAGGCTTGACCGGTGGCATCGGGGGCGCGCAGGTCGGCTTGACCACCTGGAAGGAGGCAGACACAGTGGCAGGGGGTGCCACCCACCGTCCCGGCCGGGCCAGCCGCCGCCCTCCCAGGCGCTCTGCCCTGTTCCAGACCAGACACAGGCTTCTCTGCTGAGCTCGCTACAGAAAGTGCCCCCAGCCCCTCCCTCCACCCAGGGCCACCCACGCCACCCATCTTTACCCATGAAAAGCTCTTAAATTGCCAGAGCATAGGTCTTGGAGGTTCAAAAGCTAAGAATCAGCCACTAAACTTTGCAGTTTTCATTTCTGCTTTCCTGGGCTGGGTGGGGGAGGCTTGCCAGGCCTAGCCCAGCCACGCTCAGCCCTGGCCGCGCACCGCAGCACCCAGGACGCCTGGGTGGGCCCAGCATCCGTCGTTTTCAGTAACCCAGAAGGACTTCACTGAGCAGCGAAGGCCTTTGCCTGGCTGTCACCACTCCCTGGGCCAGGAAGCTCTCTGCCCACCCTGCCCCTGGCCCAGCCTGTCGAAACCCCTCCTAAGACCAGCTTTGCAACTTTTCGGTAAGTCTAAAATTAATTCAAAATAAAAAGTTACAAAGAAAAGAAGCAGAGCCTGTCTGTTAAGCGGGCACACCGCAGACGCTGCCTCACGGAGCCCCGCGTGGGTCACAGTTTAGGGATCACAGGGTCCTCATCTCGGGGCACCTCCCAGACACTGACTACGAAGGGAAGACGGGGCTCCCCGGGGAAGAACCAGCGCAGGTTAGCAACACCAGTGACACGGGTGCACCCCAGGCGAGTGGAATCCGCCCCAGGAGGGGACCTGACTTGTCGAGAAGGCCCAGCCCTTCCTGCCACCCCAATCCGGCAGCCACCTGCTGGAGGCCAGTGTGCCCAGGGCCACGGTGGCCAGCGGGCAGGCCCCTCAGCAGTGCCCGCCAGGCCTCCAGCAAGGAGGCCCAGGGCCAGGTTCACGGGCTGTAGGATGGACTCCCGGGGGAGGCAGGCAGGCCCCCTCCTGTGGGGCTCGAGTCGTGGGGGAGGCTGGGGATTTGGCCCCGGAGGGGCCCCCCGGCCAAGGAAGGGCCCAAGCACAGCCAGGGGCGTCTCCTGAGCGGCCAAGTCCTCTCACCTGCTTGGGCTTCTGCTCCGGGAGGGGCTTGGGGGGAGGAGCAGGTCTGAGCTGGAGAGAGAAAGAGCAGTCAGGACCCCAGTCTTCGCTGGCCTGGGGGGTCAGCCTTCTGACAGTGTGGTAGCTGGGGGTCCCCAGCCCACAAAATCCACCCCTCCTGCTGGCCCCCACCACCGCTCACCTGAGCTGGGGCCTGCTGGGTGTACACGGGGACCGGAAAGGGTGGGCTGCACATGGTGGCCGGGGGCTGCAGGGGACAGAGTCGTGAGCCTGGACCTCGCCAGGTGGCCGCCCCAGGAGCTGTCCCTCCCAGCTCAGGACCTGAGACTCCTGCCCTCCCAGAGCGGAACGGCACCCACGTGTGCACAGGGGCTCCGCCCCGCCCAGCAGGGCCCCAAGCCCACCCACGACCCCCTCCTCCCCTTCCCTCAGCCCTGTGGCTCAGGGGCTTGGAGGTGCACAGGAGAGGGAGTCTGGGCCTCAAAACCGTCTTTGAAAGGGCCCCCCAGGGACCCTGAGGCTCAGGTTCAAGTTGAAAGCAAGTTCCACCAGTGGTTCACACGGGTCCTCAGACACCACTTGGAGGCCTGGTCGCCCTCCCTGGGCAGGGCTCGGTGGCCGGCTGGTGCTTACAGCAGGGGGCGGCTGTTTAGGGGTCACCGTGGAAACTGTGGGCCTGGGGGCCGGGCTGGGGCGGATGGGACGTGTGGCGGGGGCCGGCTCTGGGGGGCCCGAGGCGGGGGCCGGAGCCCTGGCCCTGGCTGGCGTCCTGCCTTCGCCATGGAACAGAGGGTTGGAGAGCCCCAAGGCCGTCTTGGGCGTCCTGCTCCTGCAGAGGAAGAACAGCGGTTCAGCCTCCGGGCCTTGGGTTCCGACCCAGGACTTAGGGCTCCTGGGTGTGAGGCCCCCAGCTTGCCCAGAGGACTTCTCAGCTGCAGGGAACCTGCCCACATGGTGCGCCAGCCACAGCCACACAGAGCGGAGGTGGCTGCATGCGTCCTGGGCCCCACGGCTCTGCGGTCGTCAGCCAGGCGGGAGGCGCTCAGAGGCCAGTGGGCAAATACGTCGCGCTGCAGCTGGCACAGGGGTCCAGGCCCCACAGAGAGGGGCCAGCCGGGGTAGGCAGGCCATGGGGGCCGCTTCCCAGAGCCCACAGGGCCAGGTGTGTGGGACGACAGAGGCACTCCCTCTGGGTCACCGAGTCGCCCATGCCCACATCGGCGAGAGGCCCAGGAGCCGCTACCCCACGTGCACCAAGGGCGGGTCCTCCTCCAGCAACAGCGGCCGGTCCCCAGCAGTGCACACAGGGGCTGTGCCCGCTGCATACGCTGCTGCTCTGCAACCCCAGCACCCTCACCTCCGCCAGATGGGGCTCCTGGCCTTGCGGGAGATGACCACGCCTGCCACGGTGAGCACCAGAACCACCAGCAGCAGCACAGGCAGCAGCACGGGCAGCAGGAGGCTCCGGGACGCTGCAGGGCACACGGGGCAGGAGTCAATGGTGGGGGGGCTGGGGGGCCACAGGGACACAGCCCCTGCCTGAGCCGGCTTAGGGGGGCGCCTATCGGGGCCCCTCCCGCAGCCGAGCACCTGGCAGAGGGCCCTCGGCACTGAAACTCGACATGTCACACCAGCGATCCTGTGCCCAGGCCATAGGCCAGAGGGCTCGGCACTGGGTGGCCCCTGGCCCGCAGTGACTCACAAGAGGCCCCGTCAGGCTCTGCAGGCCGTGGTGCTATGGACAGCTCAGGGCTCAGTGGCCACTGGGGAGAGAGACTTTTGGGGGTGGGTGGCCCTGAGGTTCACAGGCCCAGGAGGGGACTGAGGCCCCAGCCCCTTCCACACCCTCCCCCCAGGACAGGGCTTCCCTTCTCATGTGGGGCCGAGAGGGACATGTGGGGACAGGATGCCTGGGATGACCAACCCGAAGGACACGCTCCCCGCTCAGCCCCTCCCAGGCGACCCGCGCCAGCCCCGTCAGGCCATCCGTACCCACGTGCGCGTGGGGCAGCCGTGCTGCACAGCTCGGCGGGGCCCAGCCCGGGTGGCAGTGGCACTGCGCCTTGTGGTTGCACACCTGGGGGGGAAGAGGCGTCAGGCTGGGCCCCTGGACCTCCCGGGCCAGCACGGGCGCCCCCTGCACAGTAGTCACAGGCCTGGCCTCAGGCCTGCTCCCAGGGGGCTGCACGGAGGTCCGGGGTGGGCTGTCCTCGGGGTGTACTCCACCCTCTCCCGGACGGGCTCAGCAGGGCTGCTCCAGCCCCTTTCGTTTCAAGTTCTGGGTAGTGTGACCTTCCCTAGTCACAGACACGTCACTGGGAGCCAAGCACACTTGCCACACATCAGAAGAGAGCAGCCCAGCTGACATGTCCGCCGGCACCAACGTGTCCGGGCCTCGGCCTGCACAGGACCCCTGCCATGTCCCCGGGGGCTGGCCTCTGCCCTCTGTCCACCTGGGCTTGTCCTGAGCCAAGCCTTCAAGTCCCCTTCACCCCAAAGGCCCACGTCGTACCCCATGGCCGCTGCACTTGGCGGAACAGTTCTTGGATCTATACACGTGGAGGTCCTGGCAGAGTCCCTTCCAGCAAACCTGGAAGGTGGGCGTGTCCTCAGGCAGCTGGCCTCTGCCCCTGCCCCCACGCCCCCTCGGCCGGCCAAGCCGACCTCAACACTGAGGCAGGCACGGCCCTCCGCCCACCACTGCCACCAGCACGACAAAGGGCCGGCCCCACCTGCTCTGGGGGGACACGCGGGACGGGGCGGGGCGGTCTCCAGAGCTCCTGAGAGCAGAGGCCTCCGGGCCCCGCCCCGTCCTGCTCCGCCCCCCGCCCGCTTCCCACCTGCGCTCACAGGGTGGTTTCCGCCTGGGCCCCGGGGTCTGGCAGGCCGACTGCCTCGGGGCGCACGTCCATCGGGTCGCAGCCTCAGGAGCCCAAGGGCCACTCACCTGCTCCTGGCCGCACCGGGTGCCATCAAGCACAGGCTCATATCCAGAACCGCTCTCCAGGACGAGCGCCTGGCAAAGGGCCGAGTCCGCGGTGACAGAGCAGGAGCCTCGCTCCGGGGGCTTCTGGCCCCCCTCGCAGAGCAGGACGCCACACTTGTTGACGCTGTGGACAGAGGGACCTGCTGTGGTGCCAGCTGACTGTGCTCGGGGAACCGAGGGAGTGGTCAGCAGACAAGGCCCCAGGCCCTGGGATGAGCCGTGGGACCCCCCGGGCGGGGAGCCAGTGGGCGGCACGCCCAGGGGTGCTGCAGAGACCTGGCTCCAGTGTGCAGAGGACCCTTCTGGGCGGCCCCCTGTGTGGACGGCCCGTGCCCTGGAGCCAGGGCGTTGGCCTGGGCGGGACTCACCTGCGGGAGCTACGGGGTGTCCAGGTCCGGCAGTCTGGCGGGACGCTGTGTGCGTAGCACTTGTCCACGGCGGCCCACGCACCTGCAGGCCGGAGGCAGTCAGTCCCCCCGTGTGGGGCCCGAGGTCCCCACAGGCTCACCTGCTGCTCATGGCCGCCTCACCTGGCCCCCACAGGTCCTGGCACCTCTGGGCCAACGTGGGACAGGCCCCAGCGTAGCAGTAGCCCCCAGGGCAGGGCGTGCCATTCTCCTGGAAGGCGTCCTCCGGGCATGCCGGCTGCTGGCCATCACAGTGCTCCTCCAGGTCACAGGCATCCTTCAGCGGACGGCACAGCGTGCCAGCTGGCTTCACCTGGCCGGGCAGACCAAAGCTCAGTGGGAACAGCAGGCCCCCAAACACCCACACCTGCTGCTTTGCCACTGGTGTCCCGGGCCCCTTCGCACTGCTGACGTTAGGACATGGCTGGGTCGGGGGCAAAGGGGGCCTCTGGGGGCCCTGTGCTCACCCTGCACTCGTGGCAGCACGTGCCGTGGGCACACTCGGCCCCCTCGGCCAGCTGGCAGGAGGTGGCATTGCAGCAGCGGTTCTGGCAGTCCTGGGGGTGGGGACAGCAGGGGGGGGTCTTGGTGGGCCGAGCGCTGGGCCACACTGGGCTCCAGGACAGGCTCCACAGGGAGGCCGTAAGGCTCTCCCGCCCCCCACCCCCCTGGATCTCCATGGCTCCTTGCGAGCCTCAGGGGACAGGAGTGGTCTGATGGTGGCCACAGCAATACAGGGCACCCCGACCTGTGGGATGGAGACCGGGCTCCCAGACGTGGGTGGAGGGCAGAAGGCGGTGCTGGGCACCAGGCCCTGTACCTGGGGCTGGCCACAGTCACATTGCTCCCCGCGCTCCACGAAGCCGTTCCCACACACGGGGCCGCCCACCAGGCGGTCGGGGTCAGGGGCGTTGGCCAGGCAGGCTGTGCGGGGCTTCTCCATGAACCTCTCCAGGTCCGCCTGGCTGCAGTGGCTGAACCTCCTGGGGAACGCGGAGCTGAGGGGGAGGGTTTGCCGTCAGGGGAAGGGTAGGTGGTGGACAGGACACCACCCCCGCCGGGTGGTGGCCCTCAGTCCGGCTGGACAAGTCTCACCCGATGCTGGCCGCCATGACGCAGCCGCCACGGTCCCGAGATTCGGGGCAGTAGCAGCCCTGGATGTCCTCGTCGTGGTCCATGCCCAGGTTGTGGCCCATCTCGTGGGCCATGGTGCTGGCCACACCGACGGGGTTCTGGCTGTGGTCCTGCGGGGAGAGGCTGTGAGGGCCACGGCTCCCCTCCTGCCGGCCCTCGGCCCTCGCTGCTCCGGGCAAGCCCGAGTGAGACGCTTGGTGACACTTCCTGCCAGCAGCACTTCTTAAAACATAGGACACACACCCTCCTGAGAAGGCAACTGTTCGGGAGTTCGTGGGGACAGCTGGGGACCAGCTGGTGGACCCGAGTGCCGAGGTCTCCTCCCCTCCCCACCCCCCCACGCACCCAGCTCAAGCGCCAAGGCTGGCTGCCCGCCCCGCACCTGGCTCACAGCCGCCGAGTCCCGGGAGCACATGGTGGACACCTTGGCCAGTCCCACGGTGTTCCCCGTGAAGTCGACCCCGCTGGAAACAGGATGAGAGTGTGCGGGCCGGCCACCGCCGCAGCCCCCCGGGGAGACCCTGGGGCCGCCGCGCTCTGCGCACTCACGTGATGAGCTGCGCGTTGTCGTGGGGGTATCGCCCCAGCAGGTGCTGCGCCCGCCAGGCCAGGAAGTTGTCCAGCGTGGTGCTGGCCTGGTTGCTGACGTCGATCTTGTCGTTGTGGTTCCAGATGTCCAGGCCCACCAAGACCACTCGGAATCTGAGCTCCTGGTAAAGCTGCGAGGGGACAGGGACCCACGGTCAGGGCCCAGGACTGCGAGGCTGGGAGTCTCCCTGGCCTGTGGGGCCAACACTCGCTGGCAGCAACCAGGGGCTGTGCTGGGCGGGGTCCCAGGCTCCCTCTTGCAGACACCTCTCCAGGCACCCCCTCCACCCTGGTTGTCGAACCAGGATTTCTGTCCGGCCGGGCAATGCTTGGGCCGAATGGACTTGGGCTGCCGGGGTCCCGGAAGCCTGGCCTGTGGGAGCCCCTTGGAGGTACCCCACCCTACAAGCAGCCCACCTTGTCCACGTGGTTGATCACCTCGAGCACCCGCCTGCGCACGGCCTCTCTGCTGCCCAGCTGCTGGAACTGGAGCACAGCCAGTGAGTCTGCAGCCGAGACGCCCCCGCCCCCTCACCCCGCCCCCACCCCGCCCACAGCACCTCCTGGCTGTCAGTGACCACGTACACCTCCACGTAGCGCGTCTCTTGGGACAGCGGCCGGTTCTGCAAAGTGGCAATGAGAAGCCGGTCAGTGGCTCCAGGCCCCCCACACTGACCATCTCCTGGGGCCCTGGAGCTGGTGCCCGGCCACTGCTCAGTGTTGGGAGGGGCCTGTCTGGGAGGCACAGATGAAGGAGCTGTCTCCCGCTGGGCATGTGGACGGCGGGCAGCACTCTCCCGTGGCTGAAGGCGGGGCTTGGGGGATGCACAGGCCCAAGTGGACAGGGGTGAGGCAGGGAGGGGACTCCTCACCCGGGGCCTGAAGGCTGCAGAGGTCCGTGGGCCCAGGATGCTCTCCAGGCTGGTGTTCGTGACCCCGCAGGTCCCGGCCTTCTGCCGCAGGTGCTGGGCCTGGTAGAGCGCATGCCGCCCTGCTTCGCCACCCCCATCCAGCGGTTCAATCAGGTGGACGGCCGAGCCTGCCCGGAAGAAGCCCCTGAGGGCGGGGCGCAGGCGGCTCTGAGTCAGAGCCCCGGCCCCGCGTGCCCTTGGGGGGTCCCACTCTGAGCCGGGACAGTGTCTGGGCCTTGGGACCCTCGCGGTCGGGACACTTGTCACTTCTAGGGGGAGCCCAGACCCCCAGGTGCACAAAGGGGTCCCCAGGTCCGGCCCTTCTCGGCCTCAGTTCACTTCTGTGGAAGGGGAGGGCACGCACCTGAGGCCGTCGCAGGTGCTGAGGCTGGCAGCAGAGTGCGGGTGGCCCTCCACACGGCCCTGGTAGAGGCAGTGGTCCTGCGGGAGGCGGGCGAGAGGACTCTGCAGGCCCCACTCCTCCCGCCTCCCTGCCACCCCCAGGGCGGGCTTCGGGCCTACCTGCTTGTGCAGCCGCTCCGTCACCTGGGAGCCGTTGGCGGCCGTGTAGGTCTCCGTGTAGCCCGCACCCACCAGGTCCCTGGAAGAGAACCGCTGTGGCACCCCGGGCCCTGCCGCCTCCCCCAGAAGCTGCACCGGAGGCAAGGCTGGGCCAGGGAGCTGGAGGCGGGGACACGGGGCTGGGGCCGGGGCCGGGGCCGGCCCAGGGCCCTGCGTACCTGTTCTTCCGCAGGTGCAGGGTGAAGGTGCGCCCATCGGCCCCCAGTACGTAACTCACACTCTCTGGGTATAGGCCCTGGGCAGGGAGAAGGAAGGGATCCAGGTGAGGGGCTCTGCCCCAGGCCACGGCACCCTAGCCTGAAAGGCCCTCAGGGGACCCAGGCTAGTGAGGGTGCTGGGCCGAGCTGGGCTGTCCTGAAGGAGCCCGGCAGGCCTCAGGCCTCAGTTCCTCCACCGGCCCACACCAGGGTAATGACGGTGCCAGCTCTTCCCCAGGAAGCAAGGGAGGGGCAGACAGCCCAATGGTAGCACAGGAGGTAGGAGTGGGCGGGCCCCTCCGCCCCCGTGCCGGGTGCCTGCCCCCAAGAGGCCCCGCCGCTCCCCACAGCCCTGCCTCCTGACGGGTGCCCCTTGCCCATGGGGGTGGGGGCGGGGCAGGGCTCTTCCCCAGTGAGTCAGGACAAAGCTGCCCCGAGGCACACGCACTCACATGCCTCATGCACACACGCACACTCCAGGAGTTTCGAGGATGCCCCAGGCAGCTCTGGGAAATCCCAGCCTGCCTCCCAAAACGTGTCTCACTGCAAACACGCAAAGGAAGTGACAGGCCCCGTGGAGCCACCCCCCTGGCTAGTTCTGTGGAGGAATTTGAGTGAAACTGGGGAGTGGCCGGGCCAACGGGGCTCCTGGGAGGCAGTCCAGGGACAGCCAACCTTCAGCAGGTGTGACAGCACCCAGGGGCAGGGCAGCTGGGTGGCCCTGCCCACAGGGAGGGGCAGGACACAGGAAAGTAAGGCCTGGGGGAGGGAAGGAGGCCTCCAGAGGCAGAGGACTCAGGCTGGGAGCGAGCCCCTGAGGGGTCAGCTCACAAGCACAGAAGCCCGCCTGGCCCTCAGCCCCCAGGCTGGCCCTTCACAAGTGGCTGGACACATGGGAGGCATAATCCTCTAACACACCAGCTCTGCAGGGCCAGGGAGGGAAGCCCCTTCCCCCACCGGCTTCCAGGCCAGACTCACCAACTGGGAGGACAGGGCTCGCCGGGTGCGGGGTCCTGGCAGGCGCTGGGGCCATACCACCTCATACTGCTCCACGTGGGGCAGCGGGGCGCTGGGGGCAGCCACTGTGGGATGACGGGGTCAGCAGATATGCAGAGCATCCACCTTCCTGCTTGGGAGACCCTTTCCCAGGCTGTGGTGTGGCAGTGTGGGGCCCAGACCGAGATCTGGCCCGGGAAAGAACACAGGACCCCCGCCCTGGGTGGGGCCTATAAGCTGCCCCGAGCCAGCCATCCTAGGAACCCCCTCCACTTCCGAGGCCCCAGTGTGGCTGGGGAGGCAAACGCCAGCACCCTCCATCTCAACCAGGCACAGGGGCGCATCTACTGGGAAGCAACTGGCCCCCCGGGCAGCCAGAGCCCTTGTCTGGGATCTAGAAGCACCCTCGTACCAACGATGCCAGCCGGGACCCAGCACTGGGGCGAGTGGGTGCGCTGGGGACCAGCCACCCTGACTCTCCTCCCTCCATTCAGGTGCAAACGGATGTGCCTGCACAGTCACCTCCAGCAGCAAGGGGCCCGGGGAGGGACCGCCCGGCCCGGAAAGTGGCTCCCATCAGCCCCTTCTCTGGCAGCCTCCAGCACGGGGCTGGGACAGATCCCTCAGACCCGGAGCCCAGGAGGCCCCCGGAGCTCAGTCCTCCCCTGGGGGGACCGCTTGTGGGACACAACCAGCCCCCAGTGCCAGGCCACCGCTCCTGTCTCTGCTTCCCTGTAGGACCAGGGGACCCCCTGGCTGGGCAGTCATCCCAAGGCGGGGAGGGCCCCAGAGCCGCGGAGAATGGCCCAGGCACTTTTCCCTCAGTCCCCTTTGAAATCCAATCTTCCTGCAGCAGCCCCGGGGATGCCCGCTGAGCGACCCCCAGGGGCCAGCCCCAGCCGGCAGCAGCTCCCTTGGACCTGGCCGGAGCCCCAAGCCCAGCACTCACCCTGCAGCCACAGTGTGCCCAGCAGCCAGAGCCCGCAGCAGCACATGGCTGGGGTGCCCACACGGTCTGGGAGGCGCAGACCGGGACCTGGGGATGTGGGGTTGAGTCTGGGTCTGAGGGCTGGGTGGGAGCAGGAATGCGGCTCTGCCAGCTTGAACAACCTAGTCCCCAGCACCCCCACCCCGCCCCGCCCCGTCCC
>NW_024349802.1:0-194894 GCF_902729225.1 Pteropus medius | reverse complement strand
CCCCGCCCCGCCCCAACATCCTCCTCCCAGGGGCAGTTTGGTACCCCTGTGGCTACTTCTCGTCCCTGGGGGACTCTTGGCCCATGTCTGTTGTCCAGTATATGGAAAAGCTTGACACTGTGACCCAAATTAACAGGAAGCCAGGTGAGCACACTGGCCCGAGCCCCTCCCTACCACGGTGCCTGCAAGGGGAAGTGGCCAGCCAGGCTGACTCGGAGGGGAAGTGACTTGTGCAAGGCTGTCTGGGGGTTGGCCAGAGGTGGGCATGTGCCCTCCGACTTCCTGGGGAAGAGAGAGCTCCCGCAGCCACATGGGGGTGTTCCGCCCCACCCCCCATCCTCGCCATCCTGTGACGATAGTGTTCCTCCAGGGGACAAGCAATGCGTACACCTCACCTTCACAGGGGGTGGAGGCCTCTCCCAGAAGGCTTGTCCACAGGGTTCCTGAGGACAAGGCCTGCATCTCCTCAAGAGGTGGTGGGGACTGCCTGCCCACTGGTAGCACCCCCTGGTTTCTACCCTCCCTGTCCTGGGGGCAGGGGCCACCCACTTCAGCCTGACATCCAGGCTTCCCCAACTGGGTCCCTGTCACCAGGGGACCCAGGCTTCTTTCAGCTGGCCAAGTGGGTTTGCCCTTCGCAGCCTGAGGGGTTTGAGCTGCATCCCTGACACACTCCCTAGGATGGCCATGGCTGAGGGCAAGTGTGGTGTCCATGGGCAGTTCCAGACCAGAGGTTAAGGTTCAGTGGGCCAGTGAAGAGGAGGCAGGGGGACTAGTGCAGGCTTGGGCATCTTGGGCGCGGCTCCTGGGCAGCACAGGTGCTGGCCCGAGAGCTTCCATCCCTGGGGCCACACAAATTCCCACTCCCGGTGCTCTGACACCTTAGTCGGATGTTTGAGGGCCATATGTCCTGTACAAGCCACTGTGAGCTGGCCAGACCCTTGTGCTCACCGACAGGGACTTCCCAGCAGCTGCCAGGACCAACGCGGGCGGGCAGAGCCACTCCTGCGACAAGTGAACCCCCTCCAGTGTACAGGACACACCTAACGTGTCCCCACCAACCACTCCAGGTGCCGCTGGATGCTCCCGGTGCCGTCACCACCTGGAGGTGGGAAGTCACTGCCCAGAGCCCAGGACAGGGACTGGGTTTCCGGGCCTCGGGGCCAGACAAGAGGGCCTGCCCTGCGGGCCAGTGGGTTCCTGTGCAGTCCCTGCCTTGCGTAACCCCGTGACTGTGCAACCTGACTTATCTGAGTTGGCAGATAAGCCTGGCTGCTCCTGCTCGTGTTATAGATTAGAAAAGCAAGCAGCTTGTGGCTTGCCCAGCCCTGCAAGGCAGCAGCCCAGGCTGAGCACCACCTAACCCTTGCCCCAGGCTGCTTCTGTTTTTTGATCCTCATCTGCCAAAAATACCAGGACCAGGTGATTTGAACTAAATTTTGAAAATAACTTGCAAAATTCAGCAGAAAGGAGCAGCTGCTGGGAATACCAGCAGAGTGGATCAGTGGTGTTCACAGCAGCTACACACCCAAGGCTGGCGTGCCACCTACTGCTAAATTGGGAAAGCAGGTGACTTCCCAAGGGGGAGCCACAGGTTTATGAAGCAGGGTGGGGCAGAACACACCGACTTAGCGTCCTGCCCCAGCCCCACCAGGGACAGCCTAAGGGGACAGTGGACTCAGTCACAGCCCCAGGATGCTCCTCGCTGGGCGTGCCTCATGACCTGCCCGCCCTGCAGCCCTGACCAGGATGCAGGATGGGGAGCTGCTGCTCCCTAGCGCCAGGAACAAAGCCCGACTCCTGTCCCCCTGGACCAGGAGTGGACATACAGATGGCAGGCAGAAGCCAGTCTCCACCTGTAAGGTATCTTGGTAGTTATCTTGATACTGCCCGAATGCTGTTTTCGTTTTGTTTTTATTTGAGACCAAAAACCATAAACCAAAGAAGTACCGCTGCTCCATTTACGAGAGCCCACAGGTAGGCACGCTGTGGGGACAGCGCTGTCTGGGCAGCACTGCTGGGCAAAACCCAGCCCTGCGGGAGGAAAGCTGAACACAGACCACGTTCAGACCTCACACTCAATCGCCAGTGACATGCACGACACACACAGCCAGGAGTGTGATGAGAAGCTTCGGGTTCGTTCACTCTCCGCGCCCACGGGCCCACTGGGTCCTCCCCTCAGCTGTGGCAGGTGCAGGGCCCTGAGGGCCTCACTGCGCGGTGACGGCGACCCTGGGCGCTGGTGCCGGGGGCCCCCGCGGGACGGGCACATGGGGGGCCACCTTCTGGCTCCTCTCTGCAGACAGGCGCTCCAGGCGCTCCGTGTAGAAGCCGTTGAAGTCGAGCCTGCAGGGTGAGGGCAGGCTGGGGTCTCTCCTGTGGGGATGCCGGGGCGTGGAAGTGCCCCCCCTGGGGCGGGCACGCGGGGAGATCCCGTTCCACCCCACGGGTGAGGGATCAGATCTGCATCGGGTACAAGGGGCACTTGAGCCACCAGCACATGTGCACACGCACACCCACACGTGCACACGTGTGCACATGCCTGAGGTCCCACGCAGCCTGTACTGGCTCAAGCAGCACTGAGATCGCAGTGAAAGACGTGAAAGCGGAACGCAGGCCGCCCAGGCCTCCGACTGGACGCTCAGGCAGACCGTGCCCCACACGTGCAGCTCTCATCACCCAGCTGTGCCAGCAGCAGGGGCCTGGTGGTGGCACAGGCTGAGGCACCTCTAAATCCCTGTGCCCAGGACGTCCGCCTGTGGGTGGCAACTTCCCGGGGTGAGGACAGCCCCGCTGTGGGGACTGGGGACAGCAGATCCATGGGCTTCCTGTAGAGGAGCCGGGTGTCCGGGGCGAGGCCAGGCTGTGTGGGGCAGCGGGACCCGCTGGCCCTGGCACCACGTACAGTTCTATTCTGAGGCACAGGTCTCCCCACCAGGACCCCCAGGTTCTGTCCACGCCTGCTCACCCCTGGGACCTGCACGCTGGCTGCCAGCGTCATGGGGTGTGCCCCCCAGGACTGCACCGTCGCACCCTCAAAGGTGGTGACGATGTGGGAGGCGCGGCCAGCCCCAGGGGCCCAAACCTGGAAGCCTTGGTGAGTGCCGCCTCGGCCAGCACGGTCGGCCCCATCCCCTCAGCCGCCTCCTCACTGCTCCCCTAAACGGGGGTGACACTGCACTGCGCACCGCCCAGGGCTCCTGGGTCCTGGCTCAGAGAGCACGGCGGTGCACGAGGCTGGCCTATGACGGGGCCCAGCACAGGCCGGGTGGGGGCTGCTGAGCGGCCGGACACGTCCTGGTGAGTACACACAGCAGTGAACACACCAGCAAACACACACACACACACACAAATGTCACACACCAGGGAAGACACAGCAGTACACACGTGCACTATCACTGCAAGGAGTGACGAGTGACCAGCAGCAGCATAAGGAAGCCACGGACAGACACCCTCAGGCCTGAGCAGACCTGACCTGCCCCCATCTGTGGTGCCCTGAGGGTAGGGGTGAAGGTGGGGGAGGGCAGCAGGGCGGGGGGCCATCAGGGAGGCCTCGGCCCCGCCTCTCGGGATGCACGTAGGGAGGGCCAGCTGCCTGTGCCCACCTGGAGATGACGCTGGCCATGCCGTGCTCACAGTCGCTGGTGCTATAGACGCTCAGTCGGGCCAGAAGGTCAAGCAGATGGGCCGAGAAATTCTTATCGAACTTACTGATGGTGGCCTCGAAGCCGGAGGCCAGCTGAGGTGTGTCCGCGTGCTCTGCCAGATGCTGGAAGACATGGCCGGGCACGGTAAGCCTGGCACGGACACTGGGCCCAGCTGTGCCTGCCAGCACCCCGGCCTGTCCACCCACCCTCCCTCCCTCCCTCTTTTGTTTTCAAAGAGCAGAATGAGTTTCGAAAAGTTTTCAAGTGATAAAAAACATAAAATTGAGGCACCATAAAAATTCCTGAGACCGCAGGACACGCACACACACTTGTTGGCCGACGCTGTGCGGCCCACGCTGGTGCCCCCTCCCCCGTCAGGGATCCCTCCGCTGAGTGTCCCTACGGCTCAGCCCTGGACACAACCCCACCTTGCAAACAACCCAGTTCTGAGGTGGCCGTTTAGTCCGAAGGGAGACAGCAGGGGAAGGAGCCATGGGCTGGTCCACAGCACAGTCAGGTCTCCTGTGAAGGTGCCGGGCCCGCACCACCCGCAAGGCCACACACCTTCCGGGCCAGCTCCTTCCGGGCACGCTCCTCGGCCCGCTCGGCCTCGGTGGGCGGCCCCAGCATGGTGCCGTGCTCCAGCGCCGGGCGGCCCAGCTCGCCATCCAGCTTCATGCTCTGCGTAAACCGCTGTGCGGGAGGAAACGCTCCCTTAGTGATGCCCACCAGCTCCCAGGGAGACACGCCCCTGCGTCCGGCCACCACGGACCGGGGACGTGGCAGCCCCCGGGAAGGCCGCAGACGGGCACTGCCGTTGGCACTCTGTGGGTAGAACTCACAAACCTATCTTCCGGGAAGTTTCTTCTTGTGGGGTCACCTGTTTGCAACCTCAGATGACTCCTAAACATCTGAGAACTCGGGTTCACATGCTCCTGTCCTGTCACCAGCTCTCCCGCTAGCCCCACCGGCTCAGACGCCCCAGTGAGCCCTGGCGAGGCCCCGTGTCACCCCTCCTGCTGCCTGACACGAATTTCTTGACGTCTGGGTGGCTGCTTGGAATAGGTGCCCAAGAAAAATGGAATCAAACAACTCAGGTTCTAACAAAAGGAACGTAAGGCGTTCAGAAAACCGCCTGGACAGACCCTGTGGCGGCCCCCCTCCTCAGCCCCCCAGCCGGGCTCAGGACGACGCTCGGCGACAGCAGCCGGCAGAGCAGGGAGGGCGGTGTGCGGGGCGCACCTGCATGCAGTTGGTGAACATGACGCACACGGACATGAGCTTGGAGAAGACCCTGAGCAGCTCGGGGTTGGTCAGCATGCAGTCCTTCAGGCAGCTGTCCAGGAAGCTCGTGTGGTGGCCCAGCACGTCATCGATGTTCGAGGCCTGCCCGAGAGCGGCCTGTGTCAGACGCTGACCGTGCAGGCACGGCTGCGCTTCCAGCCCTGCCTGCCTGTTCCGTTTCTGTGGCTAAGTGACCCTGCGTTCTTTTGAGGGGAAATCTTCCAACTACCGCTAAAAGAAAATGACACTGAACACGCCCCAAAAGTCCACGGTTTTGACTCTGCAAGACAGGACTCGAGAAGGAAGTGCTGCTTCTGGAATCTGGTGACAGCTGGTTTCAGGCTGAGGTCCCAGAGGGCCCAGAATGTGCTGGCGGGGTGCTGGGGCCCAGCTCTGAGAGCTGAGGGCTCCTCCAGAGGGCACGGTGCCTACGCTACTCTAACGGCTCGATGCTGGGGCGCCCCCAAACGCAGTACCGCGGGCACGCCCACACCGCTTCGTTGCACGCACGTGCGCAGGCCTGGCCGCCGCCTCCTGGGGCCGACCCCCCTCTGCACGGGGACTGACACCTGAGCCAGCGCCTTCCCCGCAAAGACACGCCAGTCGGCGCTGAGCCTTTTCAGGGCCACGGCATGTGAAGGCAGAACTCACGGATCTCAGGTTCCTCTCAAGGACGTGCCAGGTCGGCTCCATCACTTCGAACATCATGTAGTACTGGATGTTCTGGACAAAATTCAGCATCCGCTGTCGCAGAGTGAAGGCGCCTGCAAACCTGGGTGAGTGTGAGGATGTCACAGAGGGGCCGGGCTGCTCCAGTGTCTGACAAACCCTGCCACAGCATGTGCGCCTGCCCTGAGCGCCACGCATGACGCTGCTCCCGCAGCTGGACAGTAGCCGGTCACGGGTGGAGACAGAGCGCCCCCGTGCGCCCTGACCGTGAGGGGCTCCAGGGCCCCAGGGGGCTCTCGCTCAGACTGACCCGCCATCCCAAAGGGCTGAGCAGGGGCCAAGGGACAGACCCGCATCCCTTGCGGTCAGCGACTGCCCGCACTGCCATGCGACACGTGACAAATGGCTGTTACGTGCGTCACCAAACCTCTGCCCGTGCGGAGCGGGAGGCGAGCGCGGACGCACCACTTGGCGGAGTGCAGTGAGCGCTGCTTGGCGGTTTTGTTGCTGACCCAGACGTTGCACAGCTGTCGCTCCACGTGCTTACAGTAGAACAGGTGCCGGAACAGCATCTGGTAGCGGGTCAGGGCTTTCCTGCGGGGGACAGGGCGGCAGCTGGTGGTGGTCGCTGGCACCAGACAACAGCTGGCTGCGAGGCCGCTGACACGGTTCTGCGCCCTGCCTGCTGGGCCGTCGGGGACCCCACGGGACATGACCGGTGCAGGGAGCCCCTTGAACGCACAGAGCGGGTCAGCCGCCGGCAGGCACGACCCTTTTTCCCTGACAAACCCAAACGACTACCTGCTGAAGCCGGCGCCCTCACCCCAGGGGCTGGGGCCCACCTGTTAATAATCAGTGACAGGGGCCACTTGACTACGTAGTCGAAAGAGAAGGCCTCCAGGCCGCTCAGCGTGAGCTCGGTGGGGTCGGCGTGGACCAGTGCCTTCTCCTGCTTGGTCTCGATGGCCAGAACTCGCAGCAGCTGCGTGACGAGGTCGTGAGGCATCAGGTCGATCTGGGGGACAGACAGTGCCAGTGTGACTGCCACGCAAGGTGTGAGTGTCCGACCCCACGCTGCACACCTGGAACACAGCATGCTGACAACAACTGAAAATGCTTTGGTTTTAACTGAGGATTTATCGTGAAAAAAAGGATCATGCCCTGAACTGCCACTCGCCCCAGCCCACCCCGCCTCTGCGTCAGAGCCAGAAAGCAAATCCAGGGCTGGATGAGGATCTTCTACAGAGTCTAAATATCGGAAGCTGCTTAGAGAAAACCAAATGTCTGATAAGTCCTAATTCAAAAATCAATCCACTACGGGAAAGAAATCACTTTAAAAGGAACCCGAAAGCACAAACGAGAAGCCACGAGGGCAAGGCAGGGACCCTGGGTCCCTAGGATTCAAACCTTTACCAAGCGAGCGCCAGGCCCATGTCAACGTAGAGAGCACATCTGGTGAAAATGTAAGAGCCATCAGGCGATGTTAATTTATTCAAATGTTTGTTAAGTGCCAACTACGCAACAGGGACAGTGTGACAGAGTCCCTGTAAACTGATGAAAAGAATGACGTGATGAAAAGTAACGACAAGGACCATCACGAAGGACAAAGGACAAAAGAGTACAGTAGCTACTGGAGACAACAGAGCCCGGGGCCAGCCGGCTCCACTGTGGACTCTACTAAGCACTGAGGAGCACCCGCCCCTCCCCCCGAAACGCTAGGACCCAGAAGAGGCCGCGCTCCCCGGAACACGGCCACCGGGCACTGCAGGAAAAGTCCCCGGTGACCGCAGACGCAGACAGCCTCCAGGACACCATCAAGCCGAACCCCACAGCACACTGAAGGGCTGTGCGCCCCAACCAGACGGGGCCAACACGGACACCGCCGAGTCACCACGCCGTGAAGGAAAGCCCCGGCACCCGCCCAGCCCCGGCGCAGGCGTTGCCGCCCACCTCCAGGTCGTCCTTGAAGGGGTCCGTGTTGGCGGTGCTCATGCGCAAGGCCAGCTCCAGCAGCGCCTCCAGGCGTGTGGGCGTGATGTCGTCCACCGGCTTCTTCAGCTCCTCCTCCGTCAGGTCCATGAAGTGCACAAAGAAGTCCCCCTGGTCCATCAGGAAGTAGCGCTTGATGGACCTGTGGGGGAGGAGGTGAGGGGCAGAGGTCAGCCGGCCTCCTGGCCCCCAGGACAGCGCAGCTCTGGAGGAGGCAGCCCAGCTGAGGGCTGAGGCGGGGCGAGCCGTGGCCACACCCGCGGCGCTCCGCGAGAGCGACTATGACTGGGCGTCAGCTTCAGAGGAGCCAAAGTGGACAGCGGTCCCCCGCAGGGGCTCGGACCACGGCGCCAGGTCATGCTACCAGCACGGGGGCACACAGAGCGGTCGTGGCGGCGCTGGGCGCCTGGGGCCGGCACGTACCGCAGGTGCGCCACCAGCTCCTGCTCCTCCATCAGGAAGTCCAGCAGCACCCGGCTGGCGTAGTTAAAGGCTGTCTCAATCTGCTCCACGTACGCCCGCTCCTTCAACGTGTAGATGACCTCTTTGGCCACTGGGCAGGTGACGTCGTGACCGCACTCTCTCACCACGTTTAGGTATTTTCCTGTCAAGACAGGGGGCAGATGAGACTGCGTTTTGGGGGCAGTAACCTGCCCGCCTGCAGCTGGGGGGCGGGGCCCAGGCGCAGCTGGAGGGAGACCACACTGGAGTCCGGTTTTGGGAGCCTGCTCTGTCCTCAGCGGAGAGCACGCTGTCACCGGCAGGGGGCGCGGGAAGCCACCGCTGTGGTCTGCTGTGACTCGAGGATTTTTCTCAGCAATAGCAGACACCACAGGAGAACCAGATTCTAAGTCACCCCAGCCTGTCCCAAACGGCTGAGCTCAGAGCCAAACTGCCAGGCCCTGGCAGCCTGTCCTCACACAACTCCCCCCAGTGGCGGTGACCAAGAACAGTCAGCCCAGAGGAGCCCATGCCCATGGCATTGGCTATCGTGCTGTGTGATACTGAGACCTAACAAGGAAAGCGTGTTGGGTCTCCGTGCCTGTTCCTAGACCAAGCTCCGAAAGCCCCTGGAATTTTGTTGTGATTCCTAAGCCCCTCTGACCACAGCTGGGTTTATGCTAATGAGGTGACTAGCAGCCCCTAGGGCTGGTGGCAAAAAGAACCAGCCTCAAATCAGAGGGCTGTGACTTTCAGCCCCACCCTCACATCAGGGGAGGGGAGAAGAGTGGGGGACAGAATCAGTCACCAAAGGCAGGGATTTAACCGACATGCCTATGCGATGGGGCCTTCAGGAACGCTACAAAGGCTTCTGGGAGCTTCCGGGTGGCGAGCCCATCCACGCGGGAAGCGTGGCACACCCCAACTCCACGGGGACAGAAGCTCCCATGCTCGGGACCCCCCAGGCCTCACCCCACACACCTGCTCACCTGGCCGCTCGCCTCTGCCCTTGACCACGTCCTCTACGATATAATAAACCCGCAGACGTGTGTTTCCCTGAGTTCTGCGAGCCACGTAGCGAACGGACAGAACCCGGGAGGGGCTGTGGGAACCCCCAATTTGTAGCCAAGTCAGACAGAAGTTGGGGGTGACCTGGGACCTGCTGCTTGCGATCGGCACGTAGGTGGGGGCAGTCCCGTGGGGCTGAGGGAGCCCTTAGCCTGTGGGCCTGACGCTCTCTCCAGGTCGCTCCCATCAGGACTGACGTGAGTTGTAAGGCCCCCAGCTGGTGGGGCAGAGACCAGGAGACCTGAGTGCTGGTAGGGAACAGCCACACATCTGGTGTCACAAGTGTTGGGAGCAGAGCGTCAGCTTCCCTGTGAGTGGTGACAGTTCTAGAAACTGCACAGTGAAGAGGAAGGAGGGGCACCTGCGAGACAGCCTCCTACGGTCAGGGGACAAAATGAAGCCAACCCGAGCATCCAGGTACAGGCAGCCCGGCTAGGGCCTGCCCTCCACATGCACGCCCACCCGGGAGCCCACGGCCACCTGTGCTGAGGACCTTGCCGGCCATCTTCTGCAGGAAGGACGGGATCTGCCGCTGCACCACAGTGTAGCGCCGGTCCCAGTACTTGTCGTTGTAGTCCTCCCGGATCTTCTCCTTCTGCAGCTCGTGCTCCTCCACCATGAACTCGCTGAAAAGTGCGGGCCTCTGAGGTCACAGCCGAGCGCGCGCCTTCCGCTGCGGGAGCCGCCGCTAACGGCGGGAGGTGGGCCGAGGGCACAGGGCGGCCGGGCGCCGTCTCACCTCGGCCACTTCCCGTGAGTTAAACCCGCCCACCCCACTCTGGGCACAGAGCCGGAGGGGAAGCAGACTGGTCTTCCTTTTCACCGCCTCTGACTGGAACCTAGCATTTCCTCCCACCGTGAACCTCGGAGGCCACAAAACATGAGGTCGGGGGCACGTGTGCCCGTCTCCAACAGAGACCAGACACCGTCACATCGCACCTCAAGTGCCGTTTACAAGCACCACGACCTTAAACACTATTCTCATTAAACTCATCACACCAGACTTTGTCGTCTGGGTCATTAGCACAGAAACACTATTCCTAGACCCCAAATTTACTTTTAAAATACTCTGACACGTCTCAGTGTAACAGAATTCTCTGTGAGCCGACACATGTTCTGTGCCCTCAAGCACAGGGCCACCTTCTCGTCCTCCACGTGACAGAACGGGCTACTTAAGAGCCAGCTGCCTGCCCCTCCCCCGTGCCCCACACACCCATCTGCCCCCAGCCCTACCTGTACGGGTCGTTGATGATCCCCCTGTAGATCCACTTCTCCAGAATCTCGAAGTAGGGCACGCTGGCGGCCTTGGTGAGGTACAGGCACAGCTCCTGCGCCTGGCTGTCGCCCGTGTAGTTGACACTCCGGTCGTGGAGAAGGCTCAGGGTGGAGCCCCCGACACACTCGCCTTTATCCACCGAGGTGGCTACAAGGAGGCAGCGCTCAGTGCCGAGCAGGGGTGGCCACGGCAGAACCGCGTCTGCGGCCTCCTCGTGGGGACAGGTGCTCTAGTCGCTAATATATTTTACCAGCAAAGACCTCCCGGTCTCCCTCAAGTAGTAAGACGAAAAGCCACAGAGGCCTTGCCCTCACGACGACCGGCGGCCGGGCCCCATCCTTGTGTGCCAAGACCCCTCGGTCAGCGACTCCGCCCACACGCATCCCGGGCCCCGCAGGCGCCGCGCAGGCACATACCCAGGGAGGCCAGGATGTCCATGCTGCGCACGGCCGGCTGGATGTAGAACCAGAGCTTCTGCAGCGACAGGAGGCCTTGCCTCTGCAGCTGCTCCAGCTGCGTCACCAGGATCAGGTGCTCTTTCACCAGCGTCCGCATGGCGGCTGCCAACGCGTGGTTCACCTGCCCGTACTCAAAGGAGGACTTCTCCTCAATGAACCTGCGAGGAGGGGGCGTGCCAAGCACCTGAGGAGACAGCTATGCCTCCAGGTGGAGGTTGAACACTCCAAGTCACGTCCTCCAAGGGGCAAATGCCGGGTCCTGCACGTGCCCAGGCCCTTGGAACTGTGCCAGTCGTGAAGCTGGGTCACGACGGGCTCCAGAGGCCACGTGCGTCTCAAGGGGCAGTGTCCAGCACCTACCTGGTCACGGTGGAGTAGCTGGCGGCCACCGGGAGGATCCTGTTCACCAGCTCCTTGATGGACAAGTCCAGGTTGGGGTCCACGAGGAAGGTGCGGCCCTGCCTCCCGGTGAGGGGCTGGGCGGCGATGCACCTGCCGTCCACACCCACCAGCACGTACAGCAGGTCCTCCACGACGGCCAGCTCCTGGGAGGCCAGGGGCAGGGAGCCTGTGGGCCGCACACACCCGCTAGGGCCGCTTGCTGGCCTCAAGGCCCCCACCCCCGCTGCCCAACCTCTGGAAGTCCCACCTCCACTCCCATCCCTATGTCGCCTGCTCAAGTGTATGTGGACGTGAACTACGCTGTTCACCCGGCATTAACGGACCCTCAGGGCACCAGAGGCTGAGGTTCCGAAACCAGCTGGAGGAAAGGCGCTGCCTGCCTAGCAGGCCAGGTGAGCCCAGAGTGGCGCGTCAGGGCCTCTGAGCGCCAAGCGGGCGGAAAGCTCTGCGCCCAGGTGAGGGCCTGACACTCCACGGACATGGTCGGAACTTAAAAAGCCCCAGTGTGGGCCGCCCTCGCGGCCCTGCTTATAGCACACGCGGTCGGGTTGCTCTGCGTCACCAAGGTTTTCTCTGAAGACTTGGATGTGCTCGCAGTTCCTATCTGAACACAGTGTGAGGTGGCTCCCGACAACCACCCAGTGGCCTTGAGGACAGTCACAGGCCATTGAGCAGGGTCGCCACCAAACGCCTCATGGCCCAGGTGGCTCCCAGCCCCAAAACCTTTGGTGTCCTCCCTGACACCTGCTGGGACAGATGGCCAAGTGCAGGGTGCTGGAGGCAGCACAGGAGAGAGTTGTCTCCAAGAGATCACTCCCCCACCCCTGGGGGCACCGGAAACGGATGCCTGATGGCATGAGATCGCATTGCACCGCTCGGTTCACGTCGCAAACGCCACACCGCCCACATTCACACATCTGCCTGTTGAGGCGGGGCGGGATCTGAGCACAGGGCCATCTGTCCCTCGTGTCAGCACGCAGGCAGTTAGCAACAAACACTCTGCATACCTATAGGCACAGCTGTGTCCATGCCTGCACCTGAGCCGGTCAGGAAGTCCCCGACCAGCGTGGGCCGCTCGTACACCCATGCGGGGAAGACTGGGAGGCGCTGGCCCAAATTTTTTTTGTTCAGCTTGTCTCGAAGCATCTTTCTTGTAAGTTCCAGGGACTGGTGAAGATATTTACAAAAACAAAAACAAAGATATACTTTTAGTACAAATACTTAAAACTAAAACTAACATCACTAGCATCGAAAAAATCAATTACTGAGCACGTAATAAGGGTCTGAAACATGCACAGAAATGAAACGAAAGGCTCCACGCCCCGTCACAGTACAGGGAGCTGGCGACAAGAGAGACGGAGACAGTCTCTCAGTCTCCTTGGTCCGTGTGGCGCCCACAGGCAAAGCAAGAGCACCGCCCCAGGCTGTAGCTCGCCAGAGCAGGCCGGGTCCCGGGGACACCCACATGGCGCCTCAACCACTTCTTCCTGGTACTCTGCCTAGACACAACCTGCTGGGCGGAGATGAGGCCACAGTGACAGACAGCCCTACCTGGGTACAAGGCACGGAGGGAAAGAAAGGGCCACACCAAGGAAGGCCAGCACCAGGCGCACGCACAGGGCGTGGCCCTCCTGAGGGGCTGGTCGCCAAGAGCTGACCGGGCTGCCAGACGCGCCAGCTCAGGAGAGGGGAGGGGGAAAGAGCACACAGTTTCATCTGTCCCATGGGGCACAGTGTTGGACCGCGTGAAGTGCTGGACACAGGACATGCCCAACCAGCACAGAGCTGCTGCGCTTGACAAGCACATGCTCAGAGTGTGGGCCTCAGGGGGACACAGCTGTGCGGGCTGAGGCCACAGGGGCAGTGCCACCAGCAGACAGACCTGCATCAAGAGAGCAGGGCAGGATGAGAAGTCAAATCCAAGAGAAAGCAGAAGGCACAGGAGAGAAAAAAATGGCCTAGAAAAATTATAAAGCACAGTCTTAAAAAGGTAAATTGTCAAAAACCAACGAGGGAAACGGGGAACTGTGGTTTGCATTGGCAGAACCCCCACGATGATCTGCAGGGCGGAGCGACTGCCCTGGGCAGTCAGGAGCCCCCTCTGGTGAGCCCGCCCGAGTCCAAGATCCCCGTCCGCATGTGGCTGGCCCTGACCAGCGTCTCGTGCTCAGACCTGCCCTGCACAGATGACGGCACCTGCTGCACGGTGGAGCCCGTGGCCACGCTGCCCAGCTGCTTCCTCAGCTCCTCCAGCTCCTGCATGGACATCTTGGAGGCGGCGGCCGGGGTGCTGAAGCTGCTGCTGCTGCCGGCTGCGAGCTCGGCCCTTTCCTTTGCGTTCTGTTGCAGGTACTGCAGGGTCTGGGCACACATGGGACCCGGAGTCATGCCGCCGGCACGGCTCCCGCTGCTCTCTCCCGACCCCAAGGGCCACATGCAGGGCGAGGGCAGGAGCCCGTCAGTCCTGGAGCCATGCTCCGGTCTCGCAGTGCTTCTTGCCACGAGGTGCCACGTCCCCCGCTCACAAGGGAACCCCATAGCGGTCTAAAAAGCCAATTCCCAACTCCCTGCCCAAGGGCACTGCCTTTCTCTGCACCTGACGGTCCCTTGTCTGACCCCGGTGCTGGCACTCAACGCGCACTTGGCTGCACCTTCACCCTGAACACACTCCGGGCCTCGCAGAGCAGAAGGGACCTAACTCATCCCTGGACCTGCCCAGGTGCCACATAGCTCTCTGCTTTTCTCAGTATCACACAGCACACAACTTAAAAGTGACAAAAACACGGCATGAGCCAACAAAAGGTCGCGCCCCCTCGGTCGGCGCCGTGAACACCCCCGTGTTCACCACCACGAGTCATCTGCACGCCAACGCGCCGTCAATGCGTTCCCGTGACCTCCTGTGCACTGGTGGGGTGGGACGAGTCCACGAGCACATGCCACAGTGGGGCGGGAACGTGGCAGCAATGGGAAGCAGCACCAGTGACAGCAAACCCGGAAGTGTCACCTGAACTGCACGAATCCTGTGGGTTGAAACACCCGCTGACCGACGCTGCAAGGAAGCTCCGGACGTGGGGGCCCAGCGCGGCACGGTTACCTCCTTGTCTTCCGCCAGCTTCGACAACAGGTACACCAGAGGGTCCAGGTTCCTCGTGTTTTTAGATTTCAGTTCATCATATTTCTTTAGGAAGTCTTCTGGAGTACGAGAAAATTCTGCTATTTTAACCTCAAAAACAGAAACACAAGTGATTTAGTAACAGTAAGAACTTTAAAACCTTTCCAGAAAATTAAACACAAAAGCCCAAATACAGGGAAACCAGGTAGGCTAAATAATCATGTATCTCTGAAATTAAACTAAGAAGACTCATTAACCAATCTGTCAAACCACATTTTTCTGCATGGTTTTTTTTTAACGAGTACTTCCTAAGTATTAGATCAAATAATAACCATGTTGTTTCTAGTAGTTTATGCATGTATTTCACTATTCCCTCTGGAGTTAGTTATTCCGTATAGCTCCAGGGATTACGTTTTCTTACTCGTTTATCATGCTTTCTTTCTAGTAATTAAACATAATTGTGTGTTCCTAAACTTTCTATTTTGCTCAGTAAGTTTTTCTAATCATCCTTGTGTCATTATTATGCTGTTTTTAAAAAGACTTCAAAGTTATCTTTTACTACAGATCTGTAATTTTGAATTACGTATTTTCTTAAACAAAGAAAAAATCCGTTTTAAAGGGATTTCCGTGTGGCTGATACCAGGAGCCCCGCTCTCGTCCAGAGGAAGGTCTGTGTCAAGATGTGAACACGAGTTAGAGAGCCAGCGGAGTCTCGGCCCTCCCGCTACGGAGCAGGGGTGGCGAGGAGTCTGGGCTGAGGTCCGGCTGACGGCCATCACGCCTGAGCTCCCCATCACCAGACGGCACGGGGGGAGGGGCCAGAGCTGCTAGGAGGGCCCGGCACAAGCACCGAGCGGAGCAGAACACCAGGCCCACCGACAGCACCTGTCCAGAGCTGTCTGCCACCACCGCGGGCGCCCCATCGGGGGGGCAAACTCTGCACAGAGCGCGGCGCCAGGACAGGCACTCACCTTGGCGCTGTGTGCCGACACAGTGGTCGTGACGTACGGGGTCCTGTTCTTCTGCAACAGGTCGATGTAAACCTCGGCCCCATCCCCGCCACGGACACGCAGCAAGCTCAGCAGCTCATTCACATCGTGGTGAATTCGAAACTCACTCATGGTTGCAGCTCGGAGACAACACCACACGCTCTCCTGCAGGTGAGACGGAAGTCATTCATGAAAACAAAACCCTATAAACAAACACTGCTTAAAGCCATCAACTTAGCCAACATCAGGCCCTTGAGAAACCTGATCATCACGTGGGCCAGAGGACCCCGCCTCCTGGTCACCCCCAGAAGGGCCTCTTGTCAACTGTCTCCTTCAGAAGGCTTGTTCCCAGGGCAAACCCACCCCTCCCGCCTGGCGGGCTCACTGGTGTGCTTTGTCACCTTTTACTGGAAACTGCCTTCAGTGAGTGTGCTCCCTTGGCGACCCTGTCCCCAGCTCCAGCCAGTCTGCAAGCCCAAGCGTCAGCTCGGGGAGCTTGCAGGTGTCCTGTGGACTTGCAGGCCTGGGCCCGCCTCCAATCTGGGTGACTCCAACCACACAAGGCCCAGGGCCCGCAGGGAGCTTTCCCCTCGGCTGGCACACGGTGGTCCGGGCCCTTCGGGGGTCCTGGATCTATGCGGGCAACTGTGCACAGGAGTAAGCCACTGCGCCTGTCCCAGCACGGACAGTGAGACCCTGCTCCAGCCCATCAGGCCCACACCGGTGCTCGGGTCCTGCGCTGTCCCGCTGCAGCTCCACACGCCTCCGCATCCGCCCTGCACGCAGGCACCTGGGGCATCCCTTTCCTTGCTCGAGCTTAGCCCTGCACGCAGATGCCTTTGCTAAGCGTGCTTTACGTTTCCCATGCGTTGGGTCGGGTGGGGCTGCACTTCGGCTCCGTCTGCCCAGCTGACCAGGTGTCCTGGGGTCTCACCACTAGGTACGTAACTCACTGGAGTCAAAGCCATAACTGAGATCCCACCAGACAGCAGCAGACTGCATGGGGACTTCTATACCGATGCCCCCAAAGGGAGAGCAGTGGCCTGCATGGGGGCTTCTGTTCTCCCACCGACGGGTCCAGTTAGCCATTATCATCAGCAGTGCTGATGCAAGGGGAGTAAGCAAGCGCGCGTGAGCAAACCGTGCGCCTTCACATAAACATTTCGACGTGCCTACGCAAGGTCCTTAGCCTGCGTCCCCAGTAACCAAATAACCTGTGGAATCAAAGGCAAAATCATTTGTCTGTGAATTTTCCTGAAAGCTCTGTGACCCAAAAAAGGTTATGAACCACTGTGCTAACAGTTCCGGTGAAGACGAGACACGAGTAAAACATAACATCAAGCGGAGACACCGCACACTCCCACCATCTTGCGGCATGGACAACAAGGTCTCCGAATGGAAGCGCCGTAGTTCACAGTATCCAACCCCCCGAACCTGGCCAGAAGCAGGCTCTCTCCACAGACGAAGGCGCGACAGCAAGCATGAGCTGGTGCATCGGTCGCTAGCACTGTACTTTTAAATCAGGGGGCACTGACAGCGACCGCAGCTGCGGGAGTGAGGTGCCACACACACGGCCAGGCGGCGGGCCGGGAGCGCTTCTGCTCTGAGCGTCCCCTGCAGCGGGGTGAAGAGCGCACCCCCCCAGGGCTGTGTGGGGCTGGAATACGATTCTGCCCATGAAGCCTGCGCACACCAAGCTGCTGAGCTGTGGGATTTAAAGCAGACCAATCACTGTCACCCCAAAAATGTTGGTTTTACACGAGGAAAACTAGATCTGACTCACTGATGGCACCCTAAACTTCCAGTCACCCTCTCTCTCGTCACAGAGGGCGCTGAGCGAGTCACTGCAAAACACAAGCAGAGCAGAAGAATCACATGGCACTCTCCCACTTGGCGGCCCCTTCGAATCCGAGAAATCAGTTTCACCAGCATCCCACAAGCTTCCCCAAGGACTGCGGACAGTCCTGCATCGGCTGGATCACTTGGCGGTGTCAATGGCAAGGACACTGTGTACACCACCAAAGGAGAATGCCCCTCCAACAGATACTAGGCGGTGGAGAGAGCCCTTCTAAAGAAAAATCACTTAGTGAACGTTTGTTTGAAAACTATCTTCACGAAACTTTACATGTCATAGAAATAAAAGCCGAGCCACCCCACGTCACAAAGTGTTAAGACCACAAGGGGCCTGCTGTGCGCTGCGGCTTTGGGAACGATGCCTGCGAGCCGGGACTCTCACGTGCCGGCAGTGGCTCCCCTCAGGGCCTCTGGAGATGTCCATCGGGACCTTCTGGTTGTCAGTGACTGAAGGAGGCCCTGGTATTCAGTGGGCCAGAGACCAGGGAAGCCAAATACCAACAGAAGCGTCTCACTAAAATTGCCGATAGTGTCCCCACTCTAAGCAACTTTTAAGAAACAACTAATTGCAACAGCTCACTTGACCCTGCTGGTGCTCCCGAGTTCTCCTCTCTAGGAGTCACCATGAATGGACCCACACGGACCTCTGTGACTGAGCAGAACTCACCCCCTTCTCACACTGACTGTGAGCGCTACAGGGAGGGGCACTGTCACCATGCCGCTTACTGCGTGAGCATCCCCCTCAATGAGCCAGGCGCAGGCACCCAGTGGACAGCACTGGATTAATATTCAGAAAAAAAGTGACAGAGTCTCTGTTGAGAGCTAAAAGCTAATTGCACAAAATGGCTTGAAAAACATTTTAAAACTTGTGTTAAATATCAAGAGCCCTAATAATTTGTCAGAGACATAGAATGAAGTACAAGAGATGAAAACAGAGTCTGGGTCTGGTCAGAGCACTCCCTGGGCAGGAAAGGGACTGGCTGGGGAAGCAGCCACACACATCCTCTACTCCAGGTTTGAAGTGACCCCGTTTTCAATTATATTTTAACTTCGTAAAGAAACAGCACCCCCTTTCCTTGCCACTGCACGTGTACACATATACGTGCTGCCCAATGCTGAAATACTCGGGGGAGGGGCAGAGTTGGTCTCTGAGCCAGCCGCCCACCCTCCACTCCAGTCTCAGGCCTCCCTGGCTCCCTGTGCGCCACCCATCACTGTTCCATCAGGTAACTGTGTCTCCTGCCAGGCGGTGGGCTCCCGGGTAGCAGGGGCCCCAGGCACAGCGCCCTGCACGTCTCAGGCGCTGGGGGACTGGAGCGGTGGGCGGATCACGCTGGGCCTGGCAGACCGGGACAGGGCCGCTGGACCAAGGCAATGGAAGCCACGAAGAACTCCAAGCAAAGGTTTACAAGACGCGACTTTTCCGAAGACCACTCCGGCTCCAGTGTGGTGGCTGGTTTTGGACAAGAATGACGCAGAGGCCGCCGCAGACAAAGGCCGAGAGAGTGACAGCAAAGAGCCCAGGAGGGAGGGTGTGAGCCTTCCACAGGAGGGTACCTGAACGGTGAGGCTTTGGAAGCACCCAGAGGTCGCGCTTTGCGACCTGGATCGCGGCGGGACAACTGGGGCAGGCTCTGCGCCGTAGCACGGGTTCTGCCCCGCGCCGCCTGGGGTCGGGCTCCGGGGAAGGCCCCGCCGCGCCCGGCCCAGACTCTCCGCGGACGCCGCCGCCCGAGCCCGCCGAAACCCGCGGCGCAGCCGTGACGTAGGCGGAAGTGGCGCGCGACGTCACGTCCGGCCCCGCCCCCACGGGCTCGCGGACGGTGGCCGGCGGGCTGCGACTTTGCCGGCGCGGAAGGCGATGCAGCTGCCGCCCGCGCTGCACGCCCGCCTGGTGGCGGGACCTGGGGCCCCTGATCCGCTTCCCGTGGAGCGGGACCCCGCGGCCGGGACCGCACCCTTCCGCTTTGCGGCGCGTCGGGTGCGCTTCCCGCGGGAACACGAGTTCTTCGAGGTGCGCGGGCCGAGGAGGGAGAGGGCGGTCGCCGAGGGGCGGGGCCGAGGCGGGCGGGACTTACCGTTGTGGGGCGGGGCTGAGGCTGGGTAGACCGGAGTCGGGGCAGACCAGGTCTGTGCTGTGGGCCCAAGGCGTGCGTATCCTGCAGGACGGGGACGTGCAGCGGCACCTCTACCTCCAGGACGTGTTCACGCAGGTGGCCGAGGCTCCCGAGCGGCCCAGGTGAGCGGCTCTAGGTCCAGCGCCGCCCCTCTTCGGCCCCCACTTCTCCCCTTTCCTGGCCCTGGCCACCCTTCCCCGAGCTGCGCCTCCCTGGTGACCTGTCGCACTGCCGTCTGCCGGGACCACTGTCCAAGCCCCACTTGGTTGGCCTGCCCACTGCCTAATATTCTTAAAATAAGATTCGGGGTCGCAACGTCCAAAGTCCCATCCAGCCACTTGAAGGGGAGTTGTCCGGGAAGCCAGATGTTCTTTGTCAGCAGCAGTTTCCTTTGCCAGGGTGCCGGAGTTCACCTGTCAGGTGGCGGGCTGCTGCCAGGTGTTTGAAGTCCTGGAGGATTATGAGCATCATTACCACACTCTGCACAGAAACGTGTGCTCCTTTTGCAAGCGGGCCTTCCCTTCAGGACACCTGCTGGACATCCACATCCTGGAGTGGCATGACTCCTTGTTCCAGATCCTGTCGGAGAGGCAGGACATGGTGGGCGGAGCCATCAGCCCGGCGGGATCACACCAGAGCTGTCTGCCTAGTTGTCAGAGCTCCCAGCTCTCGGGGCTGTGGGCAAGGCCAGGGGACTCCTTCCGGCCCCCAGCCCCATGCTTATCCAGGTGGGGAGGAGGACTCAGAGTCGGGATGGAGGTGACACCATTTCTCTTTCAGTATCAGTGCTTGGTAGAAGGCTGCGCAGAGAAGTTCAAGACCAGCAAAGACAGGAAGGATCACCTGGTGAGACGTCACCTCTACCCTGCGGACTTCCGGTTTGATAAGCCGAAGAAAAGCAGAGGGTACGTGAGGCGGTGTGATGCCCACACTGCGGAATGCGGCTACCCCTAGAACTTAGAACAACTGTTTTGAGTATATAGATCTTAGGGGTGCAGGCATCGAAGTTCAGCATCCGTGTCACAATGTTGTACTTGGCTGCAGGCAACGGGAACCTTGACAAGTCAGGTGGGTTAAACAGAGGTGAGTTCTGCATGTGCCTCCCGCATCCCCCCACCAGAGAGGGGAAAGGCGGGGACCTGACCTCCAGACTCTGGGCTGGGAGCAACTGTGGTGCCATCGCAGCATCGTCCCTCGAGCACTTAGGGACATCACTGTTTTGGCACTCAGAGGTCAAGAGGTCATGAGGTTGTACCTCACCTGTGCCCGGCACATCAGCTCCACTCCCACGTCACCTTCTAATAGGGGCCTTTGGGAACTTGGGTCAGGCCATGAGCCCCATCCTGTGGGGCCCTCTGGTTTTTCATCCGTCCTGTTGTCATATTTATGAACTTGTTAACAAAACTGTTTGTTACCCGTTACTGTTCAGCGTGCACTGTGGAGAAACGCTTCTGAGAATGATTCTTCAATTTGTGTTATATTTATTTCCTTTTTTTTTCTAATTGTTGCAATGAACTTTCATAACCATTTAAAATTTGCCTTAATTGAAGTTTTCTCAGATTAGCTTGTTTTCTTCAAACAGGACTTTGCAGTTTAAAGTAAAATAATTGCGAGAACTCTCTGCAGCATGGGAGGTCTTTATAAATCTCTGAGCATGAGCGAACTCCTTCCTTTCTGAGTGCTCGTTTTAAGGAAAAAGACTACGATGCTGGGTCGAGATGTTGATGTTATGTGGGAGTCTCTCAGTTATTGTGCAGTTAACTGTAGCAGATTTCTCGCTGATCGTCAGGAAAAGACACGTAGTAATCTTAGTTGGCATTTACCACGTGACACTATTTTCAAAAGACAAAGTGTAGTTGTTACACATAATTTATGAAATGTGGCCTTTACCACGTACACATACACTTAAGACTTCATTGTAATCCTTCTCGTCCCGATGCCTGAAAATCGCACTGTGCCAAGATAGTTATAAAATTTCTTTGCAAGTAAAAATTGTCTTTTCCTGAAGAGTTCATTTCTGGTGGTGGACGGGCTGTAGCGGCCGCCACTACACAGAGCCGCCCCCCACACCTTGCCTTCTGCAGCCCAGCCACGCCCACAGCCGCCCTGCAGCTGTCCAGCCTGCCAGTGTCAGCAGAAGCCCTGGGGGCGCATGGGGAGCAGTTGGAAGGGGACCCCATGGAAGTCTGCTCTGAACACGCAGCGCCCCCTGCAGAGCTCACAGGCGAGAGGCGGACCTACAGTCACAGGTCAGCAGCCGGCACCTCTGACGCAAGGTCTGACTGCGTGCTTCACGGGGGGCTCTGGGTCTGGCGGCCGGCATGCCCCTGGGAGAGGCCGGTGCTGCGGAGTCTGCTCTGGGCGGGAGCTGGAGGCTGGCTGCTCCCGGTTCCCTCGGGTGACGTGGTTCCTGCTGCAGACTCCACTTTTGGGAGCCCGCAGCACAGTGTGCAAAGCACAGCCCCCTTTGCACCTGAACTGGGCTAGAAAGGACCTTGGTCATAGCTGCTTGAGTTACAATGTGTGAGTCTCTCTGTCGAGTATTAACTGTTCTTATTGGGGGAAAATTGACCCAGATCTAATTTGGGGGAAAATATTGCAAAATGAGAAAAATTGCCAAGTCCAAACCAATAGGAAGAAGGACTCCTGCCTTTGCTCAGCCACCTGGGTTCGGTGGGCAGTTAGGTTTTCATCGCATGGAGGGCGACGGGAGGTCAACCCTGGGGAGCTTGGCTGGAGCTGAGTTCTCGGAGCCTGCTGTCCGGGCCAGTCTCCCGCAGGGAGCAGGGCAGAGGCATCCCAGGACCCGGGGGCAGAGCCTGCATGAAGGGAGAGCTGCCATCTGGAATGTTCCACGGTGAGAGAGGCAGCATCTGGAACAGGGAGGAGACCTGCACCAGACCGCTGGTGTGAACTGGGCTGCTTGTTGGCAAAAGATACGACACTAGTCTGAAGATGTTTTCTGTTTCAGAATACCTCCTACCATCTGTTTTGGTCAAGGTGCGTCGCGCGGATTTAAAAGCACCAAGAAAAGAAATAAACACCAGTGACCGCTGCGACAGGCATGCGGGAGCCTCCAGGGCAGGACCAGGGGCCTTCTACGGACGTGTCATTGGCAAGCTGTGTTCTCACCTCCTGCTGTGGCCACCAGGACCAGGCCTCTGCCACCCTCACCTCTCTTTCCCTTGGGGAGTGGCCGGCCGTTGCCCCTGGGGTCTCAGCAGTGGGAGATGCCGGAACTCCAGAATGACCTGCCACGTGCTCCAGGCCTGAGACTCGGGAACCGGCCTTCCCCGGTGTGGCCATCTGCCAGCGTGCTCTGTGGACACCTGACACAGACGCAGTTTGTTGGCCTCTCTGGCCGCTGGTCCTGTGTTGAACTGGACGGGGGTCAAGTGGGGATGCCGCGGGAATGCTGTGTTTTCTGCGTTGTTTTCACAGAGGTTTGCGGAGTCTTGGTGCCTCCAGTGGGCAGCTGGCGGGATGCTATCATCGAGGGCTCAGGGCCTTTCAAGAGATGCTGGGTCACTCTCCCGCCCCCTGACTCTGAGCATACCCCTCGAGGCGGTGAGGCCAGAGAAGGCTGACTCACGGGCGCCTGGGCAGGGTGGTCAGTTCTGGAAAGGGATCTCCAGCCGGCGGCCTCCCCGAGGAAGGACCGCGGGGGTGGAGGGAAGGGGCCCACGCAGGGGCATGACCGCCCACTGGCATCTCCCCGCAGGGCCGGGAAGCCGGTCCTGCAGTCCCCCCGTCAAAATCACAGGTGGCCAAAGAGCAGGCACAGGTGCTCGTGGAAAAAAAAAAAACCCTGGCATACAGGTCCCGGCACATGGACGAGCAGACCTGACGAGCACTTCCCTGGGTCGGGCAGGTGCCAGCCTCAGCTGGGGTGTGGCCAGGCTGCCCCGGGTCCGTTGTCAGGGCTGCTTCTCAGGTGATGAACTCTTTATTAGCTGTTTCAAAGGTATTGTTAAATTTCAATTTTTAATTTCAGTAATTATGATCTTTAATTCTGTAAGTTCTATGTTTTTTCTAATTTGCTGGATCTTTGTAGCTTGCGTTCATCACGTTTGCAACCCATTTTATTTTTTAAGCATATTAACTTACATTCTCTAATTAATAATATCAATATCTGAAGACTCAGTAGGTCTGATTCTTCAGTCCGTTCTTTCTGCTGACTCATTCGTGATGGGTTGTTTCCTGGTGAATTTATGATTTTGGGGCTGTGAGTTTATATTTCTTGGAACTTTACCTCCAAATTTTCCTGGCAAGTCCAGATTCTTCCAGAAAATATTGGTATTTGCTTCTGCCCTGTGATTGGGGGTACTCCCAACCTAGGTTTAAAATAAACCATTAGGTGTGAATTTTCAGCCCCAATTCGTGTTTTCCATAAATGCCTTCCCTGCATCTCCTATGCACAGCCCTCTGCCAAAACAGAACTTCCAGGCGCTAGAAGCAGGCGCCCCATTTCACTCACAGCAGGAGGAACAGGAATAAAAACACACCCACAGGCCTTTCCCCACATGCCCTTGACAGAAATCCGGAGGCTTGGCGGCCGCCTGGAGTCTTGGCCGTGGGGGGGTGGCCAGGTGGCGATGGTCAGTGGGGACGCTGAGTGCTGCAGCCCCTCAGAAGGAGAATGTCACCACAGCTAACAATTGCTCCTGCAGTCACCCCGACACAGCAGTCGGATACGTCCTGATCACTCGTTGACAAAAATTCAAAAGACCTAAAGGGACAGTTTATTCAGTAAAAGCTTTAATAGCTAAAGGCCGAAACACCTCGGATATCCCAAGTCCTGGAGGACCCGAGCAGTGTTGATTCTTTGGCATGGGGGAGGGGGACACGGAGTCTGGATCTGTGCTGTTAATAAAAGCCCACAGTCCTAGGCCGAAACAGACTTGCTACACGTTTGTTAAATCGGTCACCCTACTGAGAATCCTGGGTTAGAAACCAAGGAAGTCCCTGAAGACCACGAAGCTGGACGCGGGAGCCACTGCGGTCACGTCCCACTGGCCGAGGGGGCATCGCCAGGCTCCTTAAGAGCAGTAATAACAACAACGGACGCAACCATCAAACATTTAAATTCATGAGCTAACGATCCCTTTAAAACTAAACCTCATTGACTTAGGAGGATATGGGGGGCAGACGTCACTTTGAAAACTAGAGCATCAAGGAAGATTTTCTCCTACCTCTCCTGCGAGAACGACACAGGGCAACAGTCGCTGGTGTCGGGGACGGCTCACACCACACAGCAGTGAGCCAGAGACTGGGTGTTCCTGGTGCCAGCAGCACCGGGCAGAGCCTGATTGTCGAGCCTGTCCCTCCCAAAGCAGAGGCTGAGGTGGGGGCATGTGCGAGGGTGTTTATTTTGTGAGACATCCTGAGTAGTAGGCGTGGGGGTGGGCAGAGGGAAAGCAGGAAGGAGGTGAAGCCCCCCCGGAGGCCGTTTGTTACTGGAGTGGGCCCCTCTGGGGGTTCTGTCCCACTGGAGACCAGGAGGAGCCTTGGAGGGCGTGTGCCTCATGTCCCCCCAGTCAGTATGGTCCACCCAGTGGTTGCCCCAGTGGGGTGAACTCGCCCCCGCTTCAGGTGTGTGGGGATCGAGGCAGGAACCAGGGAACAGAAACCCAAATAAGCCCAATGTGCTGAGAACGCATTTCTCTCGGGGAGGCCTCCCCAGGGCCCTGGCCCCCGAGTGTGATGATGGGGCTCACAGGGGCTGGGGTGAGCACATGCTTCTCCAGTCCACAGAACTTCAAAGTGTAGCCTGCCTCGAACGTTTAGGGATAATGTAGCTGTTTGGCTGGCTTTTCAAAACTCGCGCTTCAGAGACATCCCCCGCCACATTTTCGCCTCTGGCACCACTGGCCACATCAGCTTAGTCTGCCGCGTGGTTACTTTTCTCAATCGTCTAGGTCGTGGGAACACAGCATACAGGACAGTCTCAGAAACAGCGAAGGCTGTCCGTTTAGGTAAGTGGAGCAACACTTTGGAAGTTAAAATAAAAGCACTAGAGCTCGAGGCCATGTGAACAGCGTTACCTGCCGTCACGCCGGGGAAGCAGCGCGGCGCAGGTGTCCAGAACCACTTCCTGAGGGGCTCACAGGTTTGGGGCTGGGGGACCCCTGGGGCTGAAAAGCTGCCCCGCTGGGTGAATTCGGAAGCCCTGCTGCTCTTCACACGCCGTTGGGGGCAGCACTGCCTGGCGGTGTTTTCTTACACATACGAAAGCCTCTGCCAGGTCGCTCGCCCTGGCAGGGGCAGTAGGCACTGCCGCCCCCCGCCCAGCTTAGGGAGCCCCCAGGGTTGCGTTTCTAAAAGTCGCACAGTGAATCTTGACCCTCCAGACAATCATCCGAGTTCCACAGTCAAGTTCGGGGAGTCTAACCCTCCAGAAATACTGAAATGGGACTGACCGGCCCACCTCTGAGTGGTCCACAGGCATGGGACCTACCGCCTGGGGGGCGGGGGCAGCACCTGTAGACGGAGTAGGCCAGGGGGGCCCGGCAAGGCCTCTGGGAGCTGACCGTGTCATGAAGGGGCCCTGGGGCCTGTTCCGATCCTCACCAGGAACCAGAGTGAACAACATGACCAATCCTTGCTACTCTGCCAAAATGACACTGATGTCGGAGCCTCGGGGGGTCTCTTGGGGCTCTGGTCACCCACACCCACAGGGCTGATGTCATGTTACTCATTTAATGAGCCGACAAGACAGCCAGGCTTGGTAGGGGTGTCACTGACATCCCCCACGGTCCCCTGTCCCCACTTTGGTCCCACCAGGGGTCACCGCAGTGCCTACCATTGCACAACTCGACCTACTCCTTGTCCCCAGACCGGGTGGCCCCGCTGAGAGACATGGTCTGCCCTGAGCCGCTCTCCCGTCTTCCTTGTCCAGGCTGCTCCCGAGGGCAGGGCTGGTGTCTCCAGATCCTCCAGCAGCACATGAAAGGGCATGGGTGGAGCGTGTGTTCCCTGATGAGGGTTGTGTGGCTAAGTGACTCTGGTGGCTCCTGGGGCCTCGGGGCCTCGGAGATTTTTCACGTGGAGACACTGGTGGAGGAGGCGGCCGAAGGTCTGCACAGGGTGTTCGGGAACAGGTAGCACAGGTGGCAGGGAGGACAGCCCTCCCGACCAGCGAGAGAGGCAGGTGCTCGGGGCGGGGGCATCTCTCACCAACTGGGCCCCACAGCGCAGGTGGTCGACTGGCTTAGCGGGGGGACCTGGGCGGGGAGCCTCCCAGGTAGATGTCTTGGTCAGAGATGGTTATGGAGAGACACATTAGCAAACTAGAATGCGGCACGGTCCTCCGCCAGCCCCAGGCTGCCCTGCGCTCCAGGGCCGCAGGGCCAGGTGGCACTGCGTGGACACCTGTGCAAGGTGGCAGAGCTGTGTGCGCTGCCCCTGCTCCGTGGTGAGACCGCTGCAGAGACGGGGGCCAGGGGGACACCGTGCAGAGCAGCGGACGCGCCCTTTCCTCCTGTGCTGTTTGGTCGCCACCTTTGCCTGGGCTTGTGTCAGGCCACCAACAATCCCCAAACTGCTTGCAAAGTGAGCATCATGGTCCTGGCCTTGGAGCTCGGCCGTGACTTTCCTGGTGGGCACCCTTCAGGGACCTCAGGTGTGAGAGGGGGACCAAAGCACTGAGGGGCCCTAAAGGCAACGGCCGTCTCCGGGAGGCAAGTGCTGCTCGCCCATCGCGGGCCCTTGGGTCGTGGTCTCGCGCAGCCTCTCCCAGCACATCTCCAGGGAGGGCCTCTCCCACGAAGACGGTGACTGGGCTCTGAGTTTGACAGCACAGCTAAGGACACGCCGGCCTGCCTCCCTGCCCGGCCTCAGCAGCAGCCTCCATTTTCAGCCGCTGGCACCTCAAGAACTTGGTGAGTGTCCCTCTGAAATCTGTCGTGAGTGTTCACTTTTCCAGGAAGCACAGGGAACGCGGCTATAACAGGCAGGATGGTGCTATGTCATCGGCCCCTGAGGCTCCTCTGGGCTGTTTCCTGTGGGCAGCGCCCCCACCCTGCCCTGGGGTGGCCGGAACCAGCCCCACCCACGGGCTTGCCGCCACTGCAGGGACAGAAGAGCTGGAAGTCGCCTTCCTTGCTGCAGGCGGGCAGGTGCGGGCGGGAGGGCCGGCGCTGCCCACAGCCGTCGGTGGCGCCGAAGCCCTGTGTGCGTGTGCGAGGCTGGGAGAAGCGGCCGCAGCGCGGCTTCCGCCCCTCCCCCCACCAGGTACCTGGGCTGTCCCAGTCCCCGGTCCAAGGTCTGCGAGCGGCGGTGGAACCTCCGGAGTGGTCATCCGCTGGCCGTCCTGCTCACTCAGGGGCCAGGAGGACGAGTAGGGCCCTGGCAGGGCCCTGGCGATTCAGTGCAGAACCGTCCGGAACAACCCCGAGCGCTGGCGCCACAGGGCAGCCCCTACACGCCCCCAACCCCATCCGGGGCTGCGCCCCAGGCCGGCGCCCCGGGGGACACCCCTGCTCACACACTCACTTCCACACCCACACCCACTCACGCTCACTCTTACACACTCCCAAAGACAGCATTTCGCGTCAGCTGCCAAAGTCGTCTAGTGAAAAAACAATAAATACGGAAAAATTCCCAAAAATGAGCGCAGAAGTTCCCCTTCTGCCCAGACGTAACGCGCCGCTTTAACGGAAGGCACCGGCGCGGCGCGGCGGCGGTCCTGGCCGTTGTCCTCCGTCTTTGTCCCCAACAGTCCCGCGCTCTCTTCCAGCGCAGGTGGTTGCAGGAGGAGAGGGCGTCGGGCGACTCCGCACGGGAAACTCCAGTTCCTTGTCTGCCGCTCGAGACAAAATAGGATGCTCTACTTCGGGCCGTTTCCAGGTCACTGTCAGGAAAGTTTGTCTAGTACAAACATGATTTTACAAAAGTTTTTAAATATCTGTGAGATACGCGCAAATCGGATCGAGGCATCGGTTATAACGCTGTACCAACAACAACAAAGACAAAAACTGCAAAATAAAACTTAGGAACACAGCGAGAAGCCGGACTCGCCCTGCGCCAGGAGCGGCAGGGGCGCGTCTGAGATCCCCGCCCTGCGCGCGCGCGCCCCAGCGGACCCCAGGCCACCTAGGAGAGGTAATACAGGCCGTAGGCGGTGACAGGAGCGGCGAGGAGTCCCTGCACCTGTGGCAAGGTGCCCGCGGCGCCGCCAAAGGCGGCTGGGGAGCCGTGCAGGTGGGCGCCCAGGGGGAGGGGCAGGGCGAACGCGGGCAGCAGCGGCTTCGCGGTCAGCTTCAGCTTCTCCAGCTCGGCCTCCTGCAGCCGCTTGGCCTTGGCCCGGCGGTTCTGGAACCAGATCTTGACCTGCGTCTCGGTGAGGCTCAGGCTGCTAGAGAACTCGGCGCGCTCGGCGATGGACAGGTACTGCTTCTGGCGGAACTTGCGCTCCAGCGCCAGCAGCTGCGCCGTGGTGAAGGGCGTCCGCGGCTTGCGGTTGTTCTTGTGTTTTCGGAGGGTGCAGGGTGGAGGGCTGGGGGCGCCTGGGAGGAAAGAGAAGCACAAAGCGGGCGCTCAGACACGGGCAGTGCGCTCCCCTTTCTCACACTCCCGGCTCCACACTCCGGCTCCGCAATCGTGGTCCTCGGAGGAGACGATACTCTAAAAGCCACAGGGGTAAGAGAAACAAGGCACCGGGGTCTCGGGCTCCGATCCCCAAATCCGCGGCCTGCACCCCAGGAAGAAGGGGAACTCTGCTCGCTTGGAGGAGAGAGACGCCTGGGCTTGCTGGAGGCCGCCGCCAGAACTGAGCGGCGAGCGCCCAAGCGACGACTCCGAGAAGCGGAAGACGGACCGAGGGACGGGGCGCCAAGAAGGCGCGGGGCCGTGGGGTGCCGACTCCAGCCCAGGGTCAGGCGGAAGCTGGGCTGCGTGGGACACAGAAGCGGTTGCGGGAGTGCGCGCGCCCGAGGGCTCGGGTGGGCTCGGGTGCGCTGGCTTCTTTCTCCGCACTCGGGCCGGGAGGTTAGTGGCTACTTTCCGAAGTTACGAGCGACAGCGCGCCTCCCGCCCTGGTCCTCCGAATCTGGGCCAGACGGGCCCCGGACCGTGCGACAGGGCACTTACGTGGGGAGGAAGCGCGGACGGACGGCGGGAACCAGGCCCGGGGCTCCGCGGCGCGCCGCGGCCTCTCCTCCCGGGGCTCCGTGGGCTCCCGGCCCAGTCCGCGCTGCGCTTCCAGCAGCGATTCCACACTGAAGGGCAGCGGGCCGGGCTCCGCGCGGTCTCCGCCACACGTCCTCAGCCCAGAGGGGTTCATGACGAGCGGCGCAGGAGCCATGCGCGGGCCGGCGGGCGCGGAGCCCGGCGGCGCAACGTGGAGCAGCGCGCCTCGCGACTGCCGGGGGCTTGGCGACCCCGCCCTCGGTGTCCTATAAAAAGGCGTCGCCCCTTTCATGAGCCGCTGTCCAATCGCCGCAGCCGCTTCCGCGTGGACCTAGGCGTCCATTGGCTTTGCTGACGGGGGGCGGAACAGATAGGGAGGGGCCGGACCGCCTGCGCCTCCTGGCACCGTGCACCCCCAACCCTCGCCCTCCTGGCGCGCCCCTGTCCCGCTCCCAGCGCCCAGCGCCCTCTGCCCCAGCGCTGCGGGCCGGAATCGCGCTTCAGCTGTCCAGGAGGCTGCTGGGGCACCTGGGGAGCATGCGGAGCTGGCCCCAGCCCCCACGCCCCGAGGAGCCGACGGCGGGCACGGCCTGGCGGAGTCGCGGTCAGAGCACCCGACCCGGACCGCGCACGGGTCCTGCACGGCGGAGAGCTCGGCGACCTCAGCCGCGCGGCACCGGCGCCTCCCGCAGTGTCGTCCCTCAGCTGCTCTTCCCGCTGCTCCCCAACCCCGAGCCGGCGCGTGCCTGCTTTGGCCCAAGCTTTCTCTCCGTACCGTAGGGGCCGCGCGTCCAGACTGGTTACTGGGCTTCAACGCGTTGAAGTCTAGCCGCGGTGCCTGTGGCCTTGAGGGACTTTTCAGGCATGCGTGGCTGCCGAGCGTCCTCCAGGACAGGGGCCGCCCCTCGCGCCGCCGTGGCGTCCTACCGCCCAGCCCCAGGAGCAGCGTCGGGGGCGTGCAAGGTCAGGGGCCGGGGCCGGAGAAAGGGGCCAGACCTCCTACCCGCCTCCAACGCAGAGTCGGGGACACAGGCGGGGCACCGCTGGCGGAACCTGGCCAGGAGCGCGGAGTCTGTCGCTGGGTGGGGGTGGGGTTCGCCATCAGTCTCTCCGGCTCCAGTCGCTCTGCAGATCGTCGTGGGGCCCTGCCGGGCGGGGCCTCGAACGGCTGCTCCCGGAGGCGCCAGCGCGCACGGGCAGAGGCCGGGTTCCCGGCTCGCGCTCTGAGGAGGAGAAGGGGCTGAGGCGCGACACGGAGCTGCGATCCCTCGTATCCTTTCCCCAAAGCTGGTCCAGTCTTTAGTGTAAACTTTCTTGGGTGCTGCAGACAAGCAGCAGTCTCCCTAAGTTTAGGATAAGTCATGAGACTGTTTTGCGTGTAAGGACTGAATGTTTTATTAATATCCCAGAACACAGAAACAGCAACCTAAATCAATTTATATTTATTTTTGAAAACCAAAGTTGCTTTAATGAAATCCAGCCTTGGGGGACAGTTTAGCTGTCCAGCTCAGCCAGAGAAATTCAGTTAGAAAGTTTCTCTCCATGCAAATTTAGAAGCACTGCTGTAGGGGCCCTCAGACCTGCTCCAGGCCAGGCCTGGCGTCTGTGTCTGCAGTGGGATCAGCTCTTTCTGTATTCCAAGATGGATCGCCCCTTTCTAATGTAATAAAGATGTTCCGAGTTGATTGAAGATAATTGCATCATTAAAGCATTTTCTTTGAAGGCCTCTCTCCTGGTAGTTTATCTTCAGCAGGCCACTCACGGGAGTGTTTGAAGAAGAATTTTAATAAGGTTGACAGCCAGCTGCCCCAGCCTGCCCCACATCCGCTCAGGACGCTGGGAAGGTGCTGCGGGATGGATGCGTGGGGGCCTGAGCTGTGGCCTGGGGGGGAACGGGGTCGTGTGACCAGGCACGGGTGCTGAGCTTCAGGACAGTCTTGCCCTTCCCTGTGGGCATCTGAACTGGTGATGTCCCTTGAGGCCGAGAGAGGCTAGGCCAGTGCCCATCGGGCCCCTACCTGGCACCGGCGCCAGCAGCGGGCAGAGGAGGGAGGGAGGATCAGGGTGGCGGGAAGAGCCCCAAACCCCAATGGTCAGCACGGATGGTTGCCAGTGCAGCAGCGTCTCCGTCCCCCGCCGGGCCTGGCAGGGAGAGGCCCCAGGTTGGGAGGTTGGCCAGGGGTGGGAGAGGTGCGGAGGGACCCACTGCTGTGGGGCTTTGGGAACAGAAATCCATGTCCCAAGTGGAAAAGAAGCTTGGACACTGTCTCTGGCACCAGCAGGCACTTGGCCTCCCAGCAGCCCAGGTGCGCTGTGTGGACAGGAGGCTGGGCACAGCTGGGCCTTCCTGAGGCTGGTAGAAATGCTCAGGCCAGTGCTGCCCATCTCCATCCCACATGAGCCCCCGAAATGATGGCAGAACCCCAACTGACCCACGCACCCCACACGTTGGCGGATGCTGTCCCCGGTTTGGGTGGCTTTGTTCCCCCTAATGACCTGCTGGTTGCTCTGCATCTTGAAGGAACAGGAAGCTGAGCAAGGGCCGGGACGAGTCCCGGGTCGGTGCTCCTTGTCGGCGCTGCCCGGTGGGGATGCACATCCCGAGCAGGGCCCCTCTGTGGGCTTGGCGTTCGACGTGGTTCTTGAGAATGGATTTTGTTTTGTGGGATCCAGCCAGCCAGGTTTGGAACTGGTCGGGACTAAGACAGAAATACTCTCTCTCCTTCTCTGCTGGAGGGGAGTGTTTGATGCTGTGTTGGTGACATCCTGGACAGGCCATGCCAGACGGTGCCCTGGCACTGAAGAGGGGATTGTCCCTTTTGGGATGTCGATGATGTATGTCCAGTTCTCCATGGAGAAAAACTGAGCAGACCTTCCCCGCTGTCTAGTGGCCAGTGGTCATCGGCTGTTTGTGCGCTCGGGGACCATCGCCAGCCTGTCGTGTAGGCAGCTGCCCCTGGGGTCTTGCTCCAGGGCAGGCCCACCCGGTCCGGGCCTCTCCATTGGCTGTGCTTTCCAGGCTGTAATCCCGAGGAGAAGCATGCTGGAAGCCACCGACTTATGTCACCCTCTCATGTCATTGCTGTTGGCTGCAGCCCTACGCAGCTTCCCATTCATCCTGAAAGGCGGGGCTGCCCCTCCCCAAAGCTGCTTGTGTTACAGTCTTTGACTTTCTCCTTCTCGACTAGTTGGAAAATCGCTCCAAACACAAGCAGCACTTTCGCCATGACTCTGGCTGGAGACGGACCAGTCGACGTGAGCTCTAGCAGCTAGCAGGCGTGATAGCGGAGGTGCAGGTGGGACGTGAGGTCCTCCAGGTGGGACACGAGAGGCCAGGAAGGCGGGCTTCTCAGAGGGGCAGAGTGGGGCTCCCTCCCCGTTCAGCCAGCTCCAAACGCTGCCTCCGTGCACCTTCTCTCTGCCTGTCTGTCTGTCTCTGTCTTGCTGTTCCCGTCTCTCGTCACCCTGGTCTAGGATTGGCACTGGCTGAGCTGATGAACAGGTGTGACCTGACGCCCACACCTGACGTGTCCTGTACCGCCTCCTGCCCCCCATTTCTCTGGAGGCCTTGCTCCTGTCCCTCTCAGAACTCTGTGGTCCCGTCCCCTGGCCCGAGACTCCTTAGGACACTTCTCAGTCCTTCACGGATGGGAAATGCCACCACGAATTCTTAGCTGATGTCCCCCCTTGCCAGGGAATCGTCCCCTTCCGCACGGATCCTTGGGCCGCCACGCCTTGCTGCCAGACCTCTGCAAGGCCGAGGCCCTGGGCCAGCTCGCCACAGATGGTGGTCACTGTGGTCTGGCCAGAGAGAAGTGGGGAGCACGGCAGATGTGAGGGAGGGGCGCTTGTGGTCCCCGAGCACCCAGGGTTGTGGGACCCCTGCCGGATCTGCAAGAGGCCAGCCCTTGCCTCACTGCCCGTGCCCACAATGCCACTTGACACGCCATTTGCGGTCAGAGAACCCAGCGTCTCACACGAGTCCTTTTACATTTCTTGAGACTTGTGTTATGGCCCCAATTATGGTCTGTTGGTCAAAGTTCTGTTCTTAGAAAAAATGTAGATTCTTCTGTTGCTGGGTGGGGTGGTCAACTTGGGTCCAGTTGGTTGCCATGCACCCATCTACCATATCATTGCTGATTCTCTCCCACTTGGTCGATCGGTCACTGGGAGAGGGGGACCGAAGTCTGCAGTAGTAACTGCAAGTTCGTCTGTTGCTCTTGATGGTTCTGCCAGTCTTTACTTCATGTGTTTCAAACCTGTCTTACTAGGTTCACAAATGTTTAAGATTATTTCATCCTCGTGACACACTGACTCCTTTATCTGCATGAAATGACCTTCACTTCTGTAACTTCTCAGCTCTAAAGTCCACATTGTCTAATATTAGAGACCCCGGCTTTGTGTCGACCGCACCAGCACGATGCCTCCTTTCCGAGGCCTCACGTCTAACATGGCCCTCTCTGTCTGGAGTGGCCACTGCCCGCCGGCTGCGTGTCCTTGGGTCTGGCTCCTCCTGCCCTGGCAGCCTCTGCGTCCTACGTGGCTGTTTAGACCATTTACATTTGGTGGACTTATTGATATGGCGAGGTTTAACTATTGCCGTGCTAATTATTTTATAAATTCCTGTTTTGTTTTTTGATAATTGCGTATTTTTTGCTACTCCAACGTATCTCCCTTATTGGTTTATTTAGCTATAACTCTCGTATTACTGTTTTAGGGGCTGCCTCAGGGTCGAGCTTCAGTTTGCCGCTACACAAGGACCTTGTGGTGTTGCCCAGGTCTCCTTTCCTGACTCCAGGACTTAAATAATATGAAAAATGTCTTTTCTATTTCCCCCTGTACTTACAGTTTTTGGTACACCTGCACCACTCAGAGCAGAAAGTACAGGGAGGTCTGCGAGGCGGTGCTCCCCTGGCCGAGGGCCCGTGCTGGGGGCGAGCCAAGCACGGCAGCCTTCGCACAGGCCCTGGCTTGGGAGGAGGAAGGGAGAAGCTGGAGCAGAGGGAGATGGTGAGGGTAGAGGCCAGGTCCACGGCGCTCAGAGCGAGCCAAGCGGAAGCCTCAGAAGCCTCCATGTCCCTCCATCGGCGTTCTCCTGGGAGTTAGAAGAGGTCCCCTCGGAGCCCCGGGGACAGAAGAGCGCGTGTTATTAAGGCCGTGTCTGGAAATAGCAATCCACACGGAAGGTCTCTCTGGGCACGAGATCTTTTCGGGACCCTCTGGCTGAGAAGGGCTGGTGGGAGCTGGAGGTGAAGGCCCCAGGCAGCAGGGGGTCTGGGGTGGAGCTGGGGTTCCATTCTGGAAGCGTGTGGAGGGACAGGGGGTGCCCTGAGGTCCATCTTGCCTCCACGTCACCTGCTACCGGGGCTCTGGGAAGTCCATGGACAGAGGTGCGTTGCCCCTGGGCCCTGGGCATGGGGCAGGTGGAGGGCAAACCTCTCTGCTTCAAGCCTCCTGGCTCTCCTTAGTGCAGCAGGCGAACCTGCCAGGCCCTCCCCTGCCACCCAGTCCCAGCCTGTACCCCACCCCCACCCCCAGGGGAACCCTTCTGGAAAGGGGAGAGGGACCGACGAGGGTGGGTTGGGGCTGCCTTGGCCCACCCCACCCCAGCCATCTCACTGTTAAGGGGAACCGCTAATGAATCCCCAGGGACCGTGGACGGAATGTGCCGTGGATGGCCACCAGCTTGGCAGCATGGTTCCGGAATGCTAGCACCCCAAACCCCACCCTCCTGGGGGACAGACAGAGGGTGGGCCTCCATCCCTGGCAAGTTAGATGGTCAGGGGCTGGGCCGCAGGCTCCCCTCCTGAGGGCCTTCTCCCTGCCCTGCCTGCAGGACCCAGCACCTTATGAGGAAATTTGCATCCAAGTTTCTGCCAAGGTGCTGGCCCCTTAATCATGGCCGAGTGTTTTCTGGGGGAGGCAGGGTTCTCCCAGGGCGCCCACAATGCAGGAGAACTGTTCAAAGGGCCCGAATTAACAGGCAGTACCTTGGGGACAATGGGCAGCCTCGTCTCCAGGCGGGGAGGGACCTGTGGAATCCGGCCACGGCCAGCACTCAGAGTGGAGGCCCAGGCCTGGGGCCCGGGGCCCGAGGGGCTTTGTGCACTGGGTTAATGAGCTGGAAAACACAATTACGCTTCTCGGCTGTGAAAATCGTTTCGGGGCAGTGGATCACTTAGCTGCCAGGAGAACCCGGAATTGATTTCCTTTGTCCCCAGGGCCCAGCGCATCCTGGCGGAGACCCCAAGTGGCCCAGACGTTGAAGGACTCAGAACTCCATGAGGAGCCCCAGGAACCAGGGGCCCCAAAACAAACAAGACAGCAGCGCCTTCCTCCCCCCTCCCTCCGCCGCTGCATTTTCCACACCCCAACCCAGCCTTTTTAAACTGGAGCACACGGCGGGAGGGCTCACGTGGGGAGGGCGCCTTGCCCCCGGCCCCTGGGTGTGGACACCGCGGCAGGGAGGTCAGCCGGGCCGGCCACACCCACGAGGCCCCAGGAGAAGGGTGTCACTCTCTACCTTGCTCCTGGGCTGCCTGGACACCACATTCACCACGGGGTGACTGTCCCAGACCCGGGGGGTGTTCTGGATGAATCGCAGAAAATGTCCTTAAGCGCGTGGCAGATTCCGGAGCAGAAAGCAGCACTTTCCAGGTCATTTTCTCCCACTTCCGGGTGGAGCCATGGTCCGTCCTCACCATGGTCCGTCCTCACCATGGTCCGTCCTCACCATGATCCGTCCTCACCATGTGGGCTGGGTGGTCAGCCTCGGAGTTCTCATCGCAGTCTGGCTGGGGGTCTGTGCAGACCTGGCCAGCCGGGCTGAGCCCTGGGTGGGGGGCTATGCTGGGGGTCCCCGGGGGCTTCGCCTCTCTGCTGCAGAGCAGCCAGATGCCGACACCATGTCCCAGAGGGGCCGCCAAAGGCAGCGGACTCGGACCCTGTCATGATTTCCTAGCTGAGCCCTGGTTCCGACCTCGCTCCTGCGGCTTCCAGAGCCCAGAGCGGCCAGAAGTGGCTTAAGGACTTGCCGATCCCGGGGCGGGTGTGCAGGGGCCCTGGCCTCAGCAGGACAGGCCAGGCAGTGACCATGGCCGGAGTCCGCCCCCTCAGAATTCCCTGACGGGAAGAGAAGAGCCCATAGGCGGGAGGCTGAGGCGCCCCTTGGGGGTTCGCTGTTGCTAGCACTCTGCCTTTCAAAACAAATGCAGCCCAACTTCCTTATTTCTATCCCCTTCAAAGGCTGTTTTCCTCTCCCTCGATCCGAAAGGCGGGTCTCCCTTTTCCCTGGCATCGAGCGGCACCCGACTGTGAGAACATGTGACAAGAAGCCTGGGGGAGCTGCCCATCCACCCCCTGCCCAGGCCTCAGGGCCAGATGCCTGGCTGGCCTGCTCTTCACACCCGGGGCAGGTGGAAGGTGCTAGCCGCTGAGGCCCGTGGGCATGCGTTGGCACTGGGGAGGGTGCCCACGTCTCAGATCCCACTCCAGCACTGTGCTGCCTCTGGCCCCTGCACCCCACCCCCCCCACCGTCCTGCAGCTCAGAGCTGGGAACACCTGGGCACACCTGGGACTTCAGGGGGCAGGAAGGGGGTCAGGTGGTGCGTGTAGCCTCGCCTGGGAATTGCATCCCTAGTTCTTGTCCTGGCTCTGCTGAGGGGCAGTGACACCGGATCTGGCATCTTAACATCTCTGGGCTTCAGTTTCTTGTCCAGTCTCCCCCACGCAAGCCGAAGCAAACTTACAAAGTAGCCCATTTGTCTGGTCATCAAGGCCTCTGCCCATTTTCCTCCCACGCTCTCCAGCTAGCCAGGCCCAGAGGCATTGGGGAGAGTGGGTGGCCAGTCGCAGACTGCAGCAGGTGGCCTCACAGAGAAGAAGCAGGTGGTACTTTATTCCGCTGCTCAGATGGAAGGAAGGGTATGGCCACATCTGTCCTGGGCCTTGGTGCTCATCGGCTGCCTGGGCCCCAAGTGAGGAGGGTGCTGATGGCCGATCTCTGGGTCGTCAGACTGACAAAGTCTCTGCTTTGTAGACAGTGGCCTCTACCCACTGAGAAGTGGGGATCCTGCGAGGGTGCCCTCTGCTCTCCGTGCCCCTCCCTGCAGCTGGGACAAAGCCTGAGAGGGCGGCTCAAACCGCTGGGCCTCTGCACAGGGCTTTGGGGGCTTGTAATCTGGCGTAATCCTGTTGGGCCGCGGACCCTGCAGGCAGGGGAAGACCACACGCATAGCCTTAGGACGCTGGAGCTGGGCTCGGGCGCTGGGGTCGGGTCCGGGATGTGGCACAGGCTTGGCGCTGACAGGCAGGCGTGCCCGCCGCTGTGCCACCTCTGCTCAGCACAAGGTCCGGGGCCGAGAGGAAGCGGAGCGGGGCCTCCACAGCCACCGTGGGTGGGCGGGTCAGGATCAGATGTGCGATGCAGGGACCATAAGGGTGTTCTGCCATTTCTGTCTGCACTGGACACAAGCCTGCCTTGGGAAGTATGTGAGGGGCATGTCTCTGCGACAGACTTGGACCCTGGAAATAGCCAAGCTGGAGGCCATAGCTTAGTGTGAGAGCCAAATAGACCCCGGAGGTGGCGGCCTCCCCAGCCCACCCTCCCCGCCCTGGCCCATGCCGGGTCCAGGCGAAGGAGGGCCTCGGGCCCCTTGGGCCCTGTCCATCCCCCACAGTGGCTGCCAGGCCAGTGCCTCGACCTCTCCAGAGATGGTGAGGGGTCAGGCGGTCACCTCATGCATCCACACTTGGGGGAGACACTAGGGTGAGAAAGTCCAAGGAGTGAAGTCTGAGCAGAGACTCTAATGCCAAGAAGTGTCGTGGGGACAGAGGCAGGCCAACAAGGCCATGTGCCCGATGACACTGGGGGTGGGTGGCTAGAACATAGGGCCATGAGAACCGCAGTTGGGACTTTGAGTTTCATCCTAAATGGTGTGTGTGTGTGTGTGTGTGTGTGTGTGTGTGTGTGTGTGTGTGGGGGAGGGTTGTGTTCTCTGGTGCTCACATGAGAGGGACGTCACCTGCCCCGGGACTGCCAGACTTGACCAGAGTCCCATCCCACCCCTGGGCAGGAGGCGGGGGCCGCAACCAGGACGGAGAGGCCAGTTAGGACCTGGTGGGGTCCTGCGGAATTGCCCTAGATCGAAGCTGGCAGACGGTGGTGTGCATCTGTGGATGGCTCATGGTTCAAGGCTTGTGACGTTTGAAATGATCTGAGACACGGGGTAATTAACAACCGAGCATTTAATTTAGTCCTGAGCAGCTGAGAGGGTGGGCGTTTCAGCCCCGGTCTGCCTGCCCCCATCCTGGGGGTGGGAGACTATTGGGTGGCTGTCTGGGCTGGTGTTCCAGTCAGGAGGGAGCTGGGGACCAGCATGCTGTGGTGCTCTCACACCCCAGTTGAGACAGGGTGACAGCCCAAAGTGGGGGGAGCTTACTGCCAGGTTGACGCGGAGAGTCAAGGCCCCAGGCACCATCCCGCATCCCAGACCTCCGGGACCCACGTGTGGCCTTTGTGCAGCTCGTGTCTCACAGCTGGCAGGGCTTTTGTGTGTTGGGCCAGCGTGGACTGGCCGTGTCTGGAGCCTGGGCTCTGGGTCATTCTTCACTTCCTTGGTGGCCAGGCCTGAGCAGGGGTCCCATCCCATGTGCCACCTCTAGGGCATGCATAAAAATCCTGGCGGCGACCACTCAGCCAGCAGCAAGGAGCCCGGGTCGCAGGAAGCTGTGCAGGGCTGAGGCCAGGGCCCTCGGTGCTCTGAGGCTGGGGCGGGGGACCCTCAGCCCAGCTCTGCAAAGGGGCTGCAAGGGGGCCAAGGCCAAGCTAATAGATGTCCCAGGCTTGAAGGCTCCAAGGGCTGAGGCTCCTGCTGCCACACGACCCTTGGTCACCCAAGACGAGCATGTCCCCCTCACCCTGCCATGGCAGGCCTGGGTGGTCTGCAGCCACACATGACCCCAAACCAAAGAAGGACAATGCTTCCCAGATTCTTGCCTGTGAGGTGTGCTGAACCCCAGGAGGCAGGCATTCACACCCTCTGCACCCCTATGTCCACGAGGCTCCAAAAAGCACCCCATTTGACCAGGATGGGGGGCATGGGGCCCCAGGTGGTGAGCAGGAGCTGGGGTCCACCCCCTGGGAGGCCCCCCATGTCCCCAGTGAGGATACTTGGTGAGGACATTCCCACGCCCTGCGTCTCTCCTGAGCCCAGCGCCAGGCCTATTCCTCCTCCACAGGCTGGGTTAGGGGAAGTCCCGCAGCTGTGGAGACATGGGAAGGCCTGCACCCGGGCCCACTAAGCGTGTTGGGGGAGGGGCTGTGAGCTGATGCTTTTCCCTCCCCCAGGCTTGGAAGAGCCTCAACCCCTTGGGCCTCAAAGCTTGGGCCAGGGAGGCCCTTGCTTGTCCCCAGCTCCTCCCCGCCTCTCAGGGGACAGCGAAGGGGGAAGGCGAGCCAGGCTCCCCCGCCTCAGGGTACTGTGGCCACAAGGCTCCCCCACCTCAAATCCTCCTTCGTGGTCACTAAACAGGCAGTTCTGCTTTGGACGAACACCGGATGGTGACGCTGGAGCAGGACCCGCTGGGCGCTGGGCTCCGCCTCTTTCGCCATCTCCCGAGGCAGGGCCGGAATCCCAGACCCTTGGCTGCCCGGCAGGAGAGCAATGGCGTGGGACCCGGAGAAGCACCCGAAGGGCCCCGGTCGCGCCGGGCACCAGGGCCGGGCTCCACCTCGGAGGGACCCGCCACACTTGAGTGCACCGCCGCGCGGCCGGGACTGTTGGCCTCGCGGCCCGCGCCCGCGCCCCTTTGTCATGCACATGAGGGCGCCGAGGCTGAGAAAGGGTCCCCTTCAAACACTGAGTCACCGATGAAGAGCACTTTTCTTTCCCAGCCTGCGGGCTTGGCACATGCCTGCTGTTTCCAAGTGGCCTCTCATTCTTTGTCCCCCTAGGTGCCCCGCCGACAGCCCCTGGCAGCTGCTGCGCTTTCAAAGGCTCTATAGAGCCTCTCTGCAGGTGAGCCCTCCTGCCGGGGGCTCCCCGTCAAAGGCCCTTTGAGACGTCACCAGGGAGCGGGCTCTGAGCGTGTCGCTGCTCACAGCGCCGGCACAATGGCCGCGCCACTCAACGTGCGACCCCGCCCGCGCGTGCTTCCGCGGGGAGGGCGGGCGGTCCCGGGGGCCCCCTCCCCGCGCCCGGCCGCCCCACTCGGCGCCCCCTCCCCGCCTCGCCGCCCTCCCGCCTCCCACGACCCCGGCCCCCGCCCGTCCCCGGCCTCCCGCCGCCCGCCCGCGGTAATTGCTCCTTTGAAGCCCCGGCCGGCGTCGCGGCGCCCCGAGCGCTCCCACCCTGCGCGCGGGGCTGCAGTCCGGCCGCGCGGCTTCAGCTCCTTTTCATCCTTCCCTTTTCAACTTTATTAAAACCAGCCGGCGGCTGGGGCTGCAACTCGGCGCAGCTGGGCCGCTGGCGGCGGGGCGGGGCCGGGGCGGGGCCGCCGGCTGGGGAGGCGGGGCCAGCGCGGGGCGGGGCCGCCGGCTGGAGAGGCGGAGCCAGCGCGGGGCGGGGCCTACGCTCTCCGCGGCCGTCTCGCCCCGCCCGAGCCTCGCCTGGCCCCAGACTGGGTCCAAAGTCCAGGGGCCCCAAAGTGACCAGATGACCTTTCCAGGACTCACTGTCCAGCAGCACTATGAGGTCCCGCCGCTCTGATCCTTCTGGTTGTTTTGTTCTTTTTTTTTTTTTAGTGTTTGTTGAAAGAATGAGAAGGGTAAGGGAGAGAAAATTCCGAGAGCTTCGGGAGACAGTGGCGCCAGGTCCCCCCACCCTTCAGTCCTCAGAGTCCGTGCTGGCCCCACCTGCCCCTGGGACTCAAGCCGGTGGCTCAAGGACGGGCATGTCCATGGGGTTCAGCTCTTATCCCCCAGTACCCCAGCTCTGCCTCTGGGGTGAGGGCCTGGTCAGCAGAGAGGGGGGCAAGTTGGAGGGGGCAGCCCTGGCTGGGTGCATCCGTGTTAACCTGAACAAACCGGCTCTTCTTGCGAGTGTGCGGAGTGTGTGCTGTGAAATCATTTATTATTCACTCATTCATGCAGTAGCTAAGAAACACCTATGGGGCTTCTACCTGGGTGTGCTCAGGCCCTGGAACAAATGGACTTGCCCCTGGCCCTTGGGGAGCAGGACAGGGCTCTGGAGGAGAGCACCCCCACCGAGCTTGACCCTCTGCCCCGGGCCTTACATGGGCTTTCCCTGCCCTGGGGTTCGGGTTGGGGGTCAGTCCTCAGGGGCTGCCATCCTGGGACTGGGGCTTGTGGGGAAGACCGCCTCCTGCCCCTGGGGGGCCACCTCAGATGGTGGCATTGCAAGCCCAGTGGCCGCTGGTCAGAAATGTACCCACTGCGCCTTCCCAGCGTGGGGGATCTGGGCCTTCATGGCTGTCCTTTCAATGGTCAAGTCAACATCACCCAGCCACCTCTGGCTCACTTGCCCCACTCCCTATCACCTCCTGCCCCTCCTCACAGGTGCCCTCGGATGCCCATGTCCTCAAGGTCGTTTTAAGGTTAAGAGCCCCCCGCCCCAATGTGGCAAACGCTAAGGGCCAGGCCTGGGGGCACAGGGACAGGATGTAGCAGGTGGGAGCCCTACTCAAACTGGTTGTCACAGCCCTCACGGATGCCGCCAGTCCCAGAAACAAGCCGGTAGGCTGGTCCGCTCATTCCCAGGGGCAGAGCACAGGCCAGCCAGGGGGCCTGGGCAGGAGCTGCAGGCCGGAGGGGAGCCGGGAGCTCCCAGGCAGGCAGGGGCTTTGCAGATGACTCCATGCCTGGGCCATGTGCCTAGAGCCCCTTAGGTGTACAGGTTCCTATGGACTGGGTATGTGGCCTCCCCGTGTGACCCCGACATGTGACCTGTGGCGTGACCCAAACTATGACCCTGCAGTGTGACACACAGCGTGATCCACTGAGCGGAAGCTTGAGCAAGACAGTGGAACACAGCAGTCAGGGTACACATCCTTTCCTCCAGGTGTCCTATGACGTGGTGACCCTTCCAGGGCCCCCTGTGCGCATGCGCACAGGCACACGCACGCACACGTGCGGTCGCGCGTGCACACGCACCCTCGCTCCGCCCCCACCCGCGCGCTCTCCCGTCGGGCGGGACCCGCGGGCGGCACCGCTTCACGAAGGGGCCGGAGACTAGCCTACGCGGGTTTTGTGTGGACCGGCCCGCTGCGTCCCCAAGGGGAACCTCCTGCCCTGGTCAGCACGGGATCCTGTCCCTCTCCCGCAGCCGGGCTCAGACGGCGGGGCCGGCCCGCACACGATTCGGTGGCGGGCCAGACCCCCAAACTCAGTGTGTGAAACGCGACACCCTGTGACGGGGCCGGGGCCTCTCACCAACTGGGTTGACCCGCTCTGGAGCAGGTCGCCCAGGCTTGGCGGGAAGTGCCAGCGTGCTCAGGACGGTCACCTGCGCGGCCCTCGCAGCGACAGGCAGCTCTGACTGCCCGCTTGACCAAGACGGCCCTCGGCTACTCCAGCTCTGCCCCGCCCCGCGCATCCGCACCCCTCCCCCGCCCCGCCCCGCGGGCGCGCTCTGAAAGACGCTGGGGTTTCCACGGCTGGGGCAGAAGAGCCACTGTCCCGTAAAAGGGCTCATTTGAACGTTTTCCCTTCACTGTAGTGTTTCATGACTAAAACCTCAGCTCACCGTGCCGAAGCGGGGGTCTGGGTCCCCAGAGTGAGTCCCGGAAGGCGGGTCCCGCTCTGCACCCAGCCCTCCTGGCTCTCTGGCACAGCCGCTTTCTGGGTGGACCCTTGATGTCCCTGCGCGCCACCCGTGCTGTCTGCGAGCTCCGCCTTGGCGCAGAGTGGATGTGGATGGGTCCTGTTGGGGTCCCTGCGGGGCAGAGGACCCGATGGAGTCCAGCAGGGCCCTGGAAGGCAGCAGCAACCCCTCCTCTTCCCGGGGGCTTCTGTGTGGGGCCCAGACTGTGCCCCGGCCTCGGACGTCTCAGTGATCAGCTGCAGGACCCCTCGGGGTAGGTCTTGGTGCCAAGCACTGCCCGCAAGAAAGTTCTAGAACCCACAGCTGCTAACGAGCCCTGGGGCTCCTAGGACACTCCCCCTGCTCCGCAGCGGCCATCACCACCTCCTGACCATGGTGGTTCCCATAAACCCCCATCCCTTAAATGTGCAGGGGAGCTGCACGGACTCGACAGCCCTCAGACAGTGGAATTAGAGATAGCAAGGATAAAATGCATGTGAGAAAAAAAAAGACTTGAAAATGGGAAACAGGGTCAAAGTCACTTAAAAAAAAACGAACAGGACAATTCGAAAAAAAGTGAAATAGAAAAAAGAGAAAAAATATATATTGAAAACGAAACACATGGACAGTTAAATAGCATCAAACACATCTGAATTAAAAGTTGGGAATGTGGACGATACGGCTGCAGAAATGATGCAGGATGCAGTGCAGGAGGCAGAGACTAAAGGTAAAAGATGCAAACGGGTTAGGAGACCAAGAGATAGCTCGAGAGGATCTGGCAGAATTTGAATTGGGGTTTCGGAGAGGAAGGACACGGGGAAATGGCGATATTTGAAAAGGTAGCAGTTAATAACTTTTCAGAATTGGCGAAAAAAATTGACCTGTCTTTTTGAAAAACTGCACAGATCCTAACCAGAAATAGACAACAGAAATAGCATGTTCGACTTCCAAACTATAGATGAAGAAACAATGATTTTAAAAAATAAGAATATCTAAAGAAAATCAGGGGAGGAAAAAAAGGAGCAAACAGAAAGCAGAGAAAAGATCACACAACTAAATCCAAATATATAGCAATTACATTGAATAGAAAGCGTATTTAATATATCAGTTAAAACAGAAGTTTTCAGATTTCCTAACAAGTAAAATTCAGCTCTGCGCTATTTACAGGAGACCTGCCTCAAACCTGCTGCAGACAGGAGAGCGGAGAGAGAGAAGACAGGAAGACACACTGAGCAAACGCCGGTGCCGGTGCCGGCGCGCGGAACGAGAGCTCGCCGGGCTCCGTGAGGCGGGCGCGGTAAGCATCGGCGCTTCGTTAGGGACAGGACAGACCAGCACTTACCCATGACGATTCGACTCACTAGGACGATGCAATAATTCGAAAGTCGTCGGTGCTTAATAACACAGAGTCGAAGTTGGTGAAACGGCGCTGGACAGAACTCCAACGGCCACGACGCGCCCCATCGAAACGGGCTTTCCAGCGTGCTATCCTCCCGGCGACTGGCGGGTACGTGTTTGCACGTGCACGTGCGGGGCTGCTCATGGCGTGTGTGTGCACACAGATGTGTGTGGGCACGGGTGTGTCATGGACGCGTGTGCTGCGCCCTGTGTGGGGTTTGGGCTGGGCAGGGCCAGCGGGGAGCTCCGCAGCCTGAGGGCCGGCTCACACTGCGGGCTGCATAGCATCTCTGTGCACTGCCCTGGCCTGGACACTCATCCAAGAGCCTGTGGGCCCGTCCCAGGGGTGCACAGCGGTCAAGTGCTGACGAGAAGCTGGGGCCAGGCAAGGGGCAGCAGGGGGCGGAGGCTCCGGGAACGGCCCCTGCTTCCTGGGCACAGGAAGCGAGCTCACCCTTCCACTCCCAGCCCCCTCATCTCAGAGTCAGGGTGGGAGGCAGGGCCTGGCATGGCAGGGCGGAAGGGGTACCTCAGCACACAGAGATCCCGCCATGACACTTTCTACACGGTCCTGGACACGTGTCACTCTACAATGCCACTCACAGCATCAGATGGTGCACAGCCCGCCATGGCCAGAACTGGGGTTAACCCAGACGTCCATCACCTGATGAAGGCAAACCAACTGTGAGACACCCTCGCAGGGGACAGCAATGACTGGTGGGACCAGTGAAGCCCTGACACTGGTGGGACCAGTGAAGCCCTGACACTGGTGGGACCAGTGAAGCCCCACGTGTGAGCCTGGGGTGTCGTCCTGAGTGGGAGCCGCCAGACGCAGAGGGCCTGTGTCTGACCCCACTGAGGAGACATCCAGAACCAGCCCATCCACAGAGACAGACAGGGCCTGGGGGAGAGGGAGTGCATGACAGCTGATGGGGACCGGGTTTCTCATCAGGATGACGGAAATGTTAGCTCTGGAATTAGATCACTGTGACGGCTGCGCAACTTTGTGAAAACACTAAAAACCACTAAAATGTGTACTTTAAAGTGGTAAATTTTATGTATATTACATCTCAACTGAAAAAAAAATAAAAAACACCCAGAGCACTGTAAACACAGGCCAGTGATGGCCACTCTGGTCACCCGGCAGGACCCCAGAGATGCTGACGATGCAGATGCCACCAGAGTCAGGAGGAGGACATGCCACCTGGCAGAGCCAAGCTGGCCAGACCTCTGGGGTTTCCTGTGCTTTCTTAAAACAGCAAAGCAGCTTCCACAGGCTGGGGCAGGCTTCAGCTTCCTGCCTCCCTGGAAGAGCCTGGGTGAGCCAACACCACCACCAGCTTGGCCCTGCCACCAACCAGCTGGGCGCACTGCTCCCTCCTGGCCTCTCGCTTGGCCATTTCCTCCCGGCGTTGATCGTCACCTCTTCTGGGATGTGGGACTGCTCCCTGGACTAGGTGGCCTCAACCCGCTGCTGTCTGAGCCTCTCTGAAGTGTCTACACAGCCCTGGGCACTGTGGGGGTGGAGGGGGGCCCCTGCTGGCCTGGCTCCTCTGCCCAGGTCCGCGGCCGTGCCCGGCCTCCGCTCCCTCTGCTGGGAGCCCTTGCTCTCTTTGCTTCCAGATCCGGGTTTGGCCTCTGAGTTAGGCCCCCATGGTATCTCACCCGACCCCAGCATGGGCACTGAGCCCCAGCCCATTGACCGCGCCTGGCTGGGCTCCACGAGGTGGACACGGTGTCTGTGTGTCCAGCCCCACAGGAGCTGGCCGAGCCTGCCAGACAGCAGACAGGAAGCTGGTGGGAAGCCCCGTGTCCACGGGGCAGGCCCCAAGCCTGCCCGCACCCTGCCTAGGCCAGCCGGCCTCTCCTGAGGGGGCAGGGCACTCACTTCCTCTGCTTCCGGGGCCACAGCAGGGTGCTGCCCCAAGCCTGGTCTAGCACTTCCTGTCGAGCACCACGGAGTCAGCTTTCTGCCAAGCAGGGACACTGGGTACTGGGTCCTCGTCCAGTGGCGGGTGGAGAGCATGCCACCCACAGCCAGGGCATGTGGCCAAGGTCATCAGGGTCACACGGGGGGCTGGTGCCCTTGCCAGCATAGCCACAGCGCAGAAGAGGTGACTTATGGTCACAGCCTGAGGCCATGGCCCAAGGACACGGGGGCGGAGGTGACTGGCCGTCCCTCTCAGCACTGGTCCTCTTAGGGAAGTCTCTCTTAGAGTGTGCTCCAAGGTTTCAAGGGTGTCTGCTACCCCGCCAGGATGCCACGTGGACATCTTGGTTCTGTGCCTGAGTGCGGGACCGGGAGGGTGGTGGGCCCAGGGCCAGCCCTGACGTCAGAGGGCAGGAAGGGTGTGAGGGGCTCCTTGTCAGGGGGGCCCCAGCACCATCCTGAGGCAGCCCTGGGCAGGTTGGTACAGAACAGAGAGTTTGGTGCCTCAAGTTAGCAGCAGGGCAGGACCCCACTGGTCAAGGTCGAGTCGGAGGCTGACTTTTGAAAAGCTAAGAGAAAAGGCCGGGTCTCCGTGAACCCGCTTGCAGGGCTCCGGAGGGGCCTCCATGCTGCAGCCCCCAGCGTGGGACCCCAAGCCAGTCCTGACATGGTAAGCCAGCACCTGTCCTCTGCAGATGGCCACCCAGCCTGGCGGTCGGCACTCTCACGAGGCCCAGGGCCCACCGCCGGTGCCATTCCCGCCCCTTCCTCAATGTCAGAGACATGAAACCAGCCCACCGCCTGTGATGTGAGGCCCAGCTGGACACGGGGGCTGGGCCGCCTCTGGAGACACCCCCTGCCAGGGACAGCCTCTGCCAACTGCCCGGCAGAGCCACCGCGTCAGGCCACCTGCTTTGCGCCCCAGCCCAGATCTGGTCCCTGATACACCCTCGGGGTGTCAAAGGCCCACAGGCTGGCTGCGTGTCCGCTCCAGCGGCCAGACCGGCACCACTCTGCCGGAGCTTCCATGACACCCGGCTCTCAGGTCCCCTCCCCGAGCCGGAAGAGCGAAAGGCAGACCCGAAACCCTAGCTCGGCTCAGGCCTGGCCCCGGGCGCCCGCCAGCCGAGGGGACCACTCATCATCGCCAGCTCCGAGGAGACCCTTTGCTTCCCACCACACTGGGACACCCACACAGGAAGCGGGAACCCCCCGGAGCTCGTTTTGCACATGGAAGTGGTTGGGGCTTACTGGATTGACAGGGAGGGGCGCGCTCCCCAGGCCACAGTCCCCAGGCTGACTGAGGTGTAATTCGCAACTTTACTGCAGACACACAACGTTTCCTTCTTCGAAGCTGTGTGCCCTGAGATAGGTTTGGAAACAGGCCTAGCTTTGAACCGTCCTGCTGGGCTGGGGAGTGGGGCCTGGGGAGCCGGCCAGAGGTGTGGAGCAGAGGCCCGCGCCCCAGCCCCGCTATTCCCCAGCCCAGGACAGATGGGCGCCGGTGTCCTTCCAGGGGCCGGGCCCTCAGAACGCAGTCGCCCGGCCCAGCCAGGCCTGCAGCTGGACATTCAGCTGAGGAGTGACAGCTGGTGCCCCTGGCACAGCTGCTTGGGGCCTTCGGTGACACAGCCCCAGCCCAGGCTGTGATGCCCCAGTGGAGCCAGAGCCATGCTGTGCGCACCTGGCTCCTTGGAAACTACCTGGATCTGGGGGGGATGTGACGCTAGTCGCCAGCCGGTGTCCACGGCAGGCCAGCTAGTGTTGCTCCGCCTCAAAGGAAATAATTTATTTAATGTAAGCAAAGTCACTTCCCCTGGAGACGTGCAGACGTGGCTCGTGAGGCGATTCCATGCGGGCTGCACCCTCTCTGATTATGGGGGGAAAGAAGTGTCGGCCATGTCTGGTGAGGAAGGGCCCGAGGTGGTGACCCTCGGGCAGCTCGGGGCCAGAGAGTGTGCCTGACACATGGCAGCGGTCCCTCTTCAGCTGCTGTGCTGACCGGTGTGGCCAGGACGGGGTGCGCCTGTCCATGAAGGGGGCTGACCCCAGCCTGAGGTGACACCTCAGTGCAGCCGTGCCCGGACGCATGAGCTCAGCATCGTAAACCAGGCTGACTCTGCAACGTTAAGGTAAGAGGTCTGTTGCCACATGTACTTTAGATAGGTGTACGATGAAACTGACTCTAATCTGAGCAAGCAGGTGGACGTCACAGTGCTGTCCACACGGCCGGTTGGGGCTGCATCTACAGGGCCGCTCGGTAGCACTGCAGTGACCAGCATGGCTTGGGCGCACTTGAGACAATGCTCACCCCCGGCAGGCACTCCGCTGGGCGGGAGTGGCTGCCCCGCTGGCCCCTCCCAGCAGGGTCTGGTGGTAGGAGGCCAGGAAGTTCTTCCAAACAAGAAGGTGCTCAGAGGCCGGGCAAGACCCCGCAGGGTCCTCGGCCTGCCCTTTAGGGGTCATGGCCAGGAGAGCCCAGTGGGGGAGGGCCTAACCTCAGACCCTGCTTGGTCTGCCACATTCCTTTGCAGGGCCTGGACATGGGCGAGTGGGGGCAGAACCAGCCGGCTTTGCACCCCAGCACACAGCCCACCCAGGGTCCAGCTTCCGGAGGGTGTCCGTCTTGGGTTCATGGAGGAAGAGTGGTCGTCTTTGCCCAAGAAGGTGGGTGTCTCTGGACTTGACCATCACCCACCTGGCCACGAGCAGCTGTTCTGAGCTATCTCAGAGGGCAACAGCAAGGCCTGGGATCTGATGTTCCTGCAGGAGGTCACGAGGGCCAAGCCCAGCATAGGGGGGTGGCAGCCTGCAGGGACACATGGCTCAGGATTTAGAGGCTACGGGAGAGAAAGCAAGGTGAAGGGGAGCGCGAAGGGGCCTGTGATGCTTTGGGACAGAATGGACAGGGACCCGGGTCTGGGCTGGGGCACCCTCTTTCTCTGAGCTAACAACAGGCAGCTGTCTCCTAGGCCCGCAAGCAGAGGTGCCAGGAGCTACCCATGCTCGTGCAGAAGCTTCTGGAGCAGCAGCTGTGGGCTGGAGGCTGAGGGGCCTGGACCCCGCCCAGTGCTGCCTGCACTCCTGGCCCTGAGTTCCGCTCCCCGCCAGGCCCTGGGCAGAAAGAGAAGGTGGCAGGTGAAGATGGGACCTCATGAGGACAAGGCCAGGGTCCGAGCAGCCAGCCCTTGACCAGCCTAACGCAACTCTGCCAGCAGCCACGCCTGCTCGGCCCCACCCCAACCTGGGCCCCTCCAGGGGAGGGCCAGACCAGCATATGTCTGTGGACACTGCATGGTCCCACCCTGCCTGCACCTTGAGCCATTGTCAGGCTCCTGTGACAAGCAGAAGCCTTGTCTCTGAGGCCTCTGGAAAGTCCTGGCCCTCCTCCCTGCTGGGAGGCCAAGCTTCCCCAGGTTTGAACAGATAAATTTATCTTTAAAAGCAAACTTCACAGTTGTGGGATGTGCGGGAATCCACAGAACTCTGCTACCTTTGCAACATCCTGCGCATCTAAAACTAGTCTGAAAATCCACATTTTTATGAACCAGCTCCAGGTGTACCTACTACCCTGGGCTGTGGTTTGTCGGCCAAGGTCTCTTCCGCCGCTGAGACACGGAGCTTCTCACGTCCTCCTTGGAGCACATTATTGTCAGGGGGACTGTGAGCCTGGGACACACTCTATTTTGGGTGAGAATTATGTTTTTCACCTTTTGCCATTTTCTCTGACACTGTCAAAGCCTCACCATGGCAGGAGGGTTGACCTGGCCCTGGATTCTGTGGGGGCATGTCACCCCGGTCACCCCTGCGAGCCACCTGACAGAAGCCAGCTCAGAGTTCCACTCCAAGGCATCCAACTTGTGAAACAGTTTTTAGAAGAGTTTCTGCAAAATGTGAGTGTGAACAGAATGTAAAGGGCGCCAGGAGGACACGTGGACCGGCCACCAGCTGGACTCTGACTCTGACCAAGGGGCGGCTGACGGCAGGGGCCCCTCCGCTCCAGTCTGTCCCCGCGCCAGTGGGGCGCCGCCTGCCCTCCGAGAGGACGGAGCCAGGCTGTGGGACTCTGGCAGGAGTGTCACAGGTGACCGCGCAGGCAGGCATGGGCTGGGTGGGCCCCTCTCCTGCTGCCCCACGTATGCCCGTTTGTGATGAGTTTGAGATCCCCAGGGTATCTCAGTGATCAAGTTTGTCATATCTGCAAAATGTCTTAGGAACTTTAGAGAGATTGAATATATCGAATGTGTAAGTTACTAGAATATTAATTAAAGAATAATTGAAGACATACACTAAAAAATTACTAGATTTATAGATAAGCTTTAAAATTGAGCTTTAAAGCTTGAGAAAAGCTGGTTTTAAGTTTATTATAAAATTTTCTAATTTTATAAATTGAAAAAATTTAACCCAGCAATACTACTTGTAGTAACTTGCCCTGAAGATAAACTTCCAACAAAAAAAATACATCCGCATAAATTACTCTCTGCAGCTTTGTTTGTGCTACAGAATGTTATAAACAGCCTAAATGCTCAGATTTAGCAGGTAGTTGAGTAAGTAGGGTGCTGGATGAGGAGATTCTTTGTGCACGGATGTGGGCTGTAATAAAGTAGATTGGGCCTCTGTCCTCAGTTCCCAGGCAGAGCCCCCAAAATCCTGGGAACTTCCTCAGTGATCCAGGTGTCCTGTTACTTTTCAGGCACCCAGTTAGGCTAATGAATAACCAGGGCAGGGCTGATAGCCTGGGCCTGGGGGCTGGGTATTGATTTACAAAGGAAAAATGGTCACTTTCCAGGGAAAAAGCCCCTTCAGGAGCCACTTCAGCCAAGTTATCCACAGTAACATCACTGGTGATGGACCTCATGTGCCTCCTGATGACACTGAGGAGGACAAACGCTAAAATGCGACCTCCCCAGCTGACCATGACAGTGCAGCACACCAGTACAAGTCGAGGCTGGTCAGCCAGTGTCTGGCCTGTAGGCTTCCAAACTGTCCAAGCGAGGACGGACAGACAGCGGTCCTGACAATGCGATGAGGGGTCTTGAGTTGGATCCTGGGCCAGATTTTTTTTATCTTTATTTTTATTTTTATTTTTTTTTGCTACAAAGGACACTGTTGAGACAATTAGCAAATATCGATGAGGTGTGTGGATCAGATAATGGTATTTATCAGTGGAATTCCTGATTCTGGTCATCGCATGGGTGATGCAAGAAAATCTTGTTGTTTCTAGGACATCCACAGAGGTGTCTAAGGGTGAACAGGTAACTTCCTCTCAACTGGCTCAGAAAAACTTCAGAGATGATAGCTAGAGAGATGATATAGGCTAGACAGATGCACAGATGCTGGGGAGCAGAGGGATAGACGGGTGGATGGACGGGTGGGTGGACGGATGGATGGATGGGTGGATGGCAGTGTGCGGGCCGGCCCCGATGTGCGATGAAGGGCACAGTGAGCATGGGTGAGCCTTCCCCAACCCTCCAGCCTCACCCTCCTCCCCACACCCCTAGTTTGTTCCCACTGCCCATATCACCCACCTCTGTGTACCCACAGTTTCCTATACGCACCCACCTCCTGGGCACTGCCCAGCCCCTCCCGGGCCTAGAGGCTGGATGGTCAGGGTCCCGCTCCTGATCTGCGCACACCGTCCTGTGTCCCCTTCCTAGGACTCTGGTACCCACCCGGCCCCAGTGCCCAGCTCCAAGAAGAACTCATGCTCACTCTAGATGGGACCCCTCTGGGCTCTCATCCAAGTTGTGGGGCTCCATGCTGGGGCTGATAGGGCTCTCCCAGGAATTCCTACCCATGTGCAGTGTGCCCACCTGTGTGTTGGACACTGGCACCTCTACAAGGCCTGTCCTGCCTCCAGCCCTTTCCTCTGGCTGTGTGACCTCCCCAGGCTGTCACCTGCCCCCCAGCCCGGCCCTTAGTCCCAAGGCCTGAGCTCACCTCCCACGAGGTGGGGTATTTGGGTTCAGGACCAAAGCCATAAGAGGACAGTGCTGGGGTGGAGGAAGGGGACACAGGTCTGGCCAACCCAGGTGGGGAGAGGCCTAGGGACTCCCAGAGCCAGAGGCAACGGGGGCCGGGTGGGGTGTGGGATGGGGGCTGCATTTCTGGAGCCGTCCAGGTGGGCAGGAGTCCAAGGGCCCCTCAGATCTCCCATCTACCCTCCCACCTACCCTCCAGCTCCAAAGCCATGGGAGATAGGGGTGCTGGGGGGGGGAGGGGGCGTGGGGCTCTCCTAGGCCTTGGACCAGTCTCAGCCCCTCCAGGCCCACCATCCCTCAGGTCAGCATTTGCCCTTTCTCCACTCATGCCTGAGGGCTACATGGCTATGCGACATCTGGGGGGCCGGGCAGCTAGGGGACAGGAGCTGTATGTATACTTCCCAGAGCCAGGGGATTCAGAGGCTTCTGTCAGGTGGCAGAGGCTCGGGGACCAGGCCCAGCTCCCATGGGTGGAGGACACAGCTGGGCATGGGATTGAGCACGGTCAGGGATGGACCCCAGGACCCAGAGGCTGCCCAGGGTGGAGGTGAGCTCCAGACATCACAGCCTGCTGACCTAGGAACTGGACAGGGCCTGCCCCAACCCCGTGGCTCTGGGCCTGGCGGCTGGGCAGTGGCCTCCTCTTCCACCTGCTGCCCAGGGGCCAGTTCACTGCCCCATGGCAGCCGCGGCTGCTCTACGGTCCTTCAGTGGTCCCTGTGGGTGGTGGGGGCACCATGCCGGGGCTCACCCATGTGAGGTTGGAGGGTAGGAAAAAGGCAGGTGGGACCTTTGCTCAGAAGAAACCAGAGACCAGGCGGATGTGAATCTTTACTTAGGGAAAAGCTACAGAGCTAGAGGCTCCAGAGGGAGAAGGCGTTGGCGGGGTCCTGGGGACAAGGGCACGACCACAGGGCGGACAGCGTCGGGCAAAAGCAGTCACAGGTGCCGCAGGCGCGGGCGCTGTGAAGACGGGAGGGCAGAGGGTGGTGAGAGCTGCAGAGCCAGGCGGCACGCGGCCCCCCAGCCGCCCACCTGCTTGGGAAGAACAGAGGAGCTGAACCCCACGCACCCGCCTCCGGTTCACCTGACTCCCGCACATGCGCCCCGCCCCCAGCTGCTCAGACATGGTTGCGGCAGCCGCGTGGGGGACCCGCAGCCCTGGGTAAGGCTGTGGCGCGCAGGGTCGCCCCCTCTCCCGGTGGGGTGCAGGGAGGCGGGTCCCCCGCCCAGGGGTCACCTACGCTGGCGCAGGCAGCAGGCCGTCACTGCGCGGCCGGGGGCGGCACGCTCCCCGCCGCCTTCCGCTCTGCCTCCTCTTCAGGCGCCACAGGCTTCCCAGGGGGCTCGGCAGTCGCCGCCGTGCCCGCCTGGGTGGGCGCCTTGGGCCCCTCCTTGGCCATGCGGTGACTCTTCACCCAGGCTGAGGGCGGCTCGGTGCCGTGCTTGCGGCTCAGCGGGTAGGCCCCGATGGCCGCCAGGATGCTGCGGTGGCGCTCAGGGTCCATCTCCGTGTAGTACATCTCCAGGGTCAGCGGGGTGCACATCTTGTGCTGTGGGAAGAGCGGGTCAGGGGCGGGGGGCCGGGAAGGGGGGCCCGGAGCGGGGTGGGGGGCGCAGAGGGTCTCGGTCTGGAGGGGCTGGCTGGCGTCACCCCTGGGCTCAGGTGTGCAAAGGCCGGCGAGCCCTCCTCAGTGACACTGGCCACGACGGCAGAGCCACAGTTGTGTGCCACGCGAGGGAGGAACAGTCCTTTCTGCTTTTGAGCAGTCCAATCACACTATACACAATGTCCTTAAATATATTTGTTTCTGCCGTAATTATAAGCCACCAAAGGTCCACCTCCAATTCAGAATTAAGGATCCATGTAGAGCCAACCCCCTCAGAACGAGGGTGGACCCTGTGTCATGAGTGAAAAGGAAGGGGCTCACGACTATACTCCAGAGCACCTAGCAGATGCCCAAGAATACACAGGGAGCCCCGGGAATCCCGCAAGGGCCACAGGCCTCTGTGGGGGTGGGGTGTGTCTGCCTGGGGGTGGCTTGGGACAGGAGAGGGCACCCTGGGGCTGCTCCACCCCCCACCCTGTGCTTCCACAGGCGACCTCTGGGAGCCCCTCCCTGACACTCTTCTTGGGGGACCCCTCCCCACCTCAGAGCCCAGGCTCAGGGCCTTACCCGCAGCAGGAAGCCGTCAGGGCAGGTGAACTGGTCGTACCAGATGGCCTTGTACATGATCAGGACACAGCCCATGAGCGCCATGGCAAAGGCGATCATGCGTGCTGTGGGCAGCTGGGGTCGGGAAGAAGGAGGGACCAGGTGTGGGGGGGCACTGGATCCAGCCTGAGCTTGGGGGCCCTGGGGGAGGTGCACACACAGCCGAGCCCCGGCCCGCCCTGGCCTCTGGGGGCCCCCCTCCCACCTCAGAAACAAGAGGAAAGGGGCAGATTTTACTACTGGAAAATGAAGAGCTTTGGAGATAGTACAGAATAATGAGAAAAGCCATCATTAGCGACGTTAGGAGCTAGAAGAAAGGACGACAGAAAACATTTGCCAGAGTACACAGCAGGGAAAGTGACTTTCCGTAGTATACAGAAAACCCTCGAGTCACCAGGGAAGAGACAAGTGACCCACTGGGCAGGCTGGTGCACACACAAGCAGGTGCGGCCTACCCTGGCTGTCACCCCACTGTCCAGCAGGGAGGCTGCGGGCTTGGCCAGCTAGGGGTCAGCCTGGTGCTGCCCAGCCCCAAGTCCCTCAGCCACCCCACCCCAAAGCACCCCCATTAGCTCCTGCCTCGTCCACCTCCTCTGAGCACAGCCTGCCTGGCCCGGCCTGGGTCCTCTGACTCCCCTGGGACTTACCCTGGCACCACGGGGTCGGGAGGGCTGGCTTACCCTGCGCCCTTCCTCCGAGTGGCTACAGGCCAGTTTCTGGGCCTCCAGGTCCGGGAACTTCTTCGGCTGGTCCATGGAGGTCAGCTCGTATTCCGTCTGTGTCTTGATAACCACCTGTGCAAAGAGGTGACCCAGGAGGACCCTGAGCAGGGAGGGCTGGAAGGGGAGGGCGCCGGGGGTCAGCTGCCCAGCAGTGGTGTGAGTGCGGACCATCTTCCAGGACTGTCTGGTGGCCGGGCTCCAGTGGATACAAGCTGAAGCCAAGGGAAGGTGGAAGCTGCAAGCCTGCTGGGTCCAGGGCAGCCGCGAGGCCGGGCCAGATCACGCATGGAGCTCTGCCGTCTGCTGACAGCTTTCCATCTCGAGGGTGCCAGCTTTGCCCGCCAGGAGCGTCCCCTTCAGCAGCCCCACAGCGCGGCCCCTCCTCCAGGAGGAAGTCTGCCCTGACTTCTCTGGCCCCCAGAGTCTTGAGGCCCCTCCCACACGGAGTACAGGCTGGTGTGGTCCTGTAATTCCCCGGGGGCAAGCACTGAGCCTTCCCATGGTGTCCACTGAGAACCAAGTCCAAAACTGGAGCAGACGCAGTGGAAGCCCACCCAGGTCACTGGAGAACTGCCTTCAGCCAATGCCTGGGAAGGCTCCCAGTCCCCACAGTCCCCAGCCAACAGCTGACTGACATAGTACAGATAGCTGCCCCCTCTCCGGCGTGGACAGCTCTGAGTGCCATTCACAGTTGGGAGCTCGCATGGGGTCGGGGGGACTGTGCCGAGCTCTGCTTCTTACAGATCCCTACTGGAAGCCCCCCACGCCACCAGCCACCAGCCCCAGAAGGACCTTATCTCAGGCCTGACCCATGACACAGTGCCCAGCAGGGGCAGGTGGGCATTTTCGCTTGCTGAGCCCCCGCGGGGCAGCACTGTGGGCTGGGCGCTATCTGGGAGATAGCGTGGGAATTCTCAGTCACCTGTGACCAGGTTACCCTGCTCACAAACGAGGAAAGGGTGTCTCTGGGTGACGAGAGAGCTGATCACATGTGGCCCATGGGCTTCGATCCAGCTGGCCCTCCCTCCACCTGTCCTCTTGCAACTTGGAAGGGGACTGCTAAATAAGCCACGCCCCATACCCTTTTGTTCCCAGGGCGGGCAGAGGAGGGCGCCCCACCTGGTCGGAGAAAGGTGGCTGAAGCTGGCTGACATCCAGGGGGCTGATCAGAGGGACGCTGTCCGTGGTAGCCTCGTCTTGGTCCCCGGGGTCTTTGCCCGACTTTCCAGAGAAGCTGCAGCCCAGCTTCACCATGGTCGACGGTGGGCCTTGTCCTGTCCAGAGGCAGACACAGAGTCACTGCCTGCTGGCCACCTAGTAGATATCCACACCAGTTGGGTCTGGACAGAGAGTCCATCCAGAGAGGGCTGGCCCCTGGGATGGGGTGGGCTTTGGACAGCCAGGCCAAACTCCCACAGGCTTCTAGTCCCTTCCTAGGCTTCCTCTGGGCCCCACAGCCATGCAGTGGTGGCACCTCTAACCAGTGACTGCCCAGACACACAACAGTAACTGTCTTCCACTGGCTGACCTGCTAGAGGACATTCTAGGGGCAGCTATTCCTGTCAACAGAAAACAATCCCAGATATAAACCTGGAGAGTAGAGTGGTCAGACATAGCAAGTAAAAGTACAGGACACCTGGTTAAATCCAAACTTCAGGTAAAAAGGATGCTTCTCTCTCTCTTTTTTTAGAATAAGTACCTCCCATGAAATTTGCAATACAGGACAGACCTATTCTGAAAAGCTATGCTGACTGCTAAGAGACACAGCAAGTGACTTCCATACTGAAAAAGCAGAAATATACTCAGTCAACCAGAAGAAGAAAGGAAGGTCCTGTGTCCACCAAGAACTTGAATCTGTCATTAAAGCTTTCCAACAAAGAACTCCAGGCCCAGACGACATCACCGCTGAATCCCACTGATCACTTATGGAGGAAATCATGCAAGTTTCATACAGAACTCTTCAGGGAGAACAAAGGAATGGCTCATGAGGCAAACATCTCAAAACCTGGCAAGACAATGTTGGACAGGACGTCTCAGGCAATCGCCCCCACAAACATCAATGCAAAGGCCCTAAATGAAATGCAAGCGAACGGGATCCAGCAAGATATTAAAGGGTAATACGTCACGAAAGGTCGGATGTATTCTAGAAATGAAATTTAGTTTAATATCTAAAGAGCAATTAGTGTTTTTACCGTATGAACAGAATAAAAAAGAAAAATTATCTCGTCAATTTCAGCAGTAGCTGAACAAGTATTTTATACAAGTATTTGTGTACTATTTTTAAAAATCTTAGCATAGGAGGCAACTTCCTCAATCTGATGAAGGTTATCCACAGAACTCCCTGCACCAAACCTTGCTCTGAAGGGCTCAAGCTTTGCCTGTAAGTTCAGGAAGGAGACAAAATGGCCCTTTTGCTGTCAGTTCCAGAGGTCTAGCCAAGCTGAGGGGCTGGGAACAGAGAGGAGACACAGGCCTGACAAGGCTAGGTGATCCTGCATTGTTTACAGATGAAACATATTCTGTGTGCAGAGGACCCAAAGGAAAAACAAATTTTAAGGGTTGGAAAGTGAGTTCAGCAAGGTGGATGGATTTCAGATATTCGGAAATCGATTATATTACTATATATCAGTGATAAAAAATGAGAAAAGAGTTTTCTGGAAAGATTTCATTTAAGCATTATCAGCAATATCAAGTGCTCGGGAATCAGTCTAATGAGAGATGAGATAAGAAAGACCTGCATGGAGAAGACCCCAAGCCAGCATTGCCGCCTGAGGCCGCACGGCCTACATCCCTTCAATAAACGGAGGAGACGTGTCACGGGCTTTGGAGGGGTCCAAGTTTTAAAATGTTGATTCCTCTTAAAATGTATCTGTTGAATCAATAAACCTCAGCCAAAATTCCAAGAGGACTTTCTTTTTTTTTTTTGGTGTGAACTTGACAAGCATCGTGATTTTATGTGGAAGGCACAGGGAAAAGAACAGACACGACATCTTGAGGACACGGACGGGGGTTCCATCTGCCAGGATCCAGCTTGTTACACAGCGGTGGAAATTAAGCCATGTGGTACCGATGTGCGGGAGACGAAGATCCAGGTGACACACCCTACACACACGGACCATGGGTTTATGACAGGGCTGTCAGTGCGAGGCAAGGGGGCTGGCCACCTTCCCACAAACACCTGTCTGGATGGAAAACGGCGAACCCAAGCCCTGCCTCATACTGTACACGAAAGCTTGCTCCAGGTGGCTCAACTTCAGTTGGAAAAACACCTTGAAGGTAATATTCTGGTCTCAGGGAGGAGAAGTTCTTCAGTGTGATAAGTAAGCACCGACCGTAACAGGAAATATTAAGAAAGGGTTGCGTTAAAACTGTGAGCTCCTGGCTTCAAAGAGTGGGAACAGAGCCAGACTGGAGACGGTATTTGCCCAAAATGGCAGGGCTTCCAACAGCAGGCTAGTGGCAGAGACACAGCTAGTGGCAGAGACACAGGTAGTGGCCTCCCCAGGACTGGACCCCATGTTCACGTTCAGCTGAACAGCGAGGGTCAGCCACTTGGCACCTGTGCCCCCTTCTTTGTGCGGACGCTGGGGGAGAAAGGCAGACCCCAGGGACTGTGCTTCCCGCTCAGGCGTCCAAACGTCCCCACTCTCTCGCCACGGCCTGTACTCCCCTGCAGAGACTGCCGTGCCTCTGAACCCCCACGCTCCTGTCCTAGGGTGACCTTCCCATCCCCAAACGTTTCTCCCTGCACCAGCCCCACCAGCGCCGGCGCCCTGTTCTCTCAGGCCTAGCGGGGTACAAAGGAGGGCTCCAGCCCTGGCAGAGGCCGACGGGTGTGCAGCACAGAGAGGAAGGCGCTGGGCACGGAGACCAGGGCAGTGCTGAGCGTGAGTACGTATGTGTGTGCGCGCGCGCGTGCTGGGGGTGGCCAGGGATGGCCACTGTGGCGCAGGCAGGAAGCAGCAGGCCGGGCGGAGACGGGCCGCCCCCGTCGCTTCGGGGAGGAGGGGGCTCCTCGGGCCCTGCCTTGGGCGTGCGCGCCCGCCGGGACCCGCACACCCGCAGCGCGCCCCCACTCACCCCCCGCCCCCCGCCGGCTGAGGGCGGGGCATGGCCCGGCTGGCGCCCTGCAGTCGCAGGGTGCCGACGTCTGCGTTCCGAGAGGCAGAGGCGGTCAGGGGCCGCCAGGCATAAGGTGGTCGGGCGACCCAGTGCAAGGGGAAAGAAACCAGAGCTCAAAGCGCCGAGGGGGCGCCGCGGAGGGGCGGCGGGAGTGGGGGCAGCCAGTGCCCAGGGCTTTAGGGGAGCTGGGCGGAGGGCTGGAGGGGTCGCCACCCAGGGGAAGGGGGCTGGAGGTCTTCATGGAGCGGACGCCCCGCGGCTCCAGGACCCAGCCCGTGGTGCACAGAGGAGTGGGGAGGATCACAGGGGCTCGGCCCCTGCCCCGCAGCCCCGCGGATCTCGGGTCGCTGGAACGAGACGGCCGGTGTCTCCCCCGGCCCCTCCCTAAAGGGGCTCCGCCCCTTTGAGCCAAACGTAAGCTCCAACTCCTGTGATGCAGCCTGACGTCCACGTCCCATCATCGCGGGTTTCCACGGCAACGGAGTCACGGCCGGCGATGACTGGTCTTCACGGAGAAAGGGAATTATTGGGGGCCCTCTAGACCGCCGCATCTGGTTCCAGGCCCCGTGCCCCGGGCAGAAAGCTGGGGGAGGGGCTGGGCTGCATGTGGGGACCCACCTCCCCCAACATGCCTTTTCCTTGCTGAGTCATGAGGACCCGCTGGGAAGGCTGGCTGGGCTCGTTCCCATGACAGACACAGAGCTCCGTGGAGTGGGGAGAGCGTCGTCCCTACCCCTCCAGCGGCCCCTCCCTCCACCCTGTAATTGTGTATTGTCCAGCGGGTCGCCGCTGTGGGCTCGGGGTCGGGGGCCAGTGCAGGCCTCCTCTCTGAGGCTTGGGGTGGGGGCCAGGATGAGCGGCGAGGCCGTGCTGACGGACGGACGGAGGCATGGAGGCTCGGCCCCTTAGCGGAAAGCCCGCGAAGCTCGGCGGCAGGCTCGTCCTCGCTTCCGCACACAGTCCGCCCTGGATGCTGCGTCAGGAGGAGAGGTGCGCGCCGGTGCGCACGAGCACGAGCGTCCGCGCGTCTGGCATGCGTGTGACTGCGGAGCGCTGGGGGCCCGAGCTTTTTGCTGGAAGCCTGCAGAGCCCCCACCCCCCCGGCTCCGCACCCCGCACCCACGTGCCTCCTGCCCTTCATTCTGCAGACCCGGCGTGGGTTTTGCTCCTGATTCAAGGACAGGTGGACTGCGGGCTGGCGACCCAGCCGAGAGGCCCCGGTGAGGGGGACCCAGGGCTGCACCCGACTTCGGCTGCCACGTAGCAGCGCCTGTGGCCCCGCATCCAGAGCCTGTGTGCGGCAGGTGGTTCTGGGAAAGGCCCCTTCCCGGCCTCCTGGCGACCTCCAGAAGCCCGCAGCTGCCCCGCCCCATTCGAAGGCCCACAGCGGTTCCCGGCACTCTGGCGCTGGCGCCCCTTCTGCCAGCCCCCTCCTCCCTTCACCTCCCCCACCCCCGGACAGGACTCGGGTCCTGGAACTCGCACTCCTCCTCATCTTGGGAGGCCAGGCTCCCACTGGCTCTCTCTGATCTGCAGGGGTGGGCTGGCTCAGGGAGGGGCTGCAGTCTGTTGGGGGCTGATGTCCAGGTCCGAACCCCTCCCCGACCTGGCCTGCTCTGCTGAACAACAGGGGCCCGCATGTCAGGTCTGTGCAAGGCTGGACACCTGCGGCCTTTCCAGAAGGTCCAGGCAGGCTCCCCCTCGACCCTCCCCTCCCCCGATTGTCGCGGAGGCCTGGGGACAACAGCCCGCTCCCGTCAGCACAGACCCCAAGGGAGGACCCTGGCTCGGCCTGGCCGCCATCGGGTCAGCCGCAGTGCAACCCCCACGCCCTCCTACCCTGCACACGCACCTCTTACGCTCACGCCGCACACCCGCACACACCTGCACACACTCGGACCCCTTGCCCCGCTCCACAGGGAGAAATGTGGAAAGGCTTACGGGAGGCTCCAACGGACAGCTGCGGCAGGATGCGGTTTCTGGATGAGGATGCGGAGGAAGGATGCGGTTCCAGACGCTTCGCAGCCGCAGCCGGGGCGGAGCGGGGGAGGGGCCGAGCCCCAGACCGAGGCTGCTGTTGCCGGGGAGACGCAGGCTGGGGGAAGGGTGCCCGCGCCTGCTGCCCGCCTGCACCCCCTCCTACTCGTGTCCCCATCAGAGCTGTGCCCCCTCCTACTCGTGTCCCCATCAGAGCTGTGCCGGGCCCCAAAGCCTCACACCCGCTCAGACACTCACGCACAGCTCACACAGGAGCACACACCTGGCCGGCGGAGCCGGATTCCTCCGCCTGGGTGTATCTGGGCTCTGGGGCAAGACCTCGGAGGGCACTCAGACTTTCCTTCCTGCCCCCTCGGGCGCCTAGGTCGAGGCCCCCTGGGTTTGGCCCCCACCCACCCAGAGGAGGGCCTCCTTGCGTTTCAGTGTCTAAGCTCCTGGACTGTCACCTTTCCCTGGGCAAACCTGTCATTCTCAGTCACCGCTGTGCTCCAGCTGAGTGCCCAGCATGAGAAGGTGCTCAGTGGAAGTTCATCGAGTGAATGAGTGAGGGAGTGTCAGGGCAGACATGGCCTTCCAGGGCTCAGCCCGCTCAGGGCTGGTGGAGGACAGCGATGACAGAAGCATGTGTCAGTGTCTCGTGCATGGACGTGCCCCGTTTTATCCAAGCATCCAGACAGGCATCGTTTTCTGGCTGGTCTGTTGTTGACAGTGCTGCTGTGGATGCTCTTGCACAGTCCCGTGTGGACGCAGGCCTTGTCTCCCTTGGGTGGGCACCTAGGAGTGGGCTGCTAGGCCGGGCGGCAGTTTACATTTCATTTTTTAAGAAAATGCTGAACTCTTTCCCAAAGCAGCTGCGCCGTCGAGCGTCGCCCCCAGCAGTGTGTGAGGCTGCGGGTTCTCCACACCCTCCCACCGCTCGGCGCTGTCTGTCTTGTTATCATAGTTATCTGTATGGGTCTGTCAGGTGCCATAACAGAGTACCACAGGTGGTGGGGGGGGCGTTAAACAGGGACTTATTTCTCACAGTTCTGGAGGCCGGACGCCTGGGATCCAGGTGTGGACAGGGCTGGTTGCTCATGAGGCCTCTCCCCGTGGCGTAGACGCCGTCCTCTCCCTGTGTCTTTGGGTGGTCGTCCTGTGTGTGTCCGTCCTGGTCTCTTAGAAAGGACACCCATCAGAATGGATGGGGGCCCACCCGTACGACCTCATTTTAATTTAACCTTCTTAAAGACCGTCTCTCCAAATTCATCCCATTCTGAGGTCCTGAAGGTTAGGGTTCTCGCACCTGAATTAGGGAGAAAGAGTTCTGCCCACAACTGACCTATCGAGTGCTGCTGCTACCTCACTGTGGGTCGACTCTGTGCCCTAACAACTAACGATGCTGACGAAGCATCTCTTCATGGGTTATGAGCTGCTTGTGTCTCTTTGCTGAAATGTCTGTTCACACATTCTGAACATTTTTCCATTGGGTCGACTTTTTATTATTGAGTTGTCAGAACTCTTTTTATATTCTGGATACAAGTCTTTTATCTGATGTATGATTTGTTGAGTCTCTCCCGGTCTGTGACTTGTCTTTTCACTTTGTCGATGGTGTCTTCTGAAGTACAAAAGTTTGTAATTTTGATGGAGTCCAACATATTAATTTTTTTCTTTTATATATAGTGTTTTTGGTGTTGTATTTAAAAACTTTACGTAACACAAGTCTGTGAAAAATTTCTCATTTTTTCTCCCAGAGGTTTTATAATTTTAACTTTTACATCTATCATACATTTCAATATTCATGTACGATATAAGTTACAGTTCTGAGTTTGTTTATCTGATGGTCTCAGCACCATTTGCTGAAAACACTAACTATTCCATATTGAACTGCCTGACGTCTTTGTCAAAAATCAGTCGTTCCTGTCTGTGTGGGCGTACATCTGGACCTTAACCCTGTTTCACTGGTCTCTATCCCAGTCTTTATGCCTATGGCATGTCCTTTATCACTCTGGCTTTATGGCGATTTTGAAGTGGGGTAGCATATGCCTTATGAGTTTGTCCTTTTAGAAAATTGCTTTGGGTCTTCTGAGTCCTTTGCATTTTCATATAAACCTTAAGATCAGCTCGTTGATTTCTACAAAGAATCTGCTAGGAATTTAATAGCAATTGTGTCGAATCTGTAGATCAATTTTGGGAGAATCACCATCTTAATAAAATTGAGTCTTCTGATCTATGAATATGGAATCTCTCTCCATTTATTCAGATTTTCCTAAGTTTTTCTCAGCACAAGTTTTGTGCTTCTTTTGTTTTCAATGCTATGATGAAATTTTTCCTAATTTTATTCCAAACTTTTTCGAGTGCGTAGTATATAGAAACACTTTAACACTCTAGAAATAGAAGGCAGCTCCTCGAACCCGAGAAAAAGGCTCACAGTGAACCTCACAGTTACTAGCGAGAGGCCGGGACTGGGAATGAGACCCGGATGTCCACCTCACTACGGAGACTCAAGCTTGAACCACAGATGCCGGGCCGTGCAACAGGCCGAGGGAAGGAAAATGACGCTTGAGTTAGAATGGAAAGTAAAACCGTCTTTATCTGCAGATGACACGATCCTATCCTTACAAAGTTCTAAGAATCCAAAAAGAAACTACTAGAATGAGTGTAGCAAGCTCTCAGGATATAAGATCGATAAACGGAAATTGATTGTTTCTATGTACTAGCAGCATCGAGTCTGCACAGCCCCGGACAGGGTGGCCCAGGACGAAGAAGGGCCCTGGGCTCAGATGATACTGTCTTGCCAGGTGCTTCAGGGATCAAAGGAGGATGGAGGCTACATCCACCGCCCCGGTGGGGGGAATCCTGGAGGCCCCAGTCCCTCCCCAACTGAGAAAACAAACCCTGCACGATGATCGGGGTCTCGTGTGACTTCAAGGACAGTGACTGAACATCTGAGGTCTTGCTTCCTGGCAACTGTTGTCAGCTTGGCTCGGATAAACTCTTATGAAGATTCTAAAGAAAGAGCGACTGTGGGCCCTGGCTTGTTCATCTGATGGAAGGGAGGCCACGTCCCCCTGAGTCCTTGGGTTTGCCTCATACGTGGAGAATGCTCAGGGTAACACCGGGCTGACCCTCGCCCTCTACTCTGCCCAGAACCTCTGCTCCCCCAGGCTGCCTCCTCGCTTGCTGAAATGGGGCCAGGGCCATGGGCAAGGGCAGAGGTTGGGACCAGTCTGCAGAGAAATGAAACTACAGGGGCACAGGTGGATAGTGGACAGGTGCTCAGGGGGACAGGTAGACAAGCGGTCATGGTCACAGCAAGCTTATCAGTAGCAGTCATGACCAGACACCATGCAGCATCCACCAGGCGGATGGATGGGACACTGTGTGTGTCTGCAGGATGGAAAGTCCTCCTCAGCAACACAAAGTCATGGTCACAGCAACACACACACATCCCCCAACTGCCATGCTGTTGGGGGGAGCACACACCACCCAGAAAGTGCAAACCGCTTGTCAGATGGTGGGGACGAGAGGGGACAGACATGGGTTGGTGGACGTGCTGGATGGCTCTCAAGTACAGACTATCCAAACGTATTTAATTGTACACTTCAAACATGTGTAGTTTATCAGGTGCCAGTTAAACCTTTCGATAAAGCTGTCTAAAGACAGGCCCTTCTGTGGTTAGAAATGGCCGTGGGTGCGGGGCTGGCAGCGATGGGCCCAGAACAGGGTCCCCCCTGATGCTGAGCCCAGTGGGCTTGCTGGTCCCAGGGTCTCTGAGACACCTGGGACACCAGCCTCCACGCGGGAGCCCAGTCACTCCAGTCCCCAACCTGCGTGGCTGTAGGACGGCCTGGAGAGGCAGGGAGAGGGCCCTTGGGGAGAGACCTAGGGTCTGGGACAGCGGCTGGCAGGAGTTGCTTCGGCCCCGAGACCCAGTCCTAGTGTACCAGAAGCCGTTTTAGCCTCCACCTGGGCATGCATGTCCCCTCTTCCTCACCCCCCGCCATCTCCCAGGACAGCTCAGGCTTGTGAGTGTTCAGGAGGCACCTAAGCAATGGGGTGAGGGGACACAGGCTGGGGCCAAGCAGCACCCCACCCCCATCTCACCTGCACCCCGACACACGGTCCCTCCCATAGCCTCCAGACCACCCCTGCCACCTGCCCTCCTGCCTTTGGGACTAAAAGAAGGCCCTGGTCCCCTCTTCCAGGGCCACCTCGGTGTCTGCAGCCCAGGGGCTGACTCAGAAGCCCCTACCTGCTCAGGGTGCCCTGGGTGGCCACTGCACCTACCTCCAGGCCTCCTGCAGTGCTGGGTCACCATCCCCGAGCCCAAGCCCCCAGGTTGCAGCCTAGGCCCTCAGTGGGTCCCTCCACATGAGGGTGTGTACCTGTGTGAGCTTGTCCCAAACCCAGAGACTCAACGAGTCAGGGGTCCCAAAACTCCTGGGAGGTGGAGGCCCCGCTCCCCACCTGAGGCTCCATCCAGGGCGGTGGGGCTACCCACCCGGAAGCTGGCGGCCTCCCTGTGCTCGGTGCACACAGCCTTGGTTGGTGGGAAGGGCGCTGCTGTTTAACGCTTTGGACTGAACCGTGATGAGTCACCACACTTCACGCCACACTTACACAGGCTGGGGGGATCCTAGCCCATCAGGCCCCCCGGGACCCAGCAGCCCAGGCCTGGGTGTGCCAGGTGGGGGTCCTTGCAGGCCTATGACAGGGCTTCAGGGCCCTGCACCCCCTTCTTGAGGATGAGGTTTCCACAGAGGGCCATCTCCCTGCACAAAGAGCTGAGCGGAGCAGCAAGCTGGGCTGGGGCGCCCAGATCCTGCTCTGCCACCAACCCATCCAGCTTCATCGCACCCACTGGGCAGATCCGGGGCCACCCCCAGGCCAGTCCCTTAGCCCTCCCACACATCATGGGATACCTGGTCTCACTGGGGCAGGGCTGAGTGGAGGGTGGGGCTCTCTGCAGTGGGGAGAGGGAGGGCCCCATGCTTGCCCAGACCCATGACACCCAGCTGGAGCTTACCCAGCTGCTTCAACCGCAAAAGCCTTCTTGGCACACTCACAAAACTCAAACCTCTCAACCTTCACCGAGGGCCTCTGGAAGGCAAATGTGCTGGTGGAGGGACCTACCCTGCCCAGAATCCGTCAGGGCCCAGCAGGTGACAGGGCATCAGGGACGTGGCCTCTTTGAGCTCTAGCTTTCTGGTTCTCCCAGCCGGGTCCCAAGGATGCTCTGCCTCCTACCGGCAAGGACTGACTGTGGTGGGTGAGGTGCCTGCCTGGAGCCCCAGAGCCCTCTGAACTGTCCCAGGAGATGCATGGGGGGCTGCCGTCCAGGGTGGGAGCCCCAGATGTCCCTCTCAGGGCGTGGGTGGTCCCAGGACAGGCTTGTCCCCTCAGTGTGAGGGTGGGGTGGAAGGTGACAGAGATTTAGGTCAGGCCTCTGACCATGGGATGGGGCCCGGGGCACCCTACTCCCCTGGCTCAGCTTGGACAGGCTGGGGTGTGTGAGGTCCCGGGGCAGACAGGCCAGGCTCCTGGGAGAAAGAGGGAGGCGAGGCGGAAGGCGGTCACACCCCAGGCCACTCTTGGACTCAGAGTGAGTGGGCGCTCACACAGCTGGTGTCTGGGCCCCTGTCCTTTGCCCATTTCAGGCTTCTCGGTGGGGACGCAGCTCACCAAGCAGCCGGCCTCCCGGGGGGTGGACTGGTAGTGCCTCCATACCGGGATCTGGACACCCTTCCCCCTGTCACTGGGCACCAGATCCATGACAGCAGCCTGGGGACTGAGGGGTCAGCCCTGCGGCCCTCCCACCCAGAAGCCCCCCTTGCTGGGCGATGGTTCAGGGCTCCTCCCATCAGGGTCACAGCCCTCTGAGGACACATGTCCTCCCGCGGCCCAAAGCAGGTGAGTCCTCTGAGGTCTGGGAAAGGGGAAACGGAGGCCCAGCGACGCGCCGTGTGACGAAGTGGCCCTCACCGCGCGCTTGGCACAGGTGTCCAGGGGCAGCAGCTGGAGCTCGGGCTCCAGGAGCCGCCGGCCACAGACTCCGCCCCTCTCCCACCCGTCCGCCGGCAGCGCCACCTGGCGGCCTGGCCCAGCCGCACCTTTCACAGAGGGCCTTGCTGAGCTAGCCAGCAAGGACAGACTTGGGCCTAGGACAGACCAAGGGCAGCTGGCATCTGCTTCCCTCCTGGTGTCACATATTAAGGTCACACTGGCACCTCCTCGCCCTGACCGCGGCACCTGTCACTCTCCCAGCACTGGGCCAGCCCTGCCCGCCCCCTTCGCTCTGCAGCATGCAGGCGGAGTGGTGACCCCTCACACCTACCCACCAGGAGGGGAACACGGGCCACCACTTTGTCCCCAGAAGGGCCCAGGATGATTCCCTTGACCAGGAGCTCCTCTGAGACCTGGAGTCTGGGCTTCCTGTTCACCCCTTCAGTGCTGGGACCACCAACCAGCTCTCCCTGTTCAGGATGCCACCACCTCCCACTCCCTGCCCACCAGCAGTCGATGCCCCCACCGTGTCCAGGGCCGTGTCCGAGCACAGGTTCTTGGGCCTGATCTTAGTTGGGGTGTTTAGCTAATTGCGATGTCCAGAAATTAGGGCACCATCATATCTGCCACCCCACAGTGCTGAGGTGGGGGTCCGTCCCCCTCCCCTGAACTAAGTGGACCGTTGTCACTGCCCCCACCAACAGAATATGCTGGAAATGGTGCTGCCTGGCATCTGCAGTCAGGTCATGAAAGGGGTATGGCTCCCAGATTCTCTCAGGACACAGTACTGGGGCCCCAGGCGGTACCAGCAGGGAGCCCCAGGTGCATGGAGAGCCAAGTCATGAACATTTCAGCCCGTGGCCCCAGCGAGACCCCGCTGACGCAGCACTAACCACCGGACAGATGACGGCTCAGGTGCTTCCAGCTGAGATCCACCGTGGCCTGTCTGTGGCCCGCACAAACTGCGAGGAAGAGCTGCATTAAGCTGCTAAGTGGAGGGGTCGGTTATGCAGCGGTAGCTGACCAATGCAGGGCGAGCTGGATCTGAGCGCTTGGCCCGAATCCAGTTCCCCTTGTCCCACCTCTGTAAGAGGCATGGGTCAAACAGTAAAGTCCACAGGCTGGTCTGAAAAAATGTCACCATGCCTTCCTTCAGTCTCAAGGGCGCTGCATCAGGGCCCAGTGTCCACTCTCAGTGCTGGTGGGCACGGGGGGAGGAGGCAATCACTTAGCAGACACCCCGCCTCCTTCCTAAACTCCTTCTCCCTCTGGAGCCTGCTCCAAGCTCGGCACCTCCAGGCCAGGCCTGGCGGGGACTGTGGAACCAGTTCCTCACCTTGCTGTGAAGGCACCTGAGGCACAGGGGCACACATCCAGGGTGCCCGATAGCCGCAGCTCCGCAGGAGGTGGCTCCAATTCTCCCACGAACACAGGTGGGCTATGCGGGGTGTTTAGCCCCGGTCCTGGGTGGGAGGCACATACTGCAGGCCACACACATAGAAGGAACCTCAGACATGTTCCGGTTGTCAGACTACCTGCTGCACCTAGCTGCAGGACAAGGTGGAGGAGACACCTGTAGCGAACGCTCTCGGGTCTTCACTGAGCTGCTGGCATGGTGGGCTTTCTGGGGCGGGCTGAGGCTCAGCTCGTGGGACAGGCCGGGCGCATGCTCTGTGGGGACCCTGCTTTGGCACAGCTCCGCCCTGAGTCTGTAAGTGGCACCCATTGCTCCTGACAGGTGGGTTCGCCATGGAGCAAGACCAGTGGGGCAGGTGGCCACCAGCAGGGGCCCACCTCACCCGGGCCCACCTGTCCATCAGCAGCCGCTTTGCTGCGTGCGCACAGCCAGTGGGGCCTCCGGGTGCCTGGCCTTGGAAGGCCCGAGGAGGCCTGACCTGGGATAGTAAGTGCCCCCCGCCTGTGGGGACCCTGGACGTTTGCTGGAGAATCTCAACAGTGGAGGGTTCAGAGCTGGGCTGTCACATGAGGATTAAGTGGTAGATGTCCAGGGGGGCAGAACTGGTTTCCTGTAACTACAGTCACTCTGTCACCCAGCGTCCTGTGGGGTACCTGACACTACACAGCCACCAGGGGGTGTGGCCGGCCCTCCTGGAGTCTGAAGCCACCAGAGGGACCTTGTTGCCTACGATCTGTCTCACCCAGCAAACGGCACTAAGTGCGACAGCCCTGTGTCATCACCCGGAACACTTCCTGCCGCACTGGTGCCTTTCTGAGCCGGGTCAGGGGACATGCGCCTGGGTAAACGGCCGGGGGACCGGGAGCAGCAGTTTTGACACCAGTCCTGGAGCTTCCACCTCCTGTGGCTGGGGCAGCGGGCGGCCCCCGTGTGTCCCTGCAGAAAGATGTCTGCTCCATCCGACAGACGTGCACCCATGTGTGGGGACGCGTTCCCCTTCACAGCTCTGACCACAGGCCTTGCTGCAGCCCAAACACACAGCGGCTCGAGGTACATGTGACAGCACCGGCCTTGTGCTTAGGGCAGTGGAGAATGCCAGGGGGGCAGCACCCAGCCACAGGCCGTTACGCACTACGGCCTTGACGGACCCTGAAAACGTTACACGTTCACAGAGACAGAGGACACCAGGGCTGGGGTGGGGGGACGGGCAGCTAATGTTGAGCCTCGGTCTGGGACGGTGAAGCCACCGGAGGTGCATGGTGGTGCCAGTTGCAGGACTCTGTGACTACACTTAATGTCACTGAACTGCACATTTAAAAAAGGTAAATTTTATGTTATAGATATTTTACCACCATAAAGAGTCAAACAAGAGAAGGTGCACGGGGTGACAGATGTAGAAAGAGAACAGTGCACTCTGCAGACCAGTGACCTGGAGCACCGTTTCATAAGAAGAAAACAACTACTTTCCCGTGCGTGTGCGCACGCGTGGGCACAGAAAATCTCTCCGAAGCTATGTACCTAGGAGCGTGGCAGGGGCGACTTACTTTAAGGACTTCTGTTCTGTTTCACGGTGTCACTTACAGTGACAAAACAAAAGCTGAAAAAAGTGAGAAGACGTTCGAGTCTAGAGATGACTCAGAGGTACAGCGTGGCTGAAGTCTGTCGCTCGGCGACGAGTATCTCTTTCAAGCGCCCACTAGCAACGCCACCTGAGTGGTCACATTCGCCAGCTCTAAGCCACACAGAACCACCCAGGGGGTTCGCTTCCGTCGAACGTGGGCAAAGTGACAGTTTGGCATCGAAACATCCCAGTCCTGAAATCGAGTGCAAACCTGTACACAGCGAAGGCTCACGAGCTGATTAAGGTCAGAACACACTCGCCACGGCGCGTCTCACGACCTTGCGCACGGGCCAGGCCCAGCCCTGCGCCGCGAGAGAAACCGCAGGCACATCTACCGCCTTTAAAACAGGGCTTTATTGGCTTCCGAAGCCGGCAGACCGCACTTCCGTCAGCGGAGGCTTGAGGCAGAGGCGGCAGCTCTTACTGGTCTTTGAAGCTGGCCTTCCTCTTCTCCACAAACGCTGCCATCCCTTCCTTCTGGTCCTCCTGTGGGAAGGGAGAGCAGAGCTGGCCGTTCCTGTCCCCTGTTGGGCCAGGCGGGGAGGGGCCTCTGAACGGCCCCACCAAGCAGGGCAGGCCTGGAAATGGGTATTGGTGGCCCGCACCCCACGTGATGGTCCTTCAGTACCTGGACCCTGTGTGGCAACTGGGTCGTGCGCCAAACCACCCGCACTCAGGAGCACCCCGAGGGTCACGAGGTTGGGATCCAGGCTGAACTTCTGCATCCTCCCGTGGGTGTGCACACACGCACACACGTGCGGACACACAGGCACACACGCGCACACACATCATCACTTCAAGAGCCAAAGCCACTTTCATCTTCCTTTTACAAAACACCTAGATGTGACTGACTGATAACTGAAGAGATGAATTTTAATGACTATTAGAGAAAGGGTTTCCTTTAAGTTACTGGCAGGATCCTAGCAAACACTGCTCTGAAGCTTCAGATCACAGCATGAGAATACACTCGGACCCCATCCTGAGTAACCGGGACGACACAGGAAAATTACAGGAAAATGGTCTGCATTTAGGGGTGCAACTCGGAAGCCCTTTTGTAACGGGAAATCACTGTTTCTGTCCTTTCGAGCTTCCACACCCTGGACTCAGTCACAAAGACCGATGCTCACTGATGGACACACCTGACCCAGCTACTGAGCAAAGGGGAACGGTGTTAAAAGTCACAAGGACGTCCTGGCAACGTCTCGGCGGGAGCATGTGACCTTATGGGAATGAATGTCGTCCACTCACCGTAGCAAAGGTGGAGTAAAAGAGTTTCTTCTCCAACTTATTTCCCTCTGTCAGCGTCATTTCAAAAGCTGGAAAAGGAGCCCCGCCGTTACGAAGGGCGGCGTGCAGAGCTCCCCTCGCCCAGCGGCCCCTCGGCCACCCTCCCGTGAGGGCCTCACCTGCATTCACCGCCTCTTTAGCCATCGCTGCTATAAGTTTAGAATTGCTGGCAATTTTTTCTGCACACTGGATGGCCTCTTCAAGCAGCGTCTCAACAGGAAAAATTTTGCTTACAAGACCTAAAACACAAAAAGGTGAATGACGCGTCGAAACGGCACTGGTTAATGTTGCGCTCTGCGCAATGGCGATGCTCTGCCAGCAGAGGCGCTGCGGCATCAACGAGGGGCTGTGGCCACAGAGGCGACCGTCTGCACTGTCCCCAGGGCTGGCCAACTCTGACAGGTGCCGGCCGCTGAGGGGCAGGGAGAGGCTGTGTCTGCAGAGGGGCTCGGGGATCCCCCGTTGCCTGGTTGAGCTTTGGGAGATTCGATGGTTTAGAATCTTCTTAGCCTTTGCGTGTTTCAGCTCCTCTTCTATACATATGACAGGTCAAATAAAAGAGGCAGCGGTCCCCTGCGTTCTTGGGACACCTGAAAGCACTGTGCTGATCACTCTCCCCCTCCACTCCCCACGGGGCAACTCCATGGAGCGACCTCAGCCTGTACCTGCTTGCTTGGCATCCTGGGCTGAGATCCGGTCACCAGTGAGAACCATCTCCATGGCCAGAGACTTTCCGACGGCGCGGGTCAGCCTCTGGGTGCCCCCTACACCTGCAGGGGCAGAGGGCTGCTGGTCACAGCTGGCTCCGTGGCTGGTTGTAGCCAAGATACCGCAGACGCGGGGCCGACAAGCTGAGGAGCTGAAGACGGGTCTCTCGGGCGGGGCGGGTGTGCAGAAGTGAGGTGGCGGCCGTAGGTGGGGAAGCGGGACACCTGAGAAACCAGGCCGGGGGGTGGATCCGGCCCATGTCCGGGCCCACCCCGGCACCGCGGCCCCCTGCATCAGCACCTGTCGTGCTGGAGTCAGACCCTGGACAGATGCACGGAGCCTGCAGCTCCCGGCCTCAGACCCAGCTGCTCCCCGCAGGGTCGGGGCCACTCTGGATATGCCCTTCTCTCCCAGCACTCTGGCTGTCTGGCCCCAGTAAGCTCCGCGACATGTCTGCACACCCTCCCGCCAGCTGGAGAGAGCACCGCCTGTCCGGACATGTGCCTCACACTGAACCGTGGGTGCCAGGGTGAGCCAAGGAGGCCATCTGATGGAGACTCCCACAGTCCAGCAGACTCAGGCACTGCCTCAGTGAAGCGGAGACCTAGGGTGTTGGGATTGGAAGAGCCCAGTGGTCAGCGGAGTTCATGTAGATCCTCCAAGGCCCGCAGATAATTCGACATGGCCTGCTGCCCGCCCAGTGGCTCAGGAGCCTGGGCTCCAGGCTCCACACGCACCAGGGCAGACAAGAGTCTGGAGCCCTCATCGGGTGGGCCCCAGGGGGCAGAGGCGCGGGTCTGCACTGTTTGCCCATCCTTCCCGTTGACCTCCATGTGGGGATCTGATTTCCTGCTCTGTTGAACTTCGGTGAGGCCATGGGACTTGCTCTGGCCACTGAAACACCAGCAGATGTGACATGTGTCATCTCTGGGCATGAGCTCTCAGTGCTGGCCCTTGGTTACCATGTTCTCTGTTTTGAGCTTCTGACGTACAAGGATCCTAAGCCATTGTGCGGTCAGCCCTTCCCGGCAGCATTTGACACACGATCTGGCCATCACCCGAGGCGCCAGTACAGCTCCGTGGCCCCGGGCCACTCTGAGTGTGACTGTGTCCACTTACACTAAGCGGGCTGGGCAGCAGAGGAAGCAATGGGCCCAGACACGTCCTTCCTCTGATGCCAGCACGCTCTGTCTAGCCTTGGGAAAGTGTCCAAGACGTGGACAGACTCTGGGGAGAGACCTGAAGACTGTGCTAAAGGTGGCCCTTTACCTGGGATTGTCCCTAGCAGGATTTCTGGCTGCGCAAACTGGGCTTTCTCTCCAGCATAGATGATGTCGCACATCATAGCAAGTTCACAGCCACCACCAAACTGTAAAACAACATGAGGTGTCACCAGGGGAACACAGACAGATCACTCTATTTGCTTATTTAAATTTTCTATTAAAATTAAACACAGTCCGGGGGAAAGATTAATACAGAGGCACAAAGTTAGTTAAGTGTCCCCATGAATGACCCACGAATGGTTGATACCGCTCAAGTCTTTCTGTAAAGGGCCAGACGGCAAACGTGTTCAGCTTTGTGTCCCACGGGCTCTGCTGTGGAGGCTCAAAGGCAGCTGCAAGGCGCAAGCGGACCTCCGGGCTCCAATCAGCTTTATTTGCTGACCCCAAGGGAACTTTATTAAATAATCACAACCGACACACCCTCATCACTTCTCTACAGGCTTCCGCCAGCCCAACACCTCCAAATAGTCCACATGCCCACAAGAGACCCCGAGGCCCCACAGAGGAGACTCAGAGCTTTCGACGACAGTGGAAGAGGTTACTGTACAGGTGCAGCGCTGGTCAGAAAGTCGCTACCACTGCACAGAAAAGCCAACACGTGCGTCCTGGACATTGGAGAGGGGAAAAACACTCTGGGGAGTCCCAGGGGCCAGGGGTCCACTGACGAAAGCAGGTGCTGAAACGGCTCCTCTCCTCACAGTCCCTGGCTGTCTAACGGCACTGAGTGGGAAGGCCGGCTGTCTGGGGAACTTGGCTTAGGCCTTTTCAAAACAAGAATCAGTCCCATGTCACACGCACAAGCACAATTCTGTAAAGAACTGAGCAAGAGGGCGGCGCAGGCTGACACTCACAGCATAACCATTGACGGCAGCTATGACGGGCTTCTTGACCTGTGAGAGGTGGTCCCAGAAGCTCAGGAACCTGGTGGAATAGCAGTCCTGGAACGTTAGGCTCTGCAGCTCCTTGATATCGGCTCCAGCTGGCACGAGAGAGTCCCAGTTACCAGGGCACAGATACCCCGCTGTGGCTGGGACCCCCAAACCCTGAGTATGCACTGTGTGCAGGCACTGGGATGTTGGGAGTGCCAGCGTGGGGCCTGGCCTATGTGTCGATGGCCATGTGGACACACAGCTGGACAGCAGGGACAGTGGCAATACACTGTGACACGTGTCCAAGGAGGGGATGCAGAGGGACTACGGGACAGGAAACAGACTTGAGGGGGACTCAGAGGAGACTGGGCTTATTCCTTAGTTCTTTGAGCCCTCAACACACAATACCTGATGGTTGAGGACCTGAATCCCTTTGAATAAACTTATCTGGCTGGCAGAGCACACCTAGTGTGACACATACAAAGCAGTTCGTCCCAGCAGTTCCCTAGCCCATCCCCACTTTATGTGTATGTGACCCCAAGTTGTACTGGCTTTTATTACCCTACCTCGGAGATGTACGTGTGTGTGCGACACCATGGACCATGGGCATGGCCACGGTCAGACCGCCCCTCGCACAGCCCGTGACCTGCCCCCACGCTGCCCACCTGCAAACACCTTCTCCCCACCCGTGAGGACGATGGCCCCCACGGCCGGGTCATCGTCGAAGGCCCGTAGTGCCTCGTTGAGCTCGGTGACCAGGTCAGTGCAGAGTGCGTTGAGCGCCTTGGGGCGGTTCAGCTGGATCAGCCCCACGTTGTGGGCCTTCCCTTTCTTTTCTGTAATGATGTACTTGAACTCGGCACCTGGGGCAAGCAGGGAAAAGGGTCTTTCATTCATGCAGGCATCGAACTGAGGGCTATACACCCATCAGTGGACAGAGTGACCCCGACAGACTCCTGCCCAATCCTTGGTGGCAGCAGCACGCAGCTCTCAGCCACATGGGTGGCATCTGTCTCACTGTCTTCGCAGATGTTTGAACATTTCCTTAAGTTAAATAAAAACAACCCAGCAATGAACAGCAGCCCACAGCAGCCTTCCTGCTCCTGAATACCGGGGGCAGCGCTTCCCGGAGCACGCACCAGGTGGCCTGTGATTCTGCAGAATCAGGGGATGGGGAAATCCATTCTCCAATCAATGCCATCGAGGTGAGGGGAACTGAGAACAGGACAGCCTGGCTGGACAGGCTGGTGGGTGGCACAACCAGGCAAAGGGTGACTTGAACACCCCAGAAGGGCAGCCGGCTCAGACTGGGGGGTCAGTAATGACCTGGAGAGGAAGAGGGTTAGTCCAAGAAGACAGAGTCTCTCTGCACGCTGGAGCGCCTGCTTTCTGGAACGGGAAGACAGGGTTCCATCACCTGTCCCGTGGGCTTGTCAGGGAGAAACTGAAATAACACATATAAGGTGTCCAGTAGCCACATGCCTGTCACATAGACCAAGAAATGATTGCTGATCACAGGCCAGCATGCAGAAGGGGAGGGTCAAAGAGGACTTAGGGTAAACCCAGCACGACTTGGTCTGTGTTTTGGTAGTTAACCCGATATACGGTGAAGGAGGAGGCCCCGCAGCTCCGCCACGTGGCCGGCTCCCTCCGGACACCGGAGCGCTGAGGCTGCAGGCGAGCAGAGGCGGCGCGGCGGCTGGCCGAGGGAGAAGCAGTGGACACGGGCAGGCCTGGACAGGAAGCGCAGCAGGACATGACGAGCGACTCCAACTCCAGAGGCCTGTCAGTCCGCTTAGCCCCGTGAACCCAGTGGAATCGCAACAAGAGACACCGAACGGCAAGTCCTAGCACTCAGTGCCCCGCTGAGGGGACACTGCAGCGGCGGGCGGGGCTCCCGCCCGGGGCCCACGCCCCTGGGCGCCGCACTCACCTGAGGCGAACGGGCGCAGCGCCGCGCAGCCGGGCCGGGGGCGCAGCAGGCCGCGGACGCAGGGAAAAAACGCGCGCAGGGCAGCCATGGCGCTCCGAACACCGCGGGCGCTGCGACAAACCCACCGCCCCGGACACGACCCACACCCCGCCGCCCGCCCCGGGACCGCCCCCGGCCGCGCCAATCAGGGCCCGCCCCGCCCACCCGCCGGCATCGCGAGACCGGGTCGTTGCGTATGGGGACGCGGCGAGATCGCCGCGCGCGGTCCAACTCCACGGGACGGAAGCGGCGCAGGGGCGGGGCGGGCGGGGGCGGTGCAGGGGCGGGGATGGGGACGAGGCTGAGCGGTGGCGGGGGGTCCGCAGCGTCCGCCGTGGGCGGCGCGCTCGTCCCTCTTGCGAGCCCCGCCCCCTTCACCCGCGCTGGTGGTGTTCTGACCCCGAGCGGTAGCAGGGATCCCCCGAGACGTCTGGGCGCAGACCCGGCGGGGGCCACCCGCCCACGGGGACCCTCTGCGACCCAGGCAGCACCCGGGCCCGTGATGCCCGGCGTGGCCTGAGAGTCCCCCAAGAGGAGCCCGGGGCCTCTGGCCGCTCCTCGCTGTCCACCCATCCCGCGTCGCCTCCTTCCTTGACCAGTGGTGGGGGTTAGCTTTGCCTCGCTTTTAGCCTTTGGCCCTTGTCCCACCATTTTTTCAGGCGTCTGGGGGTCAGACACATTCCCTCACTTCTTGGGTGACTTCTGGATTCCTGGAGGCCCGAACTCTGAGCGGGACACAAATGCAGACATTGGCGAACGGCTAGTCTCTGGAGCTTGCTCAGTGCTGGCGGGGCACAGCCTGTGACCCTGCGACGGCTCTCGGGTCGGTTCACGAATCAGGGAGACACCTCCCCTCTCTTACACTCGTCCTCTGCCCAAACTGTTGTGGGTCGCAGCAGCAAGGACTCAGATAAACACTGCTTTGCAGTGCGGGAAGGAGTTGAGAGGCAGAAGTGCTTAGAAAAGGAGAAGACAGATTATCAAGACTTTTCAGAGCCATAACGTAGCTGACTTCATCATTACTGAGCATTGTTTCCTAGGGGTGGCCATCTTCCCTTTGTTTTTCTTCCTGGACCAGCTCAGGGGCCAGAGTCCTCATGAAGTAGTGCCTTATTCACAGCAGCTGCACAGGGCCACAGAGGAACATTGTGGGACGTTAAACAATTCATATCACTGATGAATGTGTTTATAGGTCTAAATGTAACAGGCATGAAGCACAATACTGGTTCTTTATATTGGCAACTAGTTAATATTGAATACTATAGTTTTTATGAAAATAAAATTTAAATTTTAACTGGAAAATTTTGTTTCGATTTGTAATTTTCAAATGTTTACATATGTATCATCAGCGCCCCCCCCCTTTGTATTCTTGCCCAGGTTCTGCCAATGCCAGGGTGAGATGAAAGATCACCTACAAATGAAAAGCAAGTAAATAAAATTCGAACCAAAATTTACTATTCAATGAAACTTCCTTTCAAGGCTGAGTGCAATACTTTCACACACAAAGAAACGTCAGCAACAACCTCCACTACAAGAGGCTCTGTGTCATGGGCTACACCACTGTGAGGGCTCAGGGAAGCGGCGCCAACGATTGACTTCCAACACCCAGGCGTGTAGGGGAGTCTTGGAGGGGGGACCCTCTGAGCCAGAGACTGCTTTGGGCAGCACAGTGTGGGGGAAATAGAAGCCCCCCCCCATGGAGGCTGCCCCTCCTCTAGACAGGTGACACTGGGCCCGGGGTGGCTGCACTCGTCAGCAGTCGCAACGGACTCCCCAGCGCCGGTTCTCCTTAGTTGCCGGCTGTCATGCTGAGCAAGGAGGCCAGGGGCGAAGGCGTCACCTTTTTGGAGTGCTGGTCCTAGGCCCAGCGCTTTATCTAGGAGGCTGCGGTGCTGACTCTGAGCGCCTCTGGGTCCCCGCGTCCACAGCGGCCAAGACTCTGGCGTTTCCTCCTGGATTTCTATGCTTTTGCCCCTTCCTGGGGACAGGCAGCGGTCGGTGGGCGCCTGCAGGTGCAAGGTGCGCCTTGTGGGACCAGCACTTGCCGCGCTGGGAGCTCTGGCTGCTCTTCGGCCGCCGTGCGCGCTTTCCCTGCTGGGCCTCGAAGCTGGCGGGACGTCCCGGAGTCGCCGGCGAGCTCTCGCGGCCCGCTGGGGAGGAGCGCGGGCGGGAGGTGTGGAGGGAGGAGAGCGGGGGTGGGAAGGCCTTGAGGAGATGGGGAAGGGATGGGAGATCCGGGAGTCCAGGTGTGGGGGAACGGGAGGGACCCCAGCGCCACCGCCCGGCAGGCAACAAACGATGCAGCACACAAGCCTCCCTCTCCTGCCATTCAGAGCGGTGGGCCGTCATGCCACGGACGCCTCGACCTGTGTGTTGCCTATAGGACCAGCTACAGAGACTGCTCAGGGGTCAGGAGCCGGCCAGCCTGAGGTCTGGCCATAGTCTGCAGGAATTTCCAGACTGTTTTGCGCACATGGCAGCACCTCTCCCGACATCATTCTGTGGAAGTGTGCACAGCCCTTGTACCCGCGTCTCACTGGAGAACACTATCAGATGTTCATGCATCTAGTTTCTGCCTCCCCCACTGAGTCCCAGAAAGCTGGGACTTTTGTCCCGGTTACTCAGGGCTAAGTCCTCAGCACCTCGAATGATTTAAATAGCTACTGTATTCTCAGGCCCAAGAAGTAGTTAGCTTCCTAAGCCTCTCTCCACACTCCCAACAGTGGCACTGGGTAACTGTGTGGTCTCCACCCTGGCCGCAGCCTGGACGTCTCTACTCTGCTCAGAGGGGTTCCTGGGGCCAGAGGGGTCTCTGCATTTACCTCACTTAGCTTGAACTTTGTACTTTAGGTGCTTTGCATCCTGTGTGTATGTAGACACGTGACTACACACAGAGCAGGGCCGTCGCCTGGGGGCTACCTCGCAGTCCCGCTCTGGTCACGTTAATCTATTCCCACCCCACCCTGACATTGGGGCACTCATCAGACCGTCCTCCGATTACCACCGACCGGCTCCGTGGAGTCCCAAGGCGAGGGTGCTCGCCCGCATCTGTGACACCAGAGGGAGACACCTCCTTTGCTAACTGGTCATCATCCCCCTGTCTCCTCTGGAAGAATGACCCGCCTGACCGGAGGGCCCGAGTGTTCCTCGGTGGAGACCCTCGCCCACACCGACCGGCAGCCGGGGCTGCAGCGCCAGCCCCGCGGCGCTGGCCCCGCCCGTGTCCTGCGCGTAGGTTGATAAGGGGGACACACATCCATTCCTCTACTTTCGCCCTCGCTCTCCCGAGCGGCCTGCAGAACCCGCAGTCCTCCGCTGTCATCCGGGGCAGTGCGCCAGACATCCGGGGGAAGCCCCAGGCCCAGCCCAGGGCGGCCCGCGGAGCTTGGCCCAGCCAATGCGGGTGCGCACCCCGGCCCCCCATCCGCGCCCCGCCCCGTGCCCCATCCGCGCCCAGCCTCGCCCCGCCTCTGCGCCGCCTCGTGCCCTCCTCCACTTCTCGCCGCAAGCCCCCTGCCCGGGTCTCCTGTCGGCCCTCCTTCTCAGGCCTGTCTCCGGTCTCTTCCGTCCGCCCCGTACCGGGACGAGCGGAGACTGCCCGAGACGGCGCGATGCAGTCGAGTGGCGGCGACGCCGAGGCCCCCGGCTGCGGCCTGCGGGTGCTGGTGGTGGGCGGCGGCATCGCGGGGCTGGGCGCCGCGCAGAGGCTCTGTCGCCACCCGGCCTTCCCGCACTTGCGGGTCCTGGAGGCCACGGCCCGCGCCGGAGGCCGCATCCGCTCGGAGCGCAGCTTCGGTAACGGCCTCCCACGGAACTCTTCCGGGAACCGCTCTCCGGAGCCCAACCGGTGCTGCACGAGCTCTGCCGCCTGCGGGCTCGGCCTGCGCCCAGGTTTCACCGGCCCAGAAGCCTTGCCTGGCCCCCGAGTGCATGCCCGCCCGCCCCTCTTAATTGGCCAAAGCCCATTGGTCTCCCGAAACTCAGTGGCGCTTAGCTAGCAGGGCCGGCCCCTGCCGCGGGGGGTAACCTGTGGCTGTCTCCCTGGAGCCTGCTGCTAGCTCCCAGGGCCTCCTTCTGTTCCCAGCGTGTCCCCCCAGTGTTCGGGCCAGCACTCCCTCTGTCATGTGTTCCCTTAAGCTAGGTCTGACCAGGCCCTGGGGCTGGTTTTCAGAGCATATTTGGGAAGGGCATGTGTGGTCCAGGAGGAGGGCTCAGGGGTTACTTCTGTGGGGAGAGAAACTCCAGGTGGCATCTCCTGTCCCCTCCCAGGTGGTGTGGTGGAGGTAGGCGCTCACTGGATCCACGGACCCTCCCAGGGCAACCCGGTCTTCCAGCTGGCTGCCAAGTACGGGCTGCTGGGGGAGAAGGAGCTGTCAGCGGAGAACCAGCTGGTGGAGACCGGGGGTCATGTGGGCCTGCCCTCCGTGTCCTATGCCAGCTCCGGGGGAAGCGTGAGCCTTGAGCTGGTGGCGGAGATGGCCAACCTGTTCTATAGTCTCATAGACCAGACCCGGGAGTTCCTGCACGCGGCCGAGACGCCAGTGCCCAGTGTTGGGGAGTACCTCAAGAAGGAGCTCAGTCAGCACGCGGCCCGCTGGACAGAAGATGAGGGCACCAGAAAGCTCAAGCTGGCCATTCTGAACAGCTTCTTCAACCTGGAGTGCTGCGTGAGTGGCACCCACAGCATGGACCTGGTGGCCCTCGCGCCTTTTGGCGAGTACACTGTGCTGCCAGGGCTGGACTGTACATTCCCGGGGTAAGCTTATGCTGCACTCACCCAGTCAGCCCTCCACACGCCCCGTCCCCTCCGTGCACCCCAGTTCCCCTTCGTCTACCTCAGGTCAAGCTGCTGGAGGCAGCGGAAGGGTGGGAGGGACAAGGGGACCTTTTGTCATCCGTATTTCAGAGAGATCGGTCATTTATTGCCCTACTTTTGCTCAGTTAGGAAAAACGAGATATGTTTCAGAAAAAGTGATTAAAAGGAGGTGCATCTTGTTCTGTTTTTCCTCCACGTTCGAGAAGCCCCTTAGGTGCTAAGCACTGCGTGAGGGGCAGACGGGGCCCTGTCCTTCCATGGGCACTTGCCAGAGACTCCCAGGATTGTCTGCGAGGCTCTCCCAGGTGTCACGCCTGGCATGTGGCCCGAGGCTCCTGGGAGGAGGAGGCTCTGTGACTACTAAGTGCTTAGAACTGGAGTGCTGAGCAGAGAGAAGAGGCCTTGTTTGATCCCCTGGGAGCTCGAATCCACTTACTCCTTAAGCCTCCCATTAGGCGGGTGTCCACATTCCTGTGGGGGATCAGAAAGCACAGGCTGCAGCCTGGCAGGTGTGCCCGCCTCCTGCTGAGCCACGCCCCACCTTAGCTCCTTGATGCTGGAGGACCGGTGGGCTATTTCAGCATCTTACCCGCCTGCAGGCTGGCGCCCTAAACAGCATCAACACCTCTGTCTCCTAGGGGCTATCAAGGGCTCCCTGACCACATAGTGGCCTCCTTGCCCCAGGACGTGATGACTTTTAACAAGCCTGTGAAGACCGTTCACTGGAATGGGTCGTTCCAGGAAGCCGTGTCTCCTGGGGAGACGTTCCCAGTGTTGGTGGAGTGTGAAGACGGGACTTGCTTCCCAGCACATCATGTGGTCCTCACCGTGCCTTTAGGTAAAGCCGCTCTCCGTGGTTTTCCTCCCTGCCCCTGCCAGGCGCCCCCGGCCTCCAGTTCTGTCCTGGCCCTAGCTCACACTTCCGTTTCGTTCCTCGTGGGGTAGGCTTGCTGTGTTGTGTTTTATCGCAGTTGGAGGTTTAGCAAGAGAGAGAGCAAAGGCAAGTCAGCTGTCCTGCTCCTTTGGACATAGTTTTCGGAAAGGTTGGGGGGCCTCTGGAGGGAGGTGCCCCCGGGAGAGAGTGTGGTCGTGGGTCCAGGTTCGGTGACAGCAGGCGGGTCTGTTGAGTCCTAGACCTGATGCTTTGGAAAGTTTGAGTCGGGGCTGGCAGTTTGCTGAAAGGCGAAACTGTGCCAGCGTACTCATCTCCTCAGGTAGCCGGGAGACTTACCTGCCCCATGCCCTGTTTGACAGATGTCAGCAGAGGCAATTCATTTAATCACCCAAGTTCACAAAGCTAGCAGGTGCGAGATGAAGCGTCTCCCCGTGCTCCCCAGCCCCACCCACGGTGGCCGTGTCACCATGTTGGTGTGTCCTGGCAGACGGGCTGGGTCTGGTAGACTCGTTCAGCCCTGTCGCGTTTCCCACAAATGGAACCATCTAGAGTATTAAAGTTCTGCCCTGACGCTCTGTTTGCCTTTCCTTTTTTGGGGGTGGGGTGGGGTTAAAACTGTTCGTGGTTGTTTCCATATCGGCACACGCAGCTCCGTCACCGTGTTCTTTTTTTCTTTACCCCAGCGGCTTCGTTCATTCACAGTTCCTGCTGCTCACCGAGCGCCTGCTGTGAGCAGCTGCTGCCTTATTGTGACCTTGACTGTCCTTCCTGGGAGCAGGGCCCCTCGCACTTGTTCTTTACAGATGCGGAATTTTCTTGTATGTAGGCGTCATTGCTTAATATGGCAGAGGCTCAGAGGTGTGACCCTGTCCCTACAGAGCATTCGGGGCAGGGAGTGTCAACTGTCCCTGCCTGAGCAGGTGGCCCTGGGGCCTCCAGGCAGTGCTGGCCAGTGAGGCCGTGGGGTCCCCAGCAGGCAGGTGTGTTGGGGTCTTTTTTCCCTGACTCTTGTGCCCGGGTCAGCGTGGGGCCCTGTGGCTGTTGCTTCTGGTTTTGAGATGTGCTGTAAGTCACGTTCACTGGTGAATTCCAGGCTTTCTTAAGGAACGTCTGGACACCTTCTTCGAGCCGCCGCTGCCCACTGAGAAGGCAGAAGCCATCAGGAAGGTCGGCTTTGGGACCAACAACAAAATCTTCCTGGAGTTCGCGGAGCCCTTCTGGGAGCCGGGCTGCCAGCACATCCAGGTGGTGTGGGAGGATGCGTCACCCCTGCAGGATGCCGCCCCTGCGATGCGGGACGCCTGGTTCCGGAAGCTGATTGGCTTTCTAGTCCTGCCCTCCTTCCCGTAAGAACGCTGCCCCTCTGAGGGGGCTCAGGCCGGAGCTCCAACTGGGTGGCGGGGCGGCCTGCTTGGCTGAGGATCCAGCCACGTGTGCATTTGCCATGTGGTGCTTCTGGAGGGTTTAATGGGGGAGGCCCCAAGGGCACCCTAGAGCCCTAGGGACAGGTGCGCTGGGCCTGACCCCTGTGGGGACAGCCAGAAGCCCACTGCGTGCAGCTTGTCAGCCTTTCCCGGAGACTAGGACGTGCTGGTGGCCAGAAGGCATGATCGATCAGTGAGCAAATGTTTACCAAAATTCTCGGGAAGCCAGTGCTCACAGCTTACGAAGAAGTTTGAAACTTGAAATGTCTGTAGGTGGGAGGCGAAACCTAGACTCGATACAGTAATTGAAGGAAACATTCCCTGTAAGCCGTGGAATCATGGACACGTAACTGAAGGGCCGAATGTGTGGCCCGGACACACAGCATAAGTACAGCTGCCCGTGTGGACCTGGGCCACCTCAGAAAATAAGACCGCCCAGTTTATGGAGGGAGCGCTGGTGGCTCCTGCAAGATTAAGAGACATAGTTATCCTGCCGTGTCAGGTGGCAGACACAGTCTGGGCTTCCGTGCTGAGGTGTGGCGGAGTTGGGGACCAGGGGAAGAGAGGAAGGGCAGGCACAGCTGCCACCGCAGTCCGTCCCCACCAGCCACAGAGCAGGATATGCGGGCGCCTCCAGCCTGTGAGGGGACCACGTGGGTCTTGTTTGCACCGAGGGAAGGGCTGACATCCAGGGGTTTGGACACGTGCCAGGCCTATAGGCGGGTGGTGGCCCTGTCACTGGCTGCGCCCAGCCACCTGCTGCAGGCCCAGTGCACAGCCTGCTCACCACACTCAGGATGCCGTGGAGACGACTGTCCCAGGTGGCCCTGGGGGTCTTCGTGGGACACTTTGTGGCCTCAGGACTCCCTTTTATACTCTCAGAAATTATCACGGATCCCAAAGAGCTTGTGTTTGTGTGGGCTCTGTCTATACATATACGCATCAGAAATTAAATCTGAGAAATTTAAAAATACTTGTTCTTTGAAATGATGCCAGACCTGTTCCATGTTAGTATAAATAACATTTTTAACGAAAAATAACTGTTTCTAAACGGAACTTAGTGAGAAAGGCTACTTAGTTGTCTCTCGTGCTGAGTGCAGGCCCACTGTGCGCCAGGCCCGTCCTGGGCGGAGCGTGTGACACCTGGACTCACACAGGCGTGTCGGCTCCAGGTAGTAGGTGTTCCCGGGTCCGCACGAACTCAGGAAGTGGTAGTTCCGCACAGGTGAGCCGCAGGGCGGGCTCGGCTGCCATGGCCCGTGGACCCGCCTGTGTCCGGCTCCGTGAGTGGATCTCCCTCCACGTTTTCAGTCATCCCGAAAGCTGCGTTGGTGCCGTATTCCAAGTGTTGACACATCTCGTGCACAATGGCCAAAACCTAAATTTGTTAACATCACCACCGATCTCAGAAAAGTCTCCCAGTACTGGGAGCCTAGCAAGCTGTTGGTGGCAGATAAAAAGTTTCTAAAATTCTAATTTTTGCTTGAAAGCTTAAATTTTATCACCCACAGTAAATACTTGCAGTTGCTTTCCTGGTGACAGACACACTTGCTCATTTTCAAGAATGCCTCCATGTCCTTAAGCCTGAACTCCAGGCCTGTCAGTCGCTTGTAAGGGTTCCCAGAAGAGACCGGTCAGCTGCGACCGGATCCACAGGGCGGGCGGTCAGCAGGGCGGCTCGCTGTCCCGCGCAGAGGGTGCTCCCTCCTGTTCCTGCCGCCCTGCTGGGCTCACACGGGCATGAGAGAGGCGAGCCCCCAGAGGTGGGGTTTAACGCTGCCAGCTGCCTCCCTGCTTCCCCGAGCTCTCTCAGGTCACCTTGGCCTTCTTTCCTGCGTGTTAGGGGGGGCACTACTAGTCCCGTGTGTGTCATGGCCTCGCCTGCTACAGGCCAGCAGTGAGGCTGGGCTGTTCCCACACGGTGGGGCGAGTGTGGGCGGATGGGGTGCAGGAAGCGCCGTCCGGTGTCATGCAGAGTTCTGACCTGGCGGGCCCCCTGGACTCTGTGGCCCACACTCGCAGGGCCGCTGACCCGAGGAATGCTCACGGGGGACACTGTGTGTGTGGGTTGTCGGGTCCCTGCCGAGACACCCAGGTGACGGGCGGGGGGCCGGGCCCGACCTCGACAGTCTCGTGTGTCCCCACACAGGTCGGCCCATGTCCTCTGCGGGTTCATCGCTGGGCTCGAGTCCGAGTTCATGGAGACGCTGTCGGACGCTGAGGTGCTCCAGGCTCTGACCCACGTGCTTCGCAGGGTGACAGGTACTGACCGCTTGCTGCCACCTCACTACCTTGTGTCTCCCGCTGGCTGAGATCTACATAGGAGACGCTGAGCTGGCCCCTGCGAACCTCCAGGGGTGGCCCCGCCTTCTTCTGGCAGGGCCACCTGTCCGTGTGCTTCTTTCTGCGGAGCTGAAATGGCTTTGCAAACACCCCGCACTGCCTCTCTCTGACACTGCCACCAAAGCAAACGCAGCGGTCCTCAGCCCGAGCTTCACGGATGCGGACGCTGAGGCTCCGATGGCTTGGGCACGCCATCAGAGGCACACGTGGTGAATCGGGACGCAGCCCTTGTGGGTGGCCGTGTTGTGGGGTGGCGGGCGCTGCTTTGTGAGTGTCCTGAGGTGAGCAAGGTGGACGCGACAGGGAGAGGTACTCACACACTCCGTGGCTTGATTCTCCCCGGACAGTTGCTTTCATTTTAAACAGCTCAGTCTTCAGAGCAGACTAGCTGCAGACGTGTGGCGGGAGTGCCAGCTAACGGTGGCATCTCTGTGCTCAGGAAACCCCCAGCTCCCGGCGCCCAGGGCCGTGCTGCGGTCGTGTTGGCACAGTGCCCCGTACACCAGGGGCTCCTACAGCTACGTGGCCGTGGGCAGCACTGGCGACGACATCGACCTGCTGGCTCAGCCCCTCCCCGTGGGCGGAGAGAAGCCCCAGGTAGGGTGCCACCTGTCCGTGTGCTTGGACAGGCCTGGAGCTGCTGGGACATGGGGGGTGGTGGATGTAGCTGGGACCCCAGAATCTATTTTCCTTTTGAGATTAAAAATAATTTTTAAATGTATTATTCTCATCAGAGTTATACATACACGTAGCTTCAGGCATTAATGAATCCCACGGTGCCAGCCAGTGACATAAAATGACAGGCTACAGGAGGCTGGCGGGGGCACCCGATCGCCCCCTCCCAGACCGTCCTAGCTGACTGTCCTCTCTCAGCAACGTGGTTCTGCCACCACCTTTATTAAACCTTTAGTTGTGGAAAACGTCACAGATACGAGGGTAGGCAGAACCTTTGGGTCCCCATCCCCAGCCGCCTGTCCCTGTCCTCGCCCTCGCCCTGCTGTTGGCCAGCATGCTCCACAGGTGACATCATTTGACTTGCAGATATTTCAGTGAGCATCTCTGAAAGATGAAGGGTGCTCTCCTAAAATACGTAACTAAAAGGCGCTATCACACTTAAACATTAACAATTCAGTAGTTAAAGATTGACTCGGCATTGGGCTTTTGTGTTGGTGGTGTCTCCCTCCTGTCGCTGACCACTCACCGCGCGGGCTGGCTCCTGCTCCCTCCGGCCCTCCGCCGCCCGGCACGCCGATGGGTCCTTGTGGTACCGGCTGGTACCAGCGCTCCTTGGTGTGCACACTCTCGTTTGCTCCGAGCGCGATCTACACGTGAGCCGCGGTGGTGAGCTGCTCTTCCTGCCCATGTGGAGAGGTCAGCGTGTAAGCACTTGTGCGCGTGTCTGTGAGTATGAGAATCTGTGTGTGAGTGCATGCAAGTGTGTGTGTGTGAGCGAGTGGATGTACAAGGGAAACGAGTGTGTGAATATGCACGCGTCGGAGCAAGTGTGTACATGTGAGTACAAGTGTGTATGTTGTGAGTGAGGGTGTGCGTGTCAGTGTGTGAGCAAGTGTGCGGGACTTAGTTTTCTGTGCACTTGTCGGCCTGGGTTCTGCCAGCTGCCTATATCCCAGGTCCCCAGGCCCTGAGCCGTGGACCGAGACCGGTCTGTGGCCTGTCGGGAACCGGGCTGCACTGCAGGAGGCGAGCGGCGGGCGGGTTTGTGTTCACAGCATCGCAGCCTCCGCTCCACCGCAGGTCATTGGGCACTAGATTCTCGCAGGAGCCCCGGGCCCTGGTGCCACTAAGGTTGGGGACCGCTGGTCTCTGTCCTCGCTCCCTTCCGGGCACAGGTGTCTGCCAGCCTCAGCTCCTGGAGGCACAGCTGGAACCTGTGCCCGCCCACCTGGGCCTGCACCACCACTGCCCTGGCGCTCCCTGTGCCTCGTTCCCACTCTGGGGTCTGCGTCATCTCTTGGTTTGCTCTCTGGCTTTGTAGGAGCACTTATTCTGGTAGCTTCCTGACTAAGGCGTGCATGGGAGGAGAATTTGAGAGACAGCTGCGTATGTGAAGATGTCTTTTTCTCTACCCTCATGCTTCGCTGTGCCTGTCCTGATCTCTGTGCAACAAACCACCCCGAGGAACAACCCCGTGATCATGCCGCCAGTTCTGTAGGGGCACTGCGGGTGGCTTGTTTCTGCCCCACGGTGTCTGGCGTCTCAGCCGGGAAGACTTGAGCCACTGGGGGTGACTCGGAGCCAGGGCTGGGGTCGTCTGAGGCTGCCTCTCTTACATAGCTGGCCCTGGGTTGGGACGACGTGAAGGCTGAGCTCGTCTGGGACGTTGGCTGGTGCGCCTGGCTGTGGCTGCTCTGTGTGGCTTCGCTTCCTTCAGCATGGCAGCCTCAGAGCCGCTTGCCCAGCACGGGCGTCCCGGCCGCATGGACCCCTGCAACCAAGCTCGAAAGTCAGGGGCACCTCGTGCCACGCTCCACAGGCCGGCCCAGATTCCAGGCCAGGATGCGGGCCCACCTTCCTCGGTCCAATCAACGCCCCGGGTTGGGCACAGAATCCTGGTGAGAGCTGCACCCTCGGGGCGTAATGCATCCTCAGTGTAGCTGTTGGGATGTCCACAGCCATTGGAAGCTTTGTGTCCGACTTTCAAATCTCTTAGGAAGCTTAGCGAGCTCTTGGCTCCTGCACTCATGGGGTGGCACTGTGCCTGTTGGCGGTGGTGCCGTGTCACACCCCCGCATGGCCCCCGCTGCTCCCATCCGAGCGGGCGCCTTTGAATGGCCTCATTGTCTCTCTGCAGCTCTGCTTTTCCGGTATTTCTGCTGTTTGGATAGTGGGTTCTGGACTGGTCCGCAGATGCTCTTGTCTTTCCCTCTAGTTGCCGTCTCTCTGGTTTTGGGGTCATATCCTTAACATCGTCTGCCGAACCTCGTGAGTTTTCCGCCTTGTGGTCATGCTTAGCTCCCGAATGCTTGCTCTCTGAGGCGGCCTTTACCACCATTGCTGGTTTCCGTGACTGCAGCACCTGCTCTTGCTCTGTGGCCACCTCCGGCTGTGAGATTAGGTGAAGAGCAAGCCACACATTCACCATCAGCTCTGCGGCCACCAGCGAAGGGCCTGTGGCTTGCAGCTCGACCTTGGCACCCTGCTCTAACGCTGGCCCTTCTTTGCAGCTCCAGATACTGTTTGCTGGGGAAGCCACACATCGGATGTTTTACTCCACCACGCACGGAGCTCTGCTGTCCGGCTGGAGGGAGGCTGACCGGCTCATCGCTCTGAGGGACCCCCAGGCGCGGCCGCCTGAGCCCAGGCTCTGAGCCTGGCCCCACTCCTCCTATGCCAGTGACGGTGGCAGCACCCTTCCCTCTGACAGGCGGGTGTTCATCATGGTTTGAGACTTGGAGTGTGTCGTCACCGGGATCAGCTCTCCCATTTGTCACATCTGTCGCTGAGTCTGGCCAGGGCCGATTTGGAGCTGAGCGTGAAGTCTTCCTAGAGAAGTGATACAGGTGCCACCGCTGGCGCTGGTGGCTCATACATAAAGTGTGTCAAAGTCTCCTATGTCCAGAGTCGTCCTTTTGTCTCCGGGCTGCAGTGTCAGTGGGTTCTGTCTCGACTTGTCCCAGGCTCAGGTCATTGCAGGGCCCTGTGCCCCTGGCACGTGGCCCGTCTTCCCCTGGGTTCCTTGGACTCTGGGAGCTGTGGTTGTCCCTTATTCGGACATCTTCAGGTGTTCCTGAGTTCTCATTGCTGGCGGCCGGGGCCACAGCGTAGCTGACGGACCTGCCGTTGTTCACTGACAGCTGCTTCATCAGGCCCCCTCTGTGTGGTGGGCCGAGAGACTTAGTGCACAGGGGGGCAGAGGAGACAGGTGTGTCACGGTGAGCGTGAAGAGTGTGTCAGGGTGAATGTGGGGAACGTGTCTGGTGCGCTGCTGGGCAGTGCTAGGTGAGTGTGTTGGCCCGGTGTCTTGCCCCAGAGTTCTGTATGTGTCCACTGTTTTGTGTGACTGGAATGGTTTTGCTCGGACACCTGCCAGTCAGTTGGCTGTGAGAAAAATTCAGAATTCACTAGGGTTTTACTTTGGTTTTAAGGTCCTTGGGCTAAAAAGGGATGCACCTTCCACCACATGCAGAGGTCTGTGTTGTTGGCACCCAAGGTTTCATCAAGCCTTTGGCAGACATTTCCACATTCAAAGAGACCAAGGCAGCACTTAGCTGCCTCTGGGTGGGAGGGTGGCCCAGTGAGGAGGGGCAGGGGGCTGGGTCCCCACCTGGCGTCTGACTCATCAGAAGGCTGAGACCGCTTGCGGGAGAAGCCACCTGGCAGGACTTGTCTCCGTGGTGGGCACTCAACCCCAGGGACATTTAGCGCTGTGTATAGAGGTGTAAGACCATTGAGACCACAGTAATGATATTTTTGTGCCGAGAATCAGCGTGTTTGGAATTTTAGGAGCTTGTTTCAGAACTTCCACCAGCGTCATGTTCTTGTGACCCAGTGTGCGGCGGAGTGATCGCGGAGACGCAGTGTTGTGACCGCGAGGCTCAGGCTTACTGCGTTAACAGTTTCGAGCAGAACTGCAGTCAGTATTTGCAAAGGGTTTGTTTGTTACACTAAAACCTGGAGCAAATGAAAAAGAAAGGATATTACGTTTATAAGATAAAGTATTTGAAAGTTTGTAAAAAGGGACCAAAGGGGACTGCTCGACTTTGTTACACTTATACTCAGGACATGCTTAAGGAAGAACTTGGATTTTTAAATTTAATTAATGTTACCATGTCTACGAATTTCTTTCAAAACCCCCAAAACTCAGGACCCTTGAGAAGTCCCTGGGCTGCGAAGGTCCGGGAGGGCCTGGGAGGGTCTGGGGTCGGCTCGTAGCCCCGCCCCCGGCTTGTGGCCCCGCCCTGCTCCCTGCCCCGGGCCCGGCACCGGGCTGCGTCCGCCGCCCGGGGGAGCGTCGTGCGCACGCGCGCGCCGCGCCGCGGAACGTTGGAGCGCCGGAACCCTCGAGCGCCGGAACCCTCGGATCAGGTCGCTGGCCGCGCGGAGTGGTCCGTCGCGGCGCTCGGGGACGCGGCGCCATGCGGGGGACTGCGCGCGCGCTGCTTAGTGCCGCCCGGGCCGCCTGGCGGCAGAACTTTCCCGTGGATGGCCGCGACGTGGCGCGCTGGTTCCCGGGCCACATGGCCAAAGGTGGGGTCCGGGCGCGAGGCGGCAGGGCCCGCCTCCGTGCGCGCGTGTGCGCCGTGCGGCCCCCGCGGCCCCGCGCCCCCCGCGCCCCCCGCGCCCCCCGCGCCCCCCGCGCCCCCCGCGCCCCCCGCGCCCCCCGCGCCCCCCGCGCCCCCCGCGCCCGGCTCTTCTTTGGCGGCCCGCGAGCGGGTCCGGTTGCGGCGCGCCGCAGGGCGCGCGGGTCCCGGGGCTGACTGGATCTCTGAGTCCCGGGAAGGCTCTTCTTCCGCTTTGTTCCCCGAAGCCTCACTTTCCACGTCTGTTTTTAAGAAGAAGTAATTCCCTGGACATTATTTGAGCGCTGACGGAAATAGAGATAGCAAAGCACTTTGCAGGTGTCTTCAGAACAGTGAAAGTGCCTGCTCTGCCAGACTCTGCTGAATGCCGGGCGCGGGGGGCAGGAAGTGGGGAGACCTGAGGTGTTTGAGGGTGTGCCGAAATGACCGGCCTTGGCTGTGTGCATGGAGGCTGAGGGGTGGTGTCGCCGTCATTGAGTGGAACGCAGCGGGAAAGGGAGTTTTGTTACTTTTGTGGGTGGTCTTTTTCCTGGTTAGGGGTGACTTCAGTGCTGTGAGAGTCGGTCCTCACAGCATCATCTCCACACGTCATGGAAGCCCAGCGAGTTGGTTAGTTGGCATATCTGTTCTGCAGCCCAGATCAAGACCCGTAAAGGTTAAATATTTCACCCACAGTCACCCAAGTGTCAGGTGTGGTAGAGACAGGATCTGGCCTCAGATGGCCTGGTGTTTCTCTCTTGAGCCACCACTGTTGGACTTGAAGGAGGCACCCAGCAAATGGTCAGCAGTTGTCCTTACTTAGAGCACTTAACTCAGATGTATTTTTTTTAGGTGGTTGGTGGTGGTGTGCCCTTCCTGACTGCCAGCTTAAATCTTCTCCCACCCTTGGCAGGCGGTGGACCCCTTGCCTTAGGTGTTGTTCTTTTTTCCAGGGCTGAAGAAGATGCAGAGCAGCCTAAAGCTGGTGGACTGTATCATCGAGGTCCATGATGCCCGGATATCCTTTGGTTGTTGTGATACTGGAATTTATTATGAGAAATGCATATTTGGCCTTTGTCCCCATTCTTGGCACAGAGCTCCTAAAACACTTGAATTTCCTAACTGCTGAGAGGGATAAAAAGTGTATTTTGTTACATTAATGAGGTGACTTTTGGAAAACTCCTAGATCACTTAAGGATGGGGGCTGATTGCCAAGGGAACCAACCCTGATGTGAGAGGGTTGGAACTTTCGGCCCCAACCCCTGACCTCCAGGCAGGGAGGGGACTGGAGGTCGAATTGATCGCCAGTGGCCAGTGATTGAATCAGTCACACCTGTGTAATGAAACTTCCCTGAACACCCAAGCAGACAGGGTTCTGAGAGCCCCCTGGTTGGTGGACACAGGGAGATGCAAGGCGCGTAGAGCCTGAGAGGCAGAAGCTCCCTGTTGCCCTTTCCAGACCTGGCCCTGTAAGTTTTTCTGACTGCTGCTCCTGAGTTACTTTTTTACCATAAACAGGTGATCTGGAGAGTAAAACATTTCTGTGAGTTCTGTGACCCACTTTGGCAAATTAATAGAATCTAAGAGTGGCAGAAGGTAGTCATTGGAACTTCCAATTCATAGCCAGTTGGTCAGAAGCACAGGTGACAACTTGGATTTGCAGTTAGCTTCTGGAATGGGATGGGGGCAGTCATGAGCCCTTAAGCTGTGGAATCCGATGTCATCTCCAGGTAGCTGGTGTCAGAATTGAGTTGAATGGTTGGACGCCTAGCTGGTGTCCAAGAATTGCTTGGTGGCGCGGGAACCCACTCCCCCATTGGAACTGGGTGCAGAATCATGGTGGTACAGGGGAGGCCCTCCAGGCAGTGCTCAAGGCAGCAGGAAGCATTCCTGGTATCTGGTCCCTGCTCCGGTCCAGTCAGCCACCACAGTGGCCAGCAGCAGCCTCACCTGTCATAGTTATTGGTATTTAAAGCAGTGGTTCTCACCCCTTGTTAACACATTAGAATTCCCCCAGGAGGCTTTTAAAATTACCAGTCTGGGTTCCTCTCCAGGCCAGTCACTCTGTGGTGTAGGGTCAGGCCCATGTGTCTGGAGCCCCCCACTGGTACACGTGAGCATCATTCGTCTCAGACCTGCCTGCGCCTGGCGTGCCCAGCGGTGGTAGTCTCTAGGTGGGACATGAAATCCTGATTCAGATATCTTTGCTACCCAGGCTCTCCACCTGTGTCTGAGGCGTTAGTCAGCAAGGTGGCTGGTCTCGCTCCCTAATGAGAATGCTTTGTTGAACTGTTTTTGTTTTCTTTGAGCCACTTTTAGGTTCTCCTTTTATGACGAAAGCTTGAGTTACCATCTCTAGGTTGAAGGATGAGGGACCATTTTCAAGATTTCAAAGGCTTGTTGAACTGTGATAAAGTAGCGAGTTTCTTAACTGTAGGTAAAGATTTCCGTTCATACAATGTCCCATGCTGGTCACAAGTGTTCACTGGTGATTATACGTCGATTATTAGAAAGTCGTCAAACCTGTAGGTGTGACTCAGTGTCCTGTGATGGGGGACAGCTCTCCTTTCATTCTCTAGACCTCCTGCCTTGTCACCCAGGACGTGGCGGGAAGCCCTAACGCCGGACAGCAGCCCTGCGCGGGTTCTGGGGGCTTTAGTGTTCTGGGTCAGCACAGCGTTGGTGAACCTGAGGGAAGGGTGCGGTTTATGGAAAGTTCCTTTGTCGTGTGGGTGAGGACACAGTGGCTAACTGGGGTCCTAGACCTACACCCTAGGCATGCTGGACTCAGACAAGATACCAGGAAGGGGCTGAGTGCTCAGAAGATGAGATAAGGCTTCCCCTCCTACCTGTGTTAGTGGCACACCCGATGGGACCCTACAGTAAGCCCCATGGGTCCCTGGCTGAGGGGGAGAAGGGCCTGGCGATGGGTCCCTGGCTGAGGGGGAGAAGGGCCTGGCGATGGTAGTAAGGAGGCGAAACCTTTAGTGACTGTCTCCATCGGGTTACACAGAGGTGGCAGTGGTGGTTTGAGATGCTCTAGTTACAACGCCATGGGTGGCACTTTTTCGAGTGGTCATTCATTTTGAACTTAACCTACATTGGCAGCTTAACAACAGTTGTAAAACCTTCCAGCACGCGTTGTTTTCTGATTTTGTTACCATTGTTCCTGTTTGAGAAGCCACGTGAGAGCTACTGCCTGCCTGTCTGCCTCTCGGCTGAGAAGCAGCCTGTGCTGGCTCTGTGGCCGGGGGGCCCTCACGGATGGTGTACCTTTCTCCCATGGTGAGGGCTGCGAGGCTGGCTCCCTCCTCTGCGTCAGTCCCTTCCGAAGGCGGTGTTGACCTGGTCACGGGGCAAAGTAAATGGACTGCCTGGTGCAGCTCGGAGCTTTTGCCTTAACATCGCCACATCCCGCTTTCGGGCCGCAACCCTCTGTTTCAGGAGACCCTGGGGATTAAGCCGCACGTGCTCGTCCTCAACAAGATGGACCTGGCAGATCTGAGCGAGCAGCAGGTAAAGGCCGTCACGCAGACACCGTCAGGTGTCGCAAGGAGCTGCCACAAGCTGACTCAGGCAGATGCCCGGCAGCGCCCAGGCCGGCTTGCTCTGCACGGTGCCCCTTTGACATGCTTCTCTTTAATCTGGGTTACCAAAGTGTGCACCTCCCGGGGGAAGTGCCCAGGTGGTGGCTTCTGGCTCTTTGTGGTTGGGAGCACTCCAGGCAGCACTGTGGAATAGACTTTCACATTCCATATCATTTTAATCACCTGAAGTTTTAGTGGCCGTGTGGCCGCAGGCCTAGATAGCACTGGCCTGGCGGTCTCCCGCGATGGCTGCGTTTGCCCTTAGGCATAGCCTCCCACACCCCCCAACCTGGCTGCGGACTGCCTTCTGCACCGTGTGACCTGGAGGACTGGGGAGGCCCAAAGTAGCTAACGGAGTTCTCCAAAGCCAGGCAGGGTCAGTGGACTCAAGTTACCAAGTGCAGGGTATGTCCCATGTGTCCCAGAGGTCAAAGCACTGGGGATTCTAGAATGTTATTTATGAAATGTGCATCTCTGTCCTTCTTGCTCTGTCCTCAACGCCTTTGCAAAGAGAGGGGTGTCAGAATGTTGAGTTCTGGCTTTTCAAGCCGTTAGGGGTGCAGTTTTCCTTTTGCTGCAACAAGAAGAATGTGCTCCAGGCTTCCTAGGTGATATGCTACGCTTGAGTTAAACTCCAGCCTCAAGCCTCTGCCACAAGGTTCCCCAAGAGACATCGGATACTAAAGCCATTGCTCTCCGTTCACTAGAACCTCCGTTCACTAGAACCTCAGCCCCCCGCCCTGGGCCCTGTCTCACTGCGCGTGCTCCCGTTTCTGAGTGTCTAAGCCTCTGGGCTGGGGGAGGCTGTGCGGGTTCACTCCATTTGCAGGCATTAGCATGTGTCCTCACAGGCTTGCAGCTGAGTCTCATCAGCAATTGCTTCTGTCTTTAAATGCTAATTTTCGCAGAGTACTGGGCACATGGTTACCTGGCAGGGACCCACCAGGGTCTCACCTGATTGGGAGTCAGCAGGACCGTTTCCTTTGCTCCTCCTGTGAGGTGCTGCTGCGGCCGAGGTTTTGGACAGGAGACGTCCCCAGTGGCGGTCCTCCACACACTGGGTGGTTCGTCCCATTTGAATTTATACACTTCAGAGTGTGCCTTCAAATATGTCTTTGTTTTGGTCTGTATTTTAATCTGCATCGTAACGGACCACTAAAATACATAACTAAAACTAACTGAATTAATGTGACTTTTTTGTTCATTTAAGTGTTAATCATGTTTTTAGATCCGTAGCTAACCGAACAGTACAATACTGGTTTTAAAAAATACGTTTCATAAGCTGATTTCACTGGATGTTAAGATCAGTAAACTCAGATTAACTTTCGGGCTTTTAAAGTGTTCCCTGTGCTTCGTGATCAGGGTGGGTTCCGAGCTTCAAGTGGAGTTCACTTGGTGAAGCTCGTCAGATGCACAGAGTAGCGCGGATACTAGAGGACCAAACCGCGTCATTCCTGTCCCGGGTGTGGCTTCACGATAACCTAGTTTAGCCTCAAATGACAAGTACTGGAGTCCCCAGAGGGCAGCAGTGTCTGCTGAACCTGGAACACAGATTGAAGAGGGGCCAAAAGGCAGCTCAGTCCCTGGCCCTGGGCCCTTCCCTCCTGTCCTCTCTCACATGGAGCCAGCTGCCCTAGGCAGCCCTCCTCCGAAGTCCCTTCACAGCCCACACTGTCCCCGGTGCTCCATTGCCGGTGCCTGCGTCTGCCACCTGTGCTGCCTGGCCCCCCTGCATCCGCAGCTGCAGAGGCTCTCAGCCGAGAGTGTGCCTGGCCGGGGGGGCCTGGGATTCTGGCATATCGCGCCACCCACGTTTTTATTAGCATTTAACATGAATGTCTCTTGCCTTGCTTCTCTCTTTCAGAAAATTATACAACACTTAGAAAGAGAAGGCCTGAAAAATATCATTTTTACCAACTGTGTAAAAGATGAAAATGTCAAGCAGGTAGGCTTTATTTTTTTTTAATACTCTAATGCTTCTGCTTAATTTCCAAGAAACAGTATGAACGATTTTATGCTTTTATAAGAAGTGGAGTTTTGGAGACAAGTCTCAAATGTGCTGGGGCTCCTGGGGCACACTTGTCTCCTGGTGCCAAGAGCAAGTGGGCGCTACGCAGCCGTGATGGGTTTGAGAGGGCCCGGGGCAGGCCGCACCTGCCGGTCCAGTTCTGAGCATGGGAGCCCTAGGGAAGCCTAGGGCTTAATTTTCCCCAGTTGCATTTGGAGACTTTCACTGGCTGACGTGCATCTCTGCTGGAAGGTGGTTGTAGTTATAGATGTCATCCTCCTGGGCGACTGTTCTGCTGTTCGTGGTGGAGGAACAGAACAGGGCACAGGTGACCACCCCCTCCCCGCCAATGCGTTCTGAGCCTGCGATGCGGACACTGGCTTTTTGATGCGGACACTGGAACTGAGGTGGGAGTGGTTCCCGCACACGCATGTCTGTGTGCTTGGTGTGTTGCAGATCGTCCCCATGGTCACTGCGTTAGTTGGGAGCAGCTACCGCTATCACCGAGGCGAGGTGGGTTCGTGGGGCCCTGTGCTGGTCATGGAGCCCGTGGCTCACCTGCCAGGCAGAGCTGCGCACGTTCCACGGTGGGCTGTGGCCCGAGGATGGTGCGGGCACGAGTCTCTCGCCATGAGCCTGGCTGTAGGGAGGGTGGGGCTCCATGGCGTGCGCCTGGTGGGGGGCTGGGCGGGGGCGGCTGTGCCCAATCCCCTGCCTTTGTGCCTCTGCAGAATGCGGAGTACTGCATCATGGTGATCGGGGTCCCCAATGTGGGCAAGTCCTCACTCATCAACTCGCTCCGGAGACAGCACCTCAGGAAAGGTACTGCCAGCCGCGCCAGCTGACACGATGCTTCTTCCTAGAGCAGCCGCGCTTGCCTGAGACAAAGGTAGCCGAAGCCCACAGGTCCTGAGCTGTCTTTCCACCAGAGGACCCAGGGAGCCGGCCGCCATGCGGTCATAGTGACACAGTCGCCCGGTGGACGTGCCATGCTCTGCTCTCGCCCGCGCCTTGGCTGTTCAGAGCGTTTCACGTGTGGCGGCTTTCTGACTTTTGGTGGTTTAGTCCCTGCACCTACCGAGGTCCTTAGATCAGTCGTGCCTGGAACGCCGCACGGCTGATAGGTCTGGTGTGGGGTGGGAGGCGCTCCCCCCGCTCAGCCCTCGGGGGCTGTGCGCTGCCCTCCCGGGGCCTCGGGGGTGCCGCTGGTTCTCTGGCCGCGACACAGGCACACAGGCGTCCACGGCGCACTCGCTGCGCCGTCTCGCTTTCTGAGCACTTTGAAGTGTGACACACATTCGCACGTGTTCTTTATTAACGCCTTCCGGCACGCGACTCAAGGGCTGCAGATTGCGCTGAGCCGTTGTGTGCGGGCGGCGTGTTTGGTGCTCACTGGGGCGTGGTTGGTTATCTGTTCTTAAAGTTTTTTTCCTTTAATTGTAGCTTAAAAAAAAATTGGTGGCATCAAGTTGTGCAACCATCAGTGTTTTTTTCCAGATGTCTGTCATCTTAGACTGAGGCTCTGCAACCTTAAATACTGTCCCCCCGCCCCTCAACCTCGGCACCCTCGCATCTGTTTTCTGTCTGTGCATCTGTGAAGCCCTAAGACCTCATCTGAGTGGAATCACATAGTACCTGTCCTTCCGTGGCAGGCTTGTTTCAGCATGATGTCCTCTAGGCCTGGCCACGTCGTAGCAGGTGTCAGCGTGTCCTTCCTTTTTGAGGCTGACAGTATTCCATTGTGTGGATGGACCACCTTTGCACATCCGTTCAGCCCCCAGTGTTCACGCCTGCCCTTTATGCTCGAGTTCATTCGGCAGATGGTGCTGAGTCCGCTGGCGACACATCCTGAGCTGGTTGCCGTAGCACAGGCTGGCACCTGGGTCAGTTCAGCCCCACAGCCAGGCCTGCGGTGGGCAGCGCTGTGGGGCAGATCTACAAGGTGCAGGCCTGGCCCCAGGCGAGGGGCTAGTCTGGGAGCAGAGGAGGGCCTGCTGGAAGGGGCAGCTTCCTCTGATCTTCACAATCAGGCACTCACCTCCTTCATCTCTCCCTAGGGCTTAGAGTACCTTTCCAGGCATCCGGAACGCACATTCCGGAACCTGACTTAGAAAGGGTCGTTACTGTGAGCTGGTTTGGGCTTTCGTGGGCTTCCACGTGCTCCATTGCTTATTCTGTGCCATATATGCCAGGCCTGTGAGTTCAGTATGTATTTGACAGCTCTTTTTATCCTGCAGGAAAAGCCACCAGGGTGGGCGGCGAGCCTGGGATCACCAGAGCTGTGATGTCTAAAATCCAGGTAGGGGCCTCACTCGGCTGCCGGGCCCCAGGCTCCGCGTGCACAGAACCATCTCTGTCCACACTGCTACGTGCCGGGCTCCGCATTGGGCCTTACGCCAGCCCTGTGGGGGGCACACTGAGCCCTGTTGATGGACAAGGAAACAGGCACCTGGGACAGGGCCAAGCCGGGTGGAGCCACAGCTCAGCTTCTCCACATGATCTCTCTTCACCCTGGGAGCAGAAGAGGGGCTGTCGGGGCCGTTGCTTTTATTTATTCTCCATGTGAAGTGGAACCGGGTCCCGTGGGGAGGCTGGAAGCTGGCGAGAGCGACAGCTGGCAGGGCAGGTCCTGGGCCTCCTGTGCGTGGCTCCCTGAGCGGCCATCTGACTGCCTGCTATGCCTGCAGGTGTGTGAGCGGCCGCCGATGTTCCTACTGGACACGCCTGGGGTGCTGGCTCCTCGGATCGGAAGCGTGGAGACGGGCCTAAAGCTGGCACTGTGCGGTGAGCTGGGGCTGCCTTCTGCCATGCCGCCGGCAGGCCCAGTGAGGGGGCGTCTCTGTGCCCGTTCGCCCTGGCCACGCTTGCCCCTGCAGCCATGCCCGGAGAGGCCCCGTCCCATCCTGCTGGGCAGACGGGGCAGGGTGGCCTCCTGGGTGCTCACTGGCTGTCTGCTTCCAGGGACCGTGCTGGACCACCTGGTGGGGGAGGAGACCCTGGCCGACTACCTCCTCTACACCCTCAACCGGCACCAGCTCTTGGGGTGAGTGCGGGTTGTGGGCCGATCCTTCCTCTCGCTGACCAGACGCAGTTGAAGAGGGGCCCCCTGGGGTGTCGCAGATGACAGCAGTCTGCAGGCCTTCAGAGCGGGTGTTTGACACGTCCTGACACACACGGGCACATCTGTGAGCCCTGCACGGTCACGGAGACTGCACATTTCTCGTGCTGCTTTGTGATCCTCCCTTCTCCCCTTTCTGCAGTCACCCATAGTCACCGTCACCCACAGCTACACCATAGTCACCCTTGGCTGCAATGTGGTCACCCACAGTCACACTGCAGTCACCCACGGCCATGCTGCGGTCACCCACCCGCACGAGGGGTCATCTGTGATGCTGGGAGTACCCTTGCTGGCTGGCTTTGGCTCCCTGTGGTGACAGTGGCTCTGTGCAGGTACGTGCAGCACTATGGTCTGGATGGAGCCTGTGATGACGTGGTGAGCGTGCTGAAGCGCGTGGCCGTCAGGCTGGGGAAGATGCAGAAAGTGAAGGTGCTCACGGGCACAGGTGAGACGCGGCGCTTTGTCTCATCTGGCCGGGCTTGGGGACCATCCCAGTGAGCGGCCTGCTGTCTGGGGGAGGACATTGTGGGGAAGGGAGAGGCTCTCGAGGGGGAGGGGCTCTTGCCCATCCTCCCTGCTGCAGGCCTGAGCAGTGCCGGGTGCACCTTGTGTCCCACACCTTCCTCCTGCAGCCTCAAAGTCCCCAGGTACTAGAGCTCCACAGATATCTAGCTCAGGGTCCCTGAGGGTGGTGGAGAGGTGGGCCCGCCCTGCATGGGGGTTCTTCCTTACCAGACCCTCCCATCTTCCCTAGGTGATGTGAACGTCATCCAGCCCAACTACACTGCAGCAGCCCGTGACTTCCTGCGGACCTTCCGCAGTGGGCTGCTAGGCCCTGTGATGCTGGACAGAGACATGCTGCACACGCCCCCAGCAGACCCCTGAATTGCTGCGGCCAGTGGGGGCCTCCCTCGTGCCTGGCCCTCAGCCCCAGGGATGGGCAGCAGCCCAGATCTTAGCACCCTCTTCCAGGGCTGTCCACTGGTCACTGTACACTCAGGTCTCTGCTCCAGAGGCTGTGCCCTCCAGCCGCTCCACAGCCAGGCCAGCTGCTGGTTCCGGAGACGGGGCCTGGGTGTGGACAGCAGGGCTGCTGGCATCCCCGAGCAGTCCTGCGTGCCTGGCCCAGTCAGGACGCTCACTAGGTCTTAAGGAAAAGCTAGTATCGTCCTAGGAGTGAAGCTGTGACCTGTCATTTCAGGTTTTAAATTAAAAGGCCTGTCTCAATCGGCCAGTTCCTTGTGTACCCGCACCAACTTAGGTCCCTGTGTCAGGGCTCCCTCTCCAAGGAAAAGTGGAGGGTGAACTGGTTAGTGACCGAGGGCGTCAGCCCTGGGCCCTGTAGTTAAGGGACAATCGTGGCCAGCACAGTGTTTATTTCACAGCGCCACTGAAACGTGCACACGGGTGAACAGGTGGCTTCAGTACCTGGAGCAGAACCCAAGGACTGGCCTGTCCCTCGGTACCCTGGGGGCCACCCTGCTATGGCCCTGCTGCGGACCCGCTGGCAGGGTGTCAGTGAGGTTGGTGGAGACCCAGGGGTCCAGGTCACCGACACTGTTCCCAGGGCCACCTCCCGCACTGTCCAGGAGGTGTGGCCCTGCGGCCTGCATCTGGGAAAGGGCAGAGGCAGGAGGGGGCAGCTACCCCTGGCCAGGAGCTCTGGCTGCTCCCTGTCGGGGTGGCCTGGCCTTCCCGGGGGTCCTGTCTCCACCCGGAGGCTCTTCTTCCCGTAGGCGGGGCTGTGGGCTCCTCCACCCATGTGGCTTCCGCACACCCCATGCCAGCCATTGATCTCCCCAGATAATCCACCCGGAGTGCTGTCTCCCTCCTGTCAGAACCCTGAGCGCACGGGCGGGAAGGGTGAGATCTGGGGCTGCACCCAGCGCCAAGCACGCCCCGGGCTGGGGGTGAAGAGAGCTCTCGGCTGGAATGCTGTTTCATGAGCAGTCGACAGCTTGCTATGCTGTGCAGCCCGTCGTCCGGGTGGCTGGGCCCACACTCCCGGGCCCTGAGGGCTCCCTGTGCCACACTTTCAGAGTCCCATGCCATCCGTGTAGCGAGTAGCAGACGCTGCATCCGAGGCCCTGGGCAGGGCTTGACCACAGCTCACTGGTCTTTGATAGCATCGAGCTTGTCTGGAATGGACAGAGGAGTGTCTGGGCTTGCTGTGCCCCAAGAATGATGGCAGTGTGGACGTGGGGGACCGCCAGGAGCTTCGTCCCGCAGCTCAGTGTGTCAGTCTGTAGAGAAAAACACGTGGTCCGGGGTCCTCCCAGAGACCCTAACCGGAGCCAGCCGTGGGGCAGCAGAGGGAGCGGGGGCTGCTGCTGGCACTGCTGTGCTGTGGCTGAGTCCAAAGGCCCCGTGGTCCGGCGGCCGAGGGCATGTCCTGGAGGCTCCTGCAGAGCACCAAGGGGGTGAGGTCCGAGGAGCCAGGCCCAGGAGCGAACCTGCCTCGGGACTATGGGTGTCGGAGCCTGAGGACGGGTGGAGAGCCCAGGCCCCTGGGCTGAGTGCACCGATGCGGTGGCTCGAGGGACATGGACTGTCCTTATTCATAAGGTCAACAAACCTGTGAGGACTTGCCTGGCGTTTCCCTAGAAGCCACCCTGGGCGTCCGCCCTGTCCCCATGACATCTGTGGCTTCAGACAGCCTGCTGTGGCGTCTGGGGAGCGTGGCCTCCTGGGCGCTTCCTTCTGCTGAGCAAGGCTCTCATACCTGTGTCCTTGCTGGTGCTACTTGGTCATCCTGGCCTTTCTCCAGGGACCTGCCTGTGGCCGCGTCCGTCCCCTCCGCTCTCGCCACCCTCTGAGGGTGCTGCTGCCGGGACCACTGCGGGCTGAGCCAGGGAGGGCTTGTCCTGTCAGGTGCGGGCTCTGGGTGTGGCTGTGCCCCTGAGTTCATGAAGCCAGAGCTCTGGGAGTTTGAACATTGCTGTCTCCAGAAGGCCTGGAAGAGCTCAGCGGCCGGTCACGACTCAGAGCCAGGTGGCACCAGGGAGCCCCGGCAGCGGGTGTCACCGAGCGCCTGCGCAGAGGGGACACGGCCGGGGGCCCGGCCTCCTGGGGGTCACCAGGACCGCTGTGGGCAGGACCAGGCTCTGAAAACCACAGTCCGCCGCTTCTGTACCGCGGCGGGCACCGGCCTCCATGCTTCACCTGGGAGTCAATCTGCTGCCCTGTCCCCAGGTCGACCCCTTTGGCCTGTTCTGGCAGCTTCTGTGTGGCAGGCTGCTGCAGCCCTCGGGGCCCGCCCCTGCCTGCTGTCAGCACTGTCTGCTCGCCTCAATTGTCCAGGGTGGGTTCTGGGGACACGGAATGGCCTGAGCAGCCTGGTCTTGGCACCTGTGTTGGGCAGCTCTGGAGAGAGGTGGGGGGCAGCTGGCTAGGCCAGTGCGGAGACCACAGGACGCTTGCCTTTCTGCCCGGGAGGAGCCAGCCTCCAACTGTGGGCGGGGCCTCTCGGCAGAGGCCGCTGAGACCCTGGCGGGTGGAAGTGGGGGCCTGGGGTGGGGGGCTGGGCAGGGCGGCGAACAGGAGGTGGCCCTGGATCTCAGACGAGAGAGGCTGCAGCTCTCGCCCAGACTGGGATGGCAGGAATTGCCCAGGCAGCACCTCTGGGTCGGGCTGTGAGTGGTGGCCGGGAGGGCACAGGCTGGGGACCACCCTGACCCCAAGCCCAGCAAGCCTATGGCGGGAGCAGCCCCAGGGCGCCCAGGGCCACACCCAGCAGCAGGCAGAAGCGCAGGCTGCCCGAGGGGCCCGCGGCCGAAGTCCACGCCCGGTAGCTGTACAGCCCTTGGCCAGTTCCGTTGCTGCCGGGCGCCCCGTCCTCGTCCTCCAGGCCGCGCTCCCAAGGTCCCAGGGCCCTCCGGCTGGACCCCGCCGCTAGGCCGGCAGCAGCCCCCGCCGCCGCCCCTGCGGCCGCCGCTGCCGCAGCCACGCGCAGGGAGGACCCGGAGTAGCGGGGGGCGGGCCTCACACGCGCCCTGGGGGCACTGCGGGCGCCGCCCCGCAGCCCTCCGCGGGCGCTGCCCCGAGCCCCTCCGCGGCCGCCCTTGGCCTCGCTGCCGTCGCAGAGGAAGGCGGTGGCCAGCAGCAGGGCCCAGCACATCGCCACCGTCCAGTTCATCTTTGTGGGGTGAAGCCTGTGGGAAGACAACACAGGGCCTCAGCCTCTGAGGACCAGGGTCTCTGTACCTGGGGTCAGGAGCTCAGGACATGGGGATGGGGTCCAGGCTGTGGGGATAGTGGGCTCAGCTTTTTGGAGGACTGCATTCTCAGGGCTGGGGGCTGGGGTAAGGGGTTTGATGCCTGAGGATTAGGGACCCAGGCCCGGGGAGGAGTGGGCGTCTTGTTCAGTTACGAAAAGGGGTGGGTGGGTGCTGAGTGCATTCGGCACCTGGGGTTCTTTTGTGCCTGGCAGTAGAGTGAAGACAAGGGTGGGGTTGGAGTCGGAGGGGAGGCCTGGGGGCTCCCTTATCCTGGAAGCCTCCAGGGCTCGCTGTGCCTGGGTAGGGACTGGCTGTGGGAGGTTGCCGATCACCCAAGACCAGGTCCCAGGGCTCGTGTCCGGGAGTCTGGAGAAAGGCCCGATGGCCACCTCCCCCACCCACTGGCCCTCACTGGCCGCGCAGGTGCAGCCTGGTGATGCGCAGGCGCAGGCCAGGACCCAGGAGGGTCTCCCTGCCTCCCACCCACCCCACGCGCTTCATCCCCCCTCCCCCACCGCCTGGCTGGGACGGGACCGGATGAAATGCAGGAACAGCTCCACAACCTGGCGCCGGCGCCACCCTCCTCCCGGGCCCAGGCGCCCGCGTCAGCCTCCGGTCCACGCCCGGCCCCGCCGCCCAGCCTTACCTCCCGCTGGCCTGGGTCAGAGCCGGGGCCGGAACGGCCGCTCCCGCGGCTGCAGCAGAGCGGAGCTGCGCCCTCCGCCAGAGCGCGAGCCCGGGTCCTGTGCGAGGCCTCCGCTCCAGGACTGGGGGCGGGCAGACGCGGAGGCTCGTCCCTCGGGAGACAGGAAGGGAGGAGATCCAGGCGGCTGCCTAACGCCTAGCCCCTCTCCCTTCCCAGCACCCCGGCCTTGCTGCATCCTCGGCCTACCTCACCAGTCCTCACCCTACGCCCAACCCCCACATGCCCCCCACTCCATCTCCATCACCCGTGTGGAACTGCACCCCAGTGCGCTCTCCCTGCCTTTCCTCCTCCCTGCCCCCTACCCCGCCTAGTCCCACTCCTCATCTTCCTCCGGGCCTTGGGCCGGTGTCCCAGGCACGGGTCCCACCCTGAGCTCCAGGTCATGGTGTCCAGCTCTCTGCACTCAGGTCAGGAAGCTGCCCAGGCAGGGCCAAAGGCCACGTGTAGGCAGATCCTCGAGTCCACAGTGGCCAGGCCGTGCAGCGGATGACAGATGGCCAGGGTGGTGGGGAGAAAGCACTCTGCAGGGCCTAGCGAGGGGACTAGCCGAGTGAGACACCCTGGGAAGGAGATGCCCCGGCCCGTTCCAGGTCGGCCAGCAGCCTGGGGACTGCGGCGAGGTGTAAGAGGGTCTCTGGGACCAACAGGTTGGCCAGCAAGGAAGTACCTGGGTGTGGGCTCAGAATGTCGCCTTGACTGAATTCTCCAGACCGGTCACCACGGAAATGGTAAGGGATGACGGGACGGCAGGTGACACAGCTCTGAGAAAGCCTGCAGGATGAACTCTCACCACGGCCTCGGCCCTTCCTGGCGGGAAGCCACTTCTGAGCACCTGGGACAGTGTGGGGCTCAGGTGTGATGTGTGTCGGGCTTGAGCAGGGGTCCAGGTTGTGACAGCAGGATGGGTACTGTGACTTCTCCTCAGCAGGTGCTGCAGCTTTTACCTGTCCACCTCTCAGTCCGACTCACACAGTTACTCAGGGCCAGTGCCTGGTGAGGGGGCTAGGGGCTCGCTCCAGGACGTGCAGATGCACCCCTATTACATGCTCACATAGATGCTCTCAGGTGTATCCTCTTCTCTGCCCAACGCACAGGTGCATGGCCAGGCATGTGCACGCACCCCATCCACCCAGGTACACTCACGCATTCACCAGGTGCACATGGACACACATGCAAGTGCATGCAGGCGCACACACCAGATGCAGACCTCCAGGTGTGCACACACACATACTAGCCGTATGCACACAAACACATACGTGCACAGCCCAAGGTGTGCGCACACACCGGGTGTACCCCCACATGCATACACAGGTGCACACACACAGGTGCATGTGTACATATACTCACACCTATAAAACCCACACTCACTGGGTAACAAGTTGCCTCCATCTGGTGACTTTGGAAAACAGCATGACAGCGTGCCAGAGTTAAGCAGATGCTGACCATGTGACCGGGCAGTTCCACTTCTGGGTATTTACCCAAGAAAAATGGAATAGTGCGGCCACACAGAGGCTTTCACGGGTACGATTATGGCAGCACAGATCATGGTAGCCCCACGCGCAAGGTCACCCAAGCTCTGTCAGCTGGGGAATAGCAGTGGCGCTCACACTCTGGACCACAGAAACGAAGTATTGGTACACACGGCAACGTGCTGGCGCTCCGAAGCTCAGGGCAGAGGCGGGCACCAGGGCTGCTCCGTGCCACTTGCAGCCGCGACGCTGTAGGGGAGGCCAGTGGAGAGGGGACCCTATAGAGTGAGGGGACCAGAGTACATCTTGGTAGCAGCGGTGGTCACGCTATTTTAAGTGCTCACGAAATGCTTTGAGCGATGCGATGCACTTTATGTGAGTGTTTATCGTATGCAAAGAACACCTTGACAAAAGCCTCGGCGGTTTAAAGTGGCCGCCACAGGTTCATCAGATAAGAGCCCTTAGTGGTGCCCTGTGAGCTGTCGGCCGTCCTCTGGCATGGCCGTGCTGGCCGAGGGGCTGTGGGCTGGCTGGGCTCTCCTTCAGCCTTGGCGAGGGTTGGCATCTTAGCAGTGCTGAGTCTTTCGACCAGTTAACATGGCTTAAGTCTGCATTCCTTTGTGTTTTTAAAAAATTTCTCAGCACTATTTTGTAGTTTTTGGTGTATCGTTCTCACATCTTTCATGAGATTTATACTTAGCTATTTCACATTTTTTGATGCTACTGCCGATGGGATTTTAAAATATTTGTTTCCTATTGTTTGTTGTTAGTGCATAGAAATAAGGATTGACTAGAATGTCGATCTGTAGCCTGCAAACTTGCTGAGCGGGCATTTTGCTTCCAGCAGCTTTATTGTCGATCCCATTCGCATCTTTCCTTTGCTGACCCTGTCAGCCGCGGGTAGAGACAGTTCTCCTTCCCCTCATACCTCGATTTCTGTTTTCCTTTCCCAGCCCTGTCGGCCTGGCGAGGACCTGCAGCACAGTGCCGAGTGGCCTTGGCCGCAGAGAGGGGTGATGCGGCTGCCTGGTCCCTGATGGGGGTGGGGGGGCGGTGTCCGGGCCTCCTGCCCACGCCCCTCCCGAGAGGACGCCGGCCCTCCCTGCTCTGAGTTCGCTGAGAGCCTTTTCAAGGAAGAAGACTGGGTTTTGTCAGATGCTTTTCGCATCTATTGAAGTGGTTGTGTAAATGACAAGGTTTGCCTTTTAAAGTCGCTCGCGGGGAATTGCAGCGGTCACGGTTCTCAGCCATCGGCCGTGCACCATCTTTTATCTATCTCTTCATGGGCCTGGGCCTCTGTGTGCGGAACGTTGCATCTGAAGACTGCTTGGAGGGGTGCGCGGCCTCCCTAGGGCCTGTCCGCTGGGAGGGATTGTGGGTGTGCGGTCACTCAGACACGTGGTGGCGCTCCCTGTCTAGAACCGTGTGACTCCGTCCAGTCTGCACCGGGCTGTGTTGCTGTGACTCAGCTGTCCTGGCCCTCATTCCTGGGGGGGCGACCCTCGGCTTCCCCACCCGGGCTGGGCGTGGGTGTCAGGGTGGCCGTGTCAGTGGCCTGAGGCTGACTGTTCGTTTGCTCTGCGAGGCTGAGTGCCGGGTGTTCCTCGCGAGGCACAGGCATTTCCCGTCCCTCAGACTGTCAGCTTTGCTCAATGTTATCATTTTGCTGTTTTATTTTTATTTATTTTTATTTTTAATTTTTTTTTTAGGCGAGGCAACCCTTGGTTGACCTCACAGATTGCAAGGACCTTGTCAGCTTACAATCCCTTATTTTTAAATAGTTTTTATGCCTACAGCACCCAGTCTTCCTAGGTGGTCTCCCATCCAAGTGCTAATCAGGCCTGACCCTGCTTAGCTTCCGAGATCAGCCGGAATCGGGCAAGTCAGGCTGGCGCAGCCGTAGACTCATTCTGCTGTTTTGAAGATGAAGACACTTCACCCAGGAAGGAGTTAACCCGAACTACTCGATTCTCCTTGACCACGTTCCTTGGTCTTCTGCAACTCGTGCTTAGACATCGTGCCTCGTGGGCTCATTACTGTAAAGCACATCCGGTGTTCATTTTCCATACTTTATTTGGTTTGCTTTTGAGTGATTTCTTTAATTCCTTTTCAACGCGGGTAGCGTTTTTGTTTCTTTCATCATAATTCCGATTTGTGAGTTTTTCTCTCTCTCTCAACTTCCCTTTTCTTCTGTTCTCTTGTTTTGGAGACGCAGCCTGCTTTCCCTCTCGTCCCTCAGGGTGCCCAGGTTTCTGCTTCCTCCGTCACCCTCTCTTCCCTTCGCTTCACTCCATCTTCCCATTAGAGCCTCTCGTGACGCCCACACTGGAGAGGCCTGAGGTGCCGATGGTGCCCAGGCCATTTCCGGGCTCCCCCAACCGTTGGCGTTTGGTCCTTTGAGTCGTGGGATGTCCACACCCTCGGAGCAGCGCCATCTATGCTCCCGTCTGGAGATGGAACGGGACCGCATCCTGTAGGGACCCGGCCAGGGTCAGGGTTCAGCCGGGGCCTTTCCTGACGCCCCGATGTCTGTCTGCCCTCAGATGTCTGCGTCTCGTCCCGGCCCTGGTTCCCCGTCCCTAGAGCCCTGCCGAGGTCGGCCTGGCCGTCCACAAATCCCACGTTCACCCCCTGCCTCTCCCTCTCCGAGGTGCCTGGTGCCGCTGCCAAGTCTGAGCCCGGAGCTCGCAGCTCCATCCTCTGCCACCCTCACTGTCTGTGGTCCCTTCACTGTGGTTCAGGTGACATTCAAGACATCTTCTCAAGTCTGGGGATGGGAGGAGGGAGCTGAGGACATGGCGGTGGGCAGCGGCCAGTGAGGTGCCGGCCAGTGAGGAAGGGGCGGCCAGTGAGGAAGGGGCGGCCTGGATGCAGACGTGTCCCTCCCCCGGGCTGGGCGGCCGCGGCCCTCCTCCCGCCTGGGGTGCAGGGCGCTGCTCCCACTGGCAAGAGCGTGAGTCAGGGGCAGGAGACAAAGATGGGCTGGCAGGGGTCCCCCCGGGGTGGTGCAGAGGGAGACGGGCGTGCAGCCCTCTAGGCCTGTAGGGCTGGCGGCTGGGACGAGCGTTGGAGGGTGCCCCAGCAGCCCCCGGTCCTTCCCGGAGGACTTGGTTTCTCCTCTTGGCAGGAGGGGGCAGCAGTTGGGTGGCCTTGTAGGGTGAGGCCCTGTGGGGCCCACGGTGGGAAGTCCCGAGCAGGTATGGGCCTGGAGCCCGTAGGAGGGTCCTGCTGTTGCCAGGGGAAGTGGTGGGTACTCAGGAGGGTGGAGCTGGGGGTGAGGATTGGCCTGGACAGGGTCCCGTGAGCTCCTGTGTGTGGCCTGGAGGAGGGCCACTGCCTACATCAGGGACAGTCTGGCAGGGACCGCCCCCCCCCCGGGCCCTGGACTCAGCACGCGAGGGCATGGGGCCCTAGCTAGAGCTGTTGGGGGCTGGGCAACCCCGGAGGCAGCTCCCTCCCAGCCCAGGACGACCCGTGTGCCCATGTCCCGCCTTACCCCGCGTCTCCGTGGCCCCTCTGACCCTCCCATCTCGCCCCCTCGTCCCAGGCCTTTCTGGTCAGCATGGAAGCCCACTGTGCCAGGGACTCTGCTGCCCCAGCTGGTGACAAGCGCAGAGGAGGCGTCCGTGGGGCTCCACTGTGCCTCTGCTCCAGGTCACCCTCCCTGTCCCCCAGGACCCGGTACCAGACATTTACGAGCCTGAACCATAGGCTGCAGGGAGCCGCTGACCATCCCCTTGGGGCATGGCCAGGGCCTGCTGCTTGCCTGGCCTGGCGGCCTGGCCCCGGTGGAGCCCACACCAACCCGGACACCCCGTCCCATGGTCTCGGGGTGGGTTGGCTGGTCTGTCCCTGTGCTGCATTCATTTTATGGAAGTCACATTGCCGGTCATTCAGTGATGTTTGCTGGGTCCTTACGGTGTCTCAGGCAGCAAGGAGACAGGTCCCTGCCATGGAAGCTCAGGTGCCGGCAGGGAGAGACGGCAGGCTGGCCAACCGGCCGCTATGCAGCGTGGGACAGGGGCGCTCGGGGCCAGCGCTGTAGGGAGGAGAGGCTGCGGGGGCCGCGAAGAGGGTCCTGGGGACAGTGGGCGTGCCAGGCGGCGGGGGCAGAGACCATGTAGGCGGGGGACAGGGTGGGCTGGGCTTGGGCTGCTGGGGACGGGGTGTAGGCCCGATGAGCTGGCACAGGGGTGGGTGCGTGGCCGGCATGCACACCCGGCAGTGTCCTGGACCCCTGGCCCTCAGCGGCTGAGTCTGCAGGGTTCTGAGCAGAGGGGCCCGATGCTGCTTCTCCTTGAACGATGCCAGCTGCTGGACTGGGCCGGGTCTGGTCAGGGCTGTGCTGGCGTGCTGTGGTCAGCAGTGGCAATGACTGTGGTGGGGCCAGGTCCCCGGACGGATCCCTAGCAGGGCCTGTGGGTTTGCTGGTGGATTGGATGTGGGTGGGGAAGGGTGAGGGGTTCGCGCTCTGTGGTCTGCGGGATTTGGGGGAGTCAGGAGGAAGTCTTCGGTGTGCTTAGAGGTGGAGGGACAGCCGGGCGGCGATGTGGACACGAGTCTGGAGCTCAGAGCTGGGCTGGAGGTGGCATCCGGGGTTCGTCAGGGTTGGATGGCATTTGTTCCTGAGTCTGAGGAGACGGCGAGGCTGGGGCACCCACTGACGAGCAGGCGGGGCGGGTGGTGGTCGGCCCGGCCAGGTGGGCTTCCCATTGCCATACCTGGCTCCCTGTGCCTGGTGTGGAGCTTTCTGAGTGTGTAGAGTTAATCCACTCAGGCTGTGATTTTAGGTGACTGGGAACGTGGCCAGTGCTGGTGATGGGGACGCTGAGACCTGTGGCGGTGCACACGATGTGCCCACTCCAGCTGCCCCATCGCTGCTTGTGCCTGCGTCCGCAGCGCCTCGGCCTTGGCTCTGCCCGGGCCAACCAGGCAGCTGCAGAGAGGCGGCCGGGGCCTCACCCGCCGTGGTGCAAGCCCCTCGTGACCGCCCCCCAGGAGCCGGGGGCCCCACCGCTGTTCTCGGCCCCACTGCGGGTCCCAGGCTGTGGACTGCTGGGCCTTCTTGTTCTATCGGTGGGGACCTGGGCGTGCGGCTGGGACCCAGCATCTGCAGACAGCCCCCAGCCCCTCGGCCTCCTTCCCACAGACCCCAGCACCCAGCACCCAGAGCTTCACCCCGGTCGGGCGTGGGGGTGAGGTCTTGCCCATTTCTCTGTCCACCTCCCTGAGCTCCCAGGACCTGGACCGCCACCCCCTTCTCAGAGCAAGCCTGGGGCGGGCTCCGCCTTCCTGCCTTCCTGTGAGGCCTTGTGTTTGTCCACCCAGCTCCTGGCCTCCCCAAGCAGTGCCAGCTCTCGCCCTCATCCTGAGCCCGGGGACCCTGCCCCTTCTTCCTCTCTGGCTCCTAATGTCAGCCTGGACACAGGCTGCAGCCTCCCGCCCGGTAAACGGAAGGGAACACCACCCCGGCAGCCCGTCTGCTCTCCCGGCCGGGTCCCAGCACCCTCACCCCGCTGCCTCACCCCACCGGGCAGGGCGCGGCCGCCCAGCTCCCTGCTCTCTGCCCACCCCGCACCCCAGCCAGACGCCTGCGGGACTCCGTGCCAGCAACCCTGTGGGGCTGCTCCGTCAGTCACTCGGTTGGCCTGGATGGCCGCTTCCGCCCATTTAGATTTCCTTGTGAATTTCAGAATCCTCTCGTCAACTCCAGCCCCCTCCTTCAGCAATTTAATTTGGGGGAATTTCACACCCTTGCAAGATTGAGTCTTCCGACCCACAGCCTCGGTGCATTTCGATATTTAACCCCTGCCGCCTCGCAGTTTTCTGCACCAAGGTCTTCCACGTCTTTCATTACATCAGTTCCTCGGTACTTAATTTTTTTGGTGCTTTCCTAATAGCTAGCTATGTACGAGAATTCGCCTTCTTTATTGCCCGTATGTAGAAAAACAAGCGCGGTCCATTTATGGCCTGTGTCCAGTGAGCTCGCGAACTTCCTTGTGAACGCTGCTAACTCATATGTAGATTCGCCAGGTTTCCGTTCCCAGGGCGTGTCTGGCGACCTCGCCACGTCTTCCCAGCTCCTGCTCTGGTCACGGCCCCAGGCGCAGTCCCGCAGAAGGGGTGAGAGCAGCCCCACTGCTCCGATTTCAGAAAGTAGGACGTTTGCTATGGGTTTTGTTTCGATGGCACTTAGATTAAGGAAGTTGCCCGCGATTTCCAGTTTTCGAAGACTTTATTATCATGAATGGATGTTGAATTCTATATAATTTTTATGTGTCTCTTGAGGTGGTAATATGACTTTTCTCCCTTAGTATTTTGATGTGGCCAGGGACAGTGATCAGTTTTCCAATGCCGAACCCACTTCGCCTGGAGAAGAGCCAGGCCGGGCGTGAATGGCGTCCACGTGCACTTGGCTGGCTCTGCTGGCTCCGGGCCTGGGGTCTCTTCCACAGAAGGTTTAGCCGTTATTTAAAAAGTGTTATTGAGGTGTCATAGACACACAACAAATAGCAAATATTTAAAATGTCCAGTCTGATTCGTTCTGACATTTATATACACCCGGAAACCATCAAGAGAGTGTGTACTTCCGTCACCCCCGAAAGTCGCCTCCTTCCTGCCCCTGCCCACACGCACGTCTCCCGGCAACCTCTGACCTGCTTTCTGTCACTGGGTTTCCATCTTCAGGAGCTTTATCTAAACAGCTGTAGAGTGGACACGCTTTTCAGTCTGGCTTCTTTCACTCAGCATGATGCTGAGGTTCACCACGTGTCCAGACCTTGGGCCTTTTGACCCGAGTTGTCCACCACCGCCTGGTGGGCCACGCTTGTTTGCGCCTCGCCTGCTGTTGGACTCTCTGGTGTTTGAAGTTTTTGGTCACTATGAATCATGCTACTGTGACTATTCATGTCTCGGTCTCTTTTCCACGTGTTTTGATTTCTCTTGGGCAGCAGAATGGGGGTAAACAGTGCGTCACGGGGCAGACTGTGGGTGGCTCACTCTGACACCGGAGCGTTTCCTAGGGGCTGTGCCGTTTGGAGTTCCTGCCCCCACAGGCCGTCCCCAGGAACTGGTGAGGTCGGGGCTGTGATTTTGGCCGTTTTGGCAGGTGCGTAGTGATGTCGCATGCAGCTTTAATTTGCGTTTCCCTGATGAGTTGTTCGCCATCCATGTTTCTGCTTCGGTGAGGTTACTTTGCCTATTATATTATCCGGTTGTTTTTTAATCTTATCCTTGAGTTTGAGAGTTCATTATAGCTCCTGAATGTAAGTCCTTCATTAGATAGATAATTTTCAAATATTTTCTCCCAGTCTATAGCTTGTCTTTCTGTTATCTTTACAGCCTATTCAAGGAGAAGTTGTAAATTTTGATGAAGTCCAATTTATCTATTGTTTTTTATATTTCATATTTTTGTATCATATCTAAGAAATACTTGCATAATCCAAGGTCACAGAAATTTTCTCCTATGTTTTCTTCCAGAACTTTCGTAGTTTTAGGTTTTATCTTTAGGTCTATGATGCATTGTGAGTTAATTTTTGCATGCGGTGTGAGCTATGGTTCAAAGTTCATTTTCATACCGAATTACCTTTGTAACTTTAACAGAAACCAGTTGTCCATATATTTGCGAGTCCATTTCTGCTTTCCCTATTCAGTCCTATCGATCCATTTGTCTGTCTTGACTTCAATGCCACATTTTCTTTAATATCCTTTTAAGAATACCATTGACCAGAATATCAGGACATGAAATGAAAAGACCATGTGAAATGCTACGTTGGTTCAGTGTGGGCTGTTGTCATTTGGAAATGCTTGTCGTGTTAGGGATATAGCTAAAAAGCCGATAGAAATAAAACGAAATACTAAAAAAATACTTAACCCAACAGAAGTTAGGAAAAGAGGAACAGAAAGTAGATGGACAAATAGAAAACAAATAGCAAAATGGCAGATGTAACTCGACCATAAAATCGCACTTAACATAAATGGACCCAGCAATCTAACTAAATGGCAGACTGGATAAAAAACAAAAAACAAAAAACAAAAACAAAAAAAAACCAAGGCCAAGTTGTACACTATTTACATGGCAGCTTGCAGAGAGGTGGCTGGGGCCTCCGTGCCCTCCGTCCCGGGGCCTTGCTCTCCCTGGGGCAAGCCCCTCATAACTGCCCCCAAGAGCCAGATGGCGCCACGGCTGTGTTTGGCCCCACGGCGTGTCCCGGGCTATGGAATGGCTGGACCTTCTCGCTCTGTCATTGAGGACCTGGGCGTGTGGTTGGGACAGCATCTGCAGACAGTAAAGTGCCCCTGACATGTGCTTTAAATATAATGATAGAAACAGGATAAAAACTAAAAGATGAAAAATATACAGCATGCAAATGGTGACTGTTTGAAAGCTGGTGTGGCTATGTGAGCGAGAGACAAACTAGCCTTCAAGACAGAGTGTCATGGAGATGGAGGGTCGTCCCTTAGTGACGACGGCCTGGTAACCACGGCGGCCTGGTGGCCAAAGGTGAGTGCAACAATGAACGGATTCAAAATACAAGAAACAAAAGTAGAGGTAGCTAAGAGCAGAAGTAGACAGAGCCACGTCAGAGTTGCAGGACTTAGCACTCGGGGCTCAGTAACTGAGAGCACATGTAGACAGAAGAGTCAGCCATTCACAGAAAATGTAAACGACATGTCGACCAGACGACCCAATAAAAGCGATGATGGTCACATGAACATGTGCACGCAGCGCGCTCCAGGCGGGCTGCGTGCGGGCCACGCGGTACGTGTCACCACATCTTAAAGTCGTCTCCAGCTTCTGGCCGCTACAGGTAAAGCTGCTGTACACGTCACTGTACGTTTTTTTGCATGGAAATGAGTTTTCATCTCTTTGGTAAAAAGGGGCCAGAGAGCACTTGCTGAGTCGGGCTGAGTCTGGTGTCCGGTTCAGAAGAAGCGGCTGCTGATTTCGTGGGTGGCTGTGGGTGCCCCGGCTCTGCTCCCCGCAGCCCCTACCCCGCGATTTGGTTTCTCGACTTCCTCACCCGCGGTCGGCAACATCGCTGCGTCTTTAAAAGCCGTCGTGGCAGTGGCAGTCCCACGGCGACCGCTTGCCGTGTTTTAGCTCGCATCGACCAGTGGCTAGTGGAGACGAATGTCTTTTCATGTCCGTATATGACATCTGTATATCTTCCTTGGAGAAATCGCTTCACATATCCGTTTTCTAAGTGAATATTGTAAATGTTGAAATTTTAGAGTTTTTCTAACATACGCCGAATACAGGTCCTGTGTCAAATATGTGACTTGAAAGCCTTTTCTCCCAATGTGTATTTTCACAATATGTTCACGATGCAAAGATTTTTAATTTTTACAAGATCCAAAATTCCATGAAAAAGTCTGAGAATGCTTTGCCTCCTCTTAGGTACTAAAGATTATTTTATTTTTTGGAGATGTTTTATAGGTTCACATTACACATCGAAGTCCATAATCCTTTCTGAATTAATTTTTGCATAAGGTACGAGGTTTACATCGAGGTTCATCCCCCACCCCCACCATGGGTACCCAATTCTTCCAGGACCATTTATTGAAAAGTCTGTACCTCCTCCATTCAATTGCTTTTGTTCTTTTGCCCAGAGCCGATTCGGCGCACCCGCGGGAACCTGTCCCTGGAGTCTGCACTCGTCCCCATTCGTCGGCGTGTCTCAGTCACTCTGACTACACGCTAAGTCCTAACTTTCGTAACGGTGACTCTCCTCCCATCCCCCACACCTATCAGGCTATTCTAGAATCTCTCTTTCTTCATATACATTTTAAAATAAGCTTGTTCATGTCTACGAAAATCCTCATTGAGATTTTGATAGGAATTGTCTTCAACCCGCACATCGAATTCGGGGGAGCAGACGTCTTCGCCCCTTTGCAGCTCCCACTACCTCTCCAAGCACTCGGGTCTTCGACTTCTCTCATCGGTGTTTGGTCATTTTCACCGGACACATCCTGTGCAAGTTCTGTTCCATTTGTGCCTAAGTATTTCATTTTCTTGGGATAAATTATAAATTGCATTGCTTTTTTTATTTCAGTTTCCACCTGTTAATTGTTAGTATAGAGCAGCGCAATTGAGTTTTGTGTTCTGATCGTCTATCCTGTGACCTTATGAGTTCACCTAGTTCCAGGGATTTTCTTTTTGTAGATTCCTTGGGATTTTCCACACAGACATTTCTTTCCTCTGTAAATAGAGACTTAAAAAACTCTCTTCCTTCCCAATACGTTGGCTCTGTTTTTCTTCTTCTTGCCTTATTGCAGTGGCTAGAACTCCCAGAATGTGTTGTGTTGACAGTGGGCATCTTCGTGCTGTTCCTGACGGTCGAGGGAAAGCCCTCGGTTTTCACCATTACGTGTGACATTAATTCTAGGTTTTGTACCTGCTCCTTACGAGGTTGACGAAGTTCCCTTCTCCTTTGACTTTTCTGAGAGCTTTTTTATTTGTCACAAATGGGGTGTGGATTTTGTCAAAAGTCAAAAGTTTTTTCTGGATCACTTGATAGATCGATTTCTCTTCTCTGCCCTGTCGATGTGGTGGATCCCAATGATCGATTTTCCATATCGAACCAGCCCTGCATACCTGGGATAATTCCACTTAGTTGTAGTGTGTTATTCTTTTTATGTATGAAAATATTGGATTCGTCTGATAAGGTTTTGTTGAGACATGGCCCGCAGTGTTCTCTTTCTGTGCCGTCTTGTCTGGTTTTAGTGGCAGGTGCGCTGGTCTTACTGGACGAGCATTGTCTCCGACCAGAACGGTGCATTTGTCTGTTTCTCCCTTCAGCTCTGTCTGTTTCTGCTTCCTGTGTTTGGATGCTCTGTGGCTTGGTGCGCACACATTCACTTCTGCTCTATCTGTTTTAGGCAGATTGGCCTTTTTACCGTTAGATTACTTCCCCCTTTCTCCCTAGTAATTTTCTCTTACCCGAACTCTTTCTCTGATATTCATATAGCTTTTTTTGATTAATGTTTACATGAGTTTTTTTACTACTTTATTTTCAATCTACCTCTGTTGTGTTTGAAGAGAGTTTCTTGTAAACAACGTGTACTGCGGTCATGGTCTTTTTGTGTGTGTGTTCACTCTGCCAATATCTGTCTTTTGATTTGTGTATTTTGACCATTTACATTTAAAATATTATTGATACTTTAGGGCTTAAGTCTGCCATTTTATTTTTTGTTTTCTATTTGTCCCCACTGCTGTTCATGCCTCTATTTACTTTTTTCTTGTCCCGCTATGACTTATGTGAACATTTTTAGAGTTCCATTTTGATATGTTTATAATGTTTTCCAGTTTTGTGTAATCGTGTTGGTCGCTCTAGACATTATACACACAGCAGGCTACTGTCGACGTTTTGCCACTTCAAATGAAATATCGAAACCTTGCTTACATTAAAGTTACTTACCGCCCCCCCATTAAAAATGTAATTGTGCTAAGTATGCCCTCTGTGCGCCGAGCACTGCTTCTGGCAGCGTTACGGCTTCTGCTTCAAACATAACACGTGATGGAGAAGCTCGTACGGTGAAGGGCAGTCTGCCGTGTTCCATTCTGCCTTCACTCACTGCTCGTCCCAGTCTGGACGCTCGCGTCATCGTGGTCTCTGAGTGGAGGGTTTTCTTTAACCGCGATTCAAGGATATGTCTGTTAGGCACAGATTCTTAGTTTCCCTTCATGTGAGGATGTCTTTGTTTGCCTTTCATTTCTGTAGGGCAGCTTCACAGATACAGGACTCAGACTTGACACATATTTTTTTCAGCGCTTAAACACTGTTTCTCCACCACACACCGGCCTCCGCACAGATGGGAAATTTGCTGTCATTCAAACTGGCTTTCCTTTGTAGGTAACGCGTCATTTTCCTCTGGCCGTTTTTAGGATTTTTTTCTTTGTCTTTTGTTTTCACAAGTTTAATTATGATGTGTTTTGATGTGACTTTCTTCCTGTTTGTCCTGTTTGGGAACTTGCTCAGCTTCTCGAATCTCTAAGTTTGTGTCTTCCGCCTAACTTGGGACATTTTCAGCTACGGCTTCTTCAAATTCTTTTTTCGTCCACTCTCTCCCCTCCTTCCTGGGTCTCCACTGCTAGAACTATGAGCCCTTTTGTCTCTGCTGCACAGATCTCTGCTGCTCTGTGAATTTTTTCCCATTTTCTCTCTGTTGTTGGAGTAGATTGTTTGTTCATCTTTGAGTTCACTGATCGGTCCTTTGTCACTTCCATTCTAATACTGAGTCTCTTCAGTGAATTTAAATTTTTTCAGTTATTGTATTTTCAGTTCTATAATATCCATTTGGTTCCCTAAAAAATAACATCTTTATTGAGATACGATTAATACACTACAATAGCATCCTTTAAAAGTGTCGGATCCAGTATTTTTTAGCCTTCTCAGAGTTATGCAGCAATCACCGCTAGCTAATTTCAGAACATTTTCATCATCCTCAAAAGAAGCCCTGTGCCCATAAACAGCCATTTTCCACACCCACCTCCCCCAGCGCCAGGCAGCCCCTTGTCCACTTGCTGCAACTATGGACCTGCTCACTCGCGACATTGCCTGTCAATGGAGCCTTAGCCAAGGGCTCTCGTGTCTGACTGCTTTCCCTTGAGGTGTACCCCGGTGCACACTGCCGGGCCCTGGGGCTCCTCTGGGTTTAGCGTTTTGATGAACAGTGAACTGCGTTCCGCCTGACCAGCAAAGTATGACTATGCCAGTGTCTGCACCTCCTGGCCGTTGGCCCATTTTTATAGCTTCTGTTTCTTTGCTGAGACTTTCTGCTGCTTCTATTTGTTTCAGAAGACTCTGCGGTCTACGTTGGAAGCCTTGTTGTGAACGCGGCTTGAAGCCCTTGTCGGAGGAACCTCTCCCCCACTCAGTGTCGGCGTCGGTTGGTGGGTGGTCTTTTATCACCAAATTGTGGTTCTTTATGTGATGAGTGATTTTCACTTGCCTACTGGACATTTTGGTTACGATGTCAGGAGATTCTTGACTGTGTTTAAGTCTTCTATGTCAGCAGGTGGTCACCTGTTTTGGCTTAGGGAGCAGGTTCTTGCCTTCTTTTGTGGACTTGGTTCCAGTGACATTTAGTTGTCACAGCCCTTGCAAAGCCATCCTGGCCTATCCCACTTTGCTGGTGCTGCAGAGACCCCACTCAGTCCCTACCAGCCCCTAGATGTCTGGTGTCACCATGTCCCTCTCTGTAGTGGGGAGCCGAAGCCACTGGGCCTGGGCGGAGGGCAGAGACACACAGGGATTTGCTGCTGCTGTGTCTGTGGGCAGATAGGACCACCTGCCTGATCGTGGGGTCGGAGCAAAGCCGCCCCGTCAGCAGTGATCAGCATGGGAGGAAACCCACAGCCTGGGCCCCTTGCTCATGCCTGGCAGTGCTCAGAGCTGCTAAGGCCATTGGCTGCTCAGCTCACAAACCGGGAGTCAGAGCCCCTGATATGCTCAGGAGAGGCTCTCGCTGTCCCCATTGGTCCTGGGAGGCCATCGGTGGTTCCCGCGTCTGTATATTTGGCTCTGGACCGGCATCTCTGCCATCGCTCCAGCTGAGCAGCAGAAGCTGGCCGAGGCCCTGGGGGCTGAGGAAGGGCCATGAGGGAAGTTCTCTGGGCCTTGGGAGTTGGGCCCCTTCTCGTGACTCTCTGGGCGGTCCCCATCGGTAAGTTTCTCCTTTCTTCATCCATGGATCCCTCTGAAGGCGGTGGCTCTGCAGATGCTGAGACTCTGGGGTGTGAGGACCTCCTGCCGCGACCAGCTGCCTGGGTCTCACTCAGCCCAGAGGTGGGCGGGATATCCTGGGGCAGGAGGGCGTCTGGGCTCCAAAGTACATAGCCCTGGAGACTCTTGTCTCCAAGCCCTACTGCTTGGAGCCCAGGGGATGGGCTGAGTCAAGCATGGAGGAAATGAGGGGACGTGGCTGGCCTAGAACGGGCATGGTTGGGGCATGTGCCCGTGGTCACCTTCCCGGACCGGCTCTCCCAGGGGTGGAGGCCTCACAGTTAGGCCTTAGAGGTGGCCCCAGGCACAGAGCTGGCACCAGACGGCCTGGCCCCTCCAAGGCTGGTCTGTCCTTCCACAGGTGGACCGGGTGACCTGAGGCTGGCGTACAGACACAGTCCGTGTGATGGCGTGGTGCTGGTCCGGCACGGGGGACAGTGGGGACACGTGTGCAACCGGGAGTGGACGCTGGCGGAGGCCTCTGTGGTCTGCAGGCAGCTGGGCTGTGGGCTGGCTGTGGGCGCCCCCAAGTATGTCCCGCTGCCTGGCGAGATGGTGCTGCCCGCACTGCACAACGTGTCCTGCAGGGGTGACGAGCCCGCCCTGTGGGAGTGCAGCCTCGGGGCCTGGACCCGGAGCTCGTGCCCCCACCAGTGGGTGGTGGTGGCGCTGTGCGCGAGTGAGTCGGAGCGGGAGGGCGGGCGGGGGTCTTTAGGGGGCCCCTCCTGGGCACTGGGCCATCGGAGCCCTCTGGGACGATCCGGTCCCTCCTGCCTCCCGTGTGGCTGTCCTTTGTCATCTGGCATGCATCCTTGCCCGGCACCGTTCTAGGTGTGAGGCGTGCAGCAGTGAATGACCCTGGGTGTCCTGTGCCACCTGGGACGGGACAGAGAGGAAGCAAGCCGATCGCTGAAAGAGCAGCTAGGCCGGGGGTCACTTCGTCGAGGGGCACTCTGGGCATCTCATCAGGATTTCTCACCCGAGTGGCGGCAGGTGTTTCTTGTGGGCCTTGAGCTGTGTTAGGGTTCTTATGTGACCTACAGCTTGTGAGGCTCCCATAATGTCCTGCCTCCGAAGTGGGCCTCCTGCTGGATTGGGGCCTGGGGCCAAGTGACAGGCAGGTGCTCTTGTTTGCACATGAGTAAGATTTTTAAGAGCGTGACAGTGAGCTCACGCCCGCCCGGCCCGGGCCCTGTGAGGGAGTCCTGAGCGAGGCGCCCTTCGTGACCGCCCCATCAGAGGAGTGCCCGTCAGTCCAGCGCTGATGCCCTGAGCAGGAGCAGGGCCGGTCTGGGGCTCGGACCCTGGCCCAGGGTGGGGTGTCTGGAAGGGACTGCCATGCCCCAGCAGAAACAGCTGGTCATCGAGGCAGGCTGCAGGCTCAGGTGACCACACGGCCAGTGGAGTCTGTACCTGCTGAGCGAGTGCTGTGCTTGCAGACGGCACTTTCCGGGAGATCCGGCTGGTGAAGGGCCGAAGCCCCTGTGCGGGCCTCCCCGAGATCAGGAACGCGAACGGGGTGGATCGCCTGTGTGACCTGCACCAGGAGGAGGCCACCGTGTTCTGCCAGGAGCTGCGGTGTGGGCCCGCGCTCCAGGCTTCCCGCCGAGACGTGGGCGGCCGCGGGAAGTACATGACGTGCAGCGGCACCGAGCCCACCATCCGGAACTGCAGGCTCGACAACAACCTCCGCCAGGGCTGCAGCTCCCGGCAGGACGCCGAAGTGGTCTGCGCAGGTGGCGTCCCCCACTGCCCATGCCCGGCTCCTGCTGCCCTTCCCCTCCAGGACACCAGTGCTGCTGGCTTGCCGCTTCAAGGCCAAGAGCAGGCTGAGGGGGGAGGAGAGGACGGGAGGGAAGAAGGCTGCTCTGACAGTCCGCGGCTCTCTCGCTCACTGTTCGGTGGCCAGAGACGAGGGGGTGAGCACCTTGGGTGGCTCACAGCAGGTGTGGGGTCCCGGTTGTCCCACAGCACCTGTGCCCTTTTAGATAACGCTGTTGTGTGTCTAACACGAGTCTGGCTGGGGAGTGACTTCCTGCCTCCCAGCCCTGTCTCGGATGCGGGAGAGTGAATCAGCCCTCACAGATCTGGAACGAGGCGGCTAAAATGACCGGATCGTCCTCCGTGCTGCCCCCGAGAGGCAGTGGTACTGTGGCCTGAAGGTGTCTCGACTTGGCCTCTGAGATTATACAGGGCTTTGATTCCACTGCCCTGGGCAGGCAGGGGCTATGTGCCACACGTGGGCACCTCCAGCAGGTGACCATAACTGCTGACCTTGGGAAGCCACCAGGGCCCCCTGCTTTGTTCTGGGTGCAGGGCAGAGGGGCCTATGGCTGTCAACTTCTGTCCAGGACTTGGCAGACCCACTGCCTGGACACAGATGATCCTCCTGTGGTCCAGGACAGTGGCTCTGGGCTGAGCTGTTCACCTGAGAACACCTGCCCCTGAGGATTTGTCTTCTTCCCCAGGACACACCGAGGCCCGGCTGGTGGACGGCGAGCACCCCTGTGCTGGGCGTCTGGAGGTGAGGCGCGGCCTGACCTGGGGCTCCGTCTGTGACGCTGACCTGGACCAGGCCACGGCCCACGTGGTGTGCCGGGAGCTGCACTGCGGCTCGGCCGTGTCCAGGCCCCGGGGTGCCCACTTCGGCCCGGGCTCTGGGCCCGTGTGGACGGAGGCCTTCCGCTGTGCGGGCAACGAGTCCCTGCTATACCAGTGCCCGCGGGGGCCTGGGCACCGGTGTGGACACCGCCAGGACGCCGGGCTGCGGTGCTCAGGTGAGACCAGGGGGAGGTGAGCTCTGAGGCTCACTCGCCTGCCTCCTTTCCTGCTGCCTCCCTCCAGGACCCTGCTGGGCGCTCTAAGTCCAGCTCGCAGGGTTCCTCTGGCCAGGGGTGCGTGTGCCAACAAGAGGCTACACCCCAGCAAGAGAGCGAGCTGAGCCTAGGGGTGGGGGCAGGCGAGAGCCTGAGACCTGCTGCTTTGGCCACCAGGCAGAGCCGACACCCCCTCCCCCGCAGGGTTCCGGCTGGTCAACGGCAGCAGCAGCTGTGAGGGGCGAGTGGAGCTCCAGGTTCAGGGCGCCTGGGCGCCCCTCTGTGCCGCCCACTGGGACCTGGCAGACGCCACCGTCCTCTGCCACCAGCTCAACTGTGGCAGCGCGGTGGCCACACCTCAAGGTGGCCACTTTGGGGACGGGGACGCTCCCATCTGGCCTGACGTGTTTCACTGTGTGGGGACAGAGTCCTATTTGTGGAATTGCCCAGTGGGCACGCTGGGGGCCCCCGCCTGTGACCCGGGAAACGCCGCCACCGCGGTCTGCTCAGGTGGGTCGGCAGGAGCGCTGGGCAGAGCGGGCTGGGAGTGGACGACGGGGCTGTGGGGGAGGCGGGGGCCCCCTCTCCCCTCTCGAGGCCCAGGTCCCGGCGCCTGACACCCTGCCGGCCCCTCCCCCGTCCCTCCCAGGTCTCCCCGACGCCCTGCGGCTGAGGGACGGGCAGAGCCGCTGTGATGGCCGCGTGGAGGTGTCCCTGGACGGCGCGTGGGGCCGCGTCCTGGACGACGCGTGGGACCTGCGTGGCGCCGGCGTCGTGTGCCGGCAGCTGGGGTGCGGAGAGGCGGAGCGGGCCTACGACGCGCCTGCGCCCGGGCGCGGGGCCGTCCGCGTGGCGCTGAGCCGCGCGCGCTGTGCGGGCACCGAGACCCGCCTGAGCCAGTGCAACGTGTCCGCGTCCCTGCTGGTGGCCGCGGGGGCCTCGCGGGACGCAGGCGTCGTGTGCTCTGGTGAGTGGGGGCCGCGCCCCGCCCCGCCCCCCCCCGCCGGGCTGCGGGGCGCCGCGCTGACTCGGGGGGCCCTTCTCCGCAGGGAGCCGCCGGGTGCGGCTGGCCGCGGGGCCGGGCCGCTGTGCGGGGCGCGTGGAGGTGCTGCGCGGGGGCGCGTGGGGCACCGTGTGCGACGACGGCTGGGACCTGCGGGACGCGCACGTGGTCTGCCGGCAGCTGGGCTGTGGCCGCGCCCTCAGCGCCCCGGGGGCCGCGCACTTCGGTGCGGGGACCGGGACCATCTGGCTGGACGAGCTGGGCTGCGGGGGCGAAGAGTCTGCGCTGTGGCAGTGCCCGTCGCGGGGCTGGGGCCGGCACGACTGCGGGCACAAGGAGGACGCCGGCGTCTTCTGCGCAGGTCGGTCCTGTTCCCGAGCGGTGACATATCGATGATGCCGCTCTCCCGGTAACGAGCGCACACCGCGCCCACGGGGTCACTCGTGTCCCCAGGGGCTCCCTCCCAGGGTGCAGCCCCACACTGGACTATGTCGCAGTCTCCGGGCCTGGTTTTGCAGCAGCTCGACTGAAGTGCCTTCCCCTCCCTGTGGCGTCACATCCGCTCCGGGTCACATCGCTGGTGGTCCTGCGCCGGCGCCCTGGGGTCTTTCTCCCCTCCTCACCGGCTCGCCCCACGCGGTGCGCCAGCTTTCCCGTGTCGAATTCTTTTGATACGCATTTGAGAGGGTTGGTAGAAGAGTTCCAGAGCCTTTTTAAGACTTTTTTTTCCTGGTTTTTGGCTCATACATAGCTGATGTTCTTCATGTGGCTCTTGTGTGGGTGCGGTCATTCTTGAGTGGCAGAGTGGTGTCCTTTGCTGGGGGCGTGAGCAAGTGAGGGGTCCAGGCAGCGCTCCAGGCAGGGCGCGCGTCCAGTGCGGTGTCTGGTTTGGCTCCTAGCCTTACTTTAGGAAACTTCCCGGCCTGTGTCTTAGATGATCGCACCTGTTTAAGTCACTGTATTTCTATGAAGTAACACTGAGGTTCATTATTTTGGAACTTCGCCATCCTTTTCATTCATTTTTTGGGGCCCTGCTCTCTGGGAGAGTGTCTCCAGGTGCTACCATGTCAATTCTGGTCTTTCTGTCAATTCTGGTCTTTCATTCTGGGGTGTACATCTCGGTGTGCCACTGCATTTTTAATTTCCTTGAAGTCCTCCCTCTGTGCCATGGGCTCCCTCAGGCAACTGCTGCTGTTCGCTGACCGATAGGACCTTGCTGCTGGGGACTGGCCGTTGGCAGGAGTGGGGGACACTCTGTTTCTGTCACGACTGAGCCTGGCAGCACGGTTCAAGGCAAGAGCAGAGGCCCAGGTGTGACATGGGCGTGGGTCACTCCTGTCTCATTCACTCAGTTGGCCGAAGTCTCCAGGCCAGTCCCGATTCAGGGGGTGGGAAACTGGCTCATTGCAAGGGACATGGAGACAGGCAGGAGGTCTTTGTGGCCACTTCTGTGATCTGTCATAGATGTATTTCCTTCTTGCGTTTTTTCTAAGATTTTTTAGTTATGACCCTGTCACATACAATTTATATCCAACTTTCTTGATCTTGGTATAGATATTTTTTATGCATGACGGACCTCTGTAATGTCATTTTAAAGGATTGTCTAATTCTCTATTATGTGTCGATATTCCAGTCTACTTAACATATCCCACTTTCGAATTACATAGGTCAAGGGTGTTATGAAAATACGTGGGCGCCGGCCAGCCGGGACCGATGCTCTGTTCGCACATGGAGCTTGGGGCTAATTCCTTTTTACTTTTTACAATCGCTGCTAAATTGATGATCTTATGCAAAAAGATCATTCTGTATTTCAAATAATTTCCAAGATTGGGTTTCTGGACAATCAGCTTACAGACTTGCTAAAACTGGGGATTGGTTCTGGTTACTTGTGATCAACTGCCACCTGCAGCCTTGAAGTGGGGTATTGCTATGGGGACACACGGACAGTGCCAGGGGCTTGCCTGGTCAGACACGTTGACTGGCCTCCTCTTTCAGAGGTCTTTCTCTGGCCTGACTGTGCTTGTTTTCCAGAGTCAGTGGCCTTGAGGCTGCGAGGTGGCACCCAGCACTGTGCTGGGTGGCTGGACGTGTTCTACAATGGAACGTGGGGCGCCGTGTGCAGTAACGCCTTGAAGGACACTTCCTTGTCCATCGTTTGCAAGCAGCTGGGCTGTGGGGAGCAGGGCTGGCTGGAGAACAGGCCTGTCCACACTGGCGTGGGCGCCTCCTGGGTAGACAACATTGAGTGCCGCGGGCTGCGAAACTCCACGCTGTGGCACTGCCCCTCGGCCCCATGGCACCCGCGCTCCTGTGCGCGTGAGGAGGAGGTCTGGATCACCTGTGCAGGTGAGGCCCCAGGGGTCTCTGGGGGGCCTGGAGGCGGCATTCGCACCCCGACAGGTCACTGCAGGGGCGGCCTTTGGCCCATGACTGGGAGCTTGGGGGTCCCTTGGGCTTCACAAACTTTATTCTGAAGTGTCCCGGGGCGTTCACACTGGGACTGCCGCCGCTTAACCCCACAGGATCGTCAGGGAAGACGCCGCAGGATCCCGGGGAGGCCGTCGGCTGCTCCTCCAACCACAGCTGCCCAGGTACCTGCGCGCGCCCGGCCGCCGGCTCCTCGGCCCCGCCTGCGCGGTGACCCCGGCCCCTGTGTCTGCAGAGGAGGGCGCCGTGCGCTTGCGCGGGGGCGAGGACGGCTGCTCCGGCCGCGTGGAGCTCTGGCGTGCCGGCTCCTGGGGCACCGTGTGTGACGATTCCTGGGACCTGGCAGACGCGGAGGTCGTGTGCCGCCAGCTGGGCTGTGGCCGGGCCGTGGGCGCCCCGGCGGGGGCGGCCTTTGGCCCAGGCTCGGGTCCCGTGTGGCTGGACGAGGTGGGGTGCGGTGGCAGCGAGGCGTCCCTGTGGGCCTGCCCGGCGGAGCCGTGGGGACGGACAGACTGCGAGCACAAGGAGGACGCGGGCGTCGTCTGCTCCCGTGAGTGGGCGGGAAGCAAGGGCAGTGCTGCGGGGGCGGCAGAGGGGTCACCTGGGGTTCCTCTGCAGTATCCCCCACCCGGTGTTCCAGAGGCCAGCCCTGAGGCTGGCCCGGGACCCTCCGGGTGGCGCACGGGCTGCCTCTGTGGGGGCCGAGTGGGCTGGGCTGCTGCGCTGAGGGTCCCGGCTGCTCGCGCTCGGCCTCTCCCTTAGGCCCCGCCCCTTCTCCCGCAGGTGACCGGGAGACCACCTCCGGGCCGCCGGCATCGCGTACGTGTGCTCCTCCTGGCCCTGACCCAGAGGCGCCCTGCAGTGAGGGGCCCTTGGATCTCCTGTGCCTGTCACCCGTCCTTAGGCCAGTGGGGCTGCGGTGCTGGACACGCCCCTTCTCTGGGGCTCACTGCTGCCCCTCCCACTGTGCCAGCAGGGTGTAGAGCCCTGGGGGAGACAGCAGGCCCAAGCCACACTCGGCTACCTCTAGGGTGTCTTCCTTGCTGTCTGGGGCTTTGGCCCTGGTGCCCCGTGGCCTCTTGAGTACTGGGTGTGTGTGTGTGTCCAAGTCACAGCTGCAGGCAGCGAGCCAGTCAGGGTCCTAAAGCTGCCCTCTCGTCTCCTCCCTCCCGATCTCAGCCCCGGGACCCTCTATGGGGGGAGCGGCACTAGGCCCACCTCCCCTCCCCCTCCTCAGAGGCTCAGGTGGCCCAGGCCCAAGGTCACAATCCCCCAGGCCCTGCTGGCACATAGGGAAGACCCGCCTCTCACTGTCTCTGCAGGACCATCCCCTCCCCTGGCCCCTCTACCTGCCCGGGAGGCTGGCGTCCTGCCCATGACCTTCTGCCTGGTCCTCGGCACCATCCTGAGCGTCGTTGCCCTGGTCCTGGGAGCACAGTGGTGTCGCCGCCAAGAGTCCTGCACGGGTAGGTGGGTTGGGCTGGTGAGGTTGACACAGGCCCTGGGGATGGGGAGGCTGGGGGTGTGCTGAGACCCCAGCCCACTGCAGGCCTTCTCTGTCCTGGTCATTGCTCTGTGTGCCAGGTCCCACCCAGATTTCCCCGCAATGACTCCTCAGTGGCACATGACTGGGTGCCCAAGAAGCACATGTTCCTTTGGGAGCTGCGGCAGGAGGGGCTGGGGTCTAGGGGGTCCTGGCACGCAGGAGAGGCCCCTGCGGGGGGCTGGCAGCAGTGGGCTTAGACTGTGGCAGTGGCCCTCCTAGAGGTTCTGGTGTGGCCTTTGCAGGTTCTGGAATGTTGGGGAACCTGCCCTCGGAAGGGGTTTATGAGGACATCGGAGCTGTCCCCATGTGGGAGAAGGATGAGGGGCCCAGTGTGTCCTGGGACCTGGTGAGGGGGGAGGAGTATGACGACGCCTGGGAGCCCGAGCATGGCCCCGAGGATGAGCACCAGGACGAGGACCAGGACCAGGACGAGGACGAGGACCAGGACCAAGACCAGGACCAGGAGCAGGACCAGGACGAGGGGCTGCCGCTGAGCCCTGCAGGTGTGCATCTGTGTGCCGTGGTGTCCATTGTGCTTTTGCTACTCTGCTGCTTCTACGCCCGAGGCCCTGCTCTGGCCGGTGCCTACATTTAAAGATCCTAGAGCCACCTGTCCCTGTGTCCGTAACCCTCACTCCCATCAGAGGCTTGGGTGTTGGGGAACGCGGTCGTCGTCACATTGGAATCTTCTTGGGGGCAGATGTGGAGTTTAGGGAGGGCCCTAGAATTTAATTTCGGTGTGTTTGTGTCCACGCACTCCGTTGGTCGGCAGGGCCCGAGCAGACAGGGTGAGAGGGGGCACGGTGTGGGAAGCAGCTTGGTCTCACCCCCGCTCGCACTGTCCAGTTTTTGGCTGGCTCTCTGGCTTCAAGGTATGGCGACAGAGCAGGGCAAAGAAGTCCTGGTGGCCCTGAGGAGTTGCTGAGGGTCCCGATACACGTCTTTCTCCTTAAATGCAGGTGGAGGTCCTCACAGCCCAGGCCTCGAAGCTCAGGCTAGCATGAAAGATCATGGTGGCCCCAGGACATGATGGCCATGAGCTGGCCGTGAGGGGACATCAGCGAGACCAGAGGGTGTGGGAGAACCCAGGTCCCCTGGGGGCCTTCATCTTCCTCCTTTCTAAAAGTGATATCATTAAACTTCCTGGAACTCATTCATTCATCCATTAACGGGTCGCAGAAATGCCCCGCAGCCACCCACCAGGGCCCAGGTTCTGCTTTGGGCCCGTCCACCCCACCAGCTCTGTTGTGCGCATGGACTGTCCTCAGCTGTCCTCTTGCCTGCAGGTTCTCCAGGGGTGTGGGGTGGGGCTACCCATAAACTAGCTCCGGCCGCCTCATCTTTCATAGGCAGACAGACCTCACCCACCTGGCTCAGGTGTTGTGCCAGATTTACAGAACTCGCAGCTGCCCCATGATGACCCCACAACTCCATTATCACCACACCCCTGACCACACCCTGACCACACCCACCTTGACAGGGCTTCCCCTAACACACCTCTGCCACACCCTTTCTGGGAAATGTTACTCTGCATCCTCTTCCCCGTGTGGGCCTGGGACAGGTTTGCAGATGACCGCACCCGTCCGCATCTGGATCTTTCTCAGCTGCCACTCCCAGGTCGGCGTCCTGCAGAAGACCAGGTTCAGTCATCCTGAGTCCCTTACCTGCAGGTCTACCCATTGGTGCCAGCAATTACCAGCGACCTCCCAGTGTTCCCCTCAGGGCCTCTGAGCACTGCCTCCCCCACCTCCAGCCCTTCCCCTGTGCCCACTCTGGGCTGTCAGAGGTGCTGCACGTGGTCTCGAGGCCCACCATGCTGGAGAAGATGAACTTGAAGGTCCCTTTTGCACAGGAAGCCCTGACAAGGGAAATAGGGTGATGTCCAGAGAGGCTGGACAGAGCCTCTGGGGTGAGGCAGGGTGAGGAAGGCAAGTGTCCAGGTTCTGGGGCCGTGGCTGGAGCAGCTCCTGACGGGGCCTTGTAGGACGAGAAGGGATGTCCTGGACATCTGAGCTCACCTTGCACCACTGTGCACACACGGGGCCCACCTTCTGGCCCTAGGAGTTGGCCCACCTGGCTCATGGGTGCATGCTGGATGTCCCTGGGGATGGGGGAAGGTGTGCAGGGGGTGGGTGTCCTCAGGCTCAGGAGGGAGAGAAGTGAGCTGGCAGGAAGTGGGGTTGGGGTCCGAGCATGGGACAGGGGACCTGGAAGACAGGGGTAACAGAGAAAGGACCTCAGCCCAGCAGTTGGAAAAGGTTGGGGCTCTGGGAAGGGTGCAGGGTCCGTCACCTTTCCCCGCACAGCGCCCCCCTCGCCTGCCCTGGGCACCCAGGCCGCACGCATTCAGGGCTGTGTGCCCCTGAGGCCTGAGCTGGGGGTGTGGCTCAGCGCGCTGCCAGGCTGCGGTGTGGCAGGGGCTGGAGGGGGCCTCCTGCCTTCTCTGGAAATCCACGCTGCTCTGAAGACCTGAGCTGCCTTCTCTTAAAATGATCTCTGGCATATCTTTTGGGAAGTAACCTTAGAAATGTTATTCTGCTTACAAAACAATACACACTCTTGTAAATTTAAAAACTCATAGACCCAAGAAAAATTAAAAAATGCTATTCAGTCACTCAGAAGTGAATACTTCAGCATCTTGCTTTACATCCACGGAGAACGTTTTTTTGCACAGATGCAGATACAAGCATGAGGTACAGTAATGTCTCGGGTGCACATCCTGCTTCCCGTTCCCCCTGAAACATGCAGTTGACGTCATTTTAAATGGCTGCCTCGCATCCCATCCTACGTATCTTCCCTCATTTATTCCTCTCCTGTTTACAGGCTGCTTTTCAAGGACACCATGCTCACAGAGAGGTGTGTGCACCTTTTATGAGTGCCGGCTACAGATCAGGCATGTTTTTATGGGTTTTGACCAAACTACTGTGTCTGTTCATGGAGCAGAGGAGCTGGGCTCGATCCTTGTTCTTCAACTCAGTTTTTGTGTGAGGCAGAGAAAAGCGTGTCTCCCCTGGAGCCCTGGCTCCTGGCTCTGAGGCTGTCCCTCCTTTGTCAGTCTCCCACCTGGGTCTGCACTGGGCACCTGCTCTGCAGGAAGCCCAGCCTCAGCTGCTGGCGCTGTCTGGGCTCAGGCCCGGCAGGGGAGCTCGTCCCCCACAGGGCAGAGGACGGCTCTGATTGACAGCTCCGATACTGCTGGGGAGATGGGTGGGGCCCACAGGCTTCCTCCTCAGAACAGCTTCCCACTGAGCTGGAAGCCACCTCCCAAACTGGGTAGAACACACTTGCCCCTGTGCCTATGCCTGGAGTGGCTGCAGCAGCGAAGGGGACCAGGAATGGCATTGTCCCCTCCAAGGCTGTGGCCCCTCCTCCTGGCCTGCTGGACCCTCCCTCTAGGTGAGTGCTGCTGTCTGCAGGCCTTCGGCATCCCGGGTCCAGAGGGGAGGGGATGACATAGCTCAGGGGTGTGCATCCTGGGAGCCTCAGCCTTTCGCAGGCAAAGCGAGGGGACCCACACGTATGTGTGTGGGAGGCTGAGCCCGTAGCTGGAGATTCCACAGAAAACGGTCCTTAGACTTTCGTTTTTGTCAACTTTTGACTTTATGGCCATCATCAACACCGTCAGTGACGTGTGAGAAAAAGTGAAGAAATTGAAATTAAGGGTACAAATTGGGATGGAAGGCGAAAATTAGATTTCTAATTTTGAAAATTCTGGACGAAACATTCCGGAGCTCAGCTTGGCACGGGCGGCCGCTGTGTTTGCTCCGAAGGCCAGGCGGCAGACTCCGTGGCTCTGCTGAAGGGCTGGAACCACTGCGAGGGCCTGGTGCAGGTGCAGCGCGCCGGGCGGCAGGGCGCTGTGTGCGGGGACAACTGGGGCCTGGACGAGGCGGCCGTCGTCTGCAGGCAGCTCGGCTGCGGCACCGCCCGCTTCGCGCCCAAGTACGCCGTGTGGTACGAGGAGACCCAGCTGCTGCTGCTGCAGGGCTTGCGATGCGCGGGCACCGAGGCCTCGCTGTGGGACTGCGCCCTGGGGCCGTGGGGCCCGGTGCGGGGCTGCGCGTGTGAGTGCTATGGCGTCGTGCAGTGCTCAGGTGAGGCCCAGCCCTGTCCCCACCCACCCCGCAACCGCGAGCAGCTCCGGCGGAGCCCCTCAGACCCACACTGCGAGGACCCCGTGCGAACAGCCGTGTCCCCTCCGAAGGCGGGGATGGCACACGCGAGGAACACCTGCGCGTCCCCAGCTGCAGGTCGCACGCCCAGGGCAGCCCTTTCTGGGTCTGGCGTGAGGCCTAGTGGTGACCATGCAACCTTCTGCAGTGAAGGGTCCCGGCCTCCCTCTCCCATGGGCTCAGGCCTGTGGCCCTGGCCCTCTGCCCCGCGAGGCCTCCCCATGCCTCGGAGCTCGTCTGGCTGTGCACTCCGGCCGTCGCCCAGGGCACAGGACACGCTGCTCGCCCCGCCCCTCCTCAGTGGTCCTTGGAGGGAGGAAGGTCCTTGGCTGGACAGGCTGCCGGCTCCGCCCAGACAAAGGCCAACCCCTCTCTCCGGTCCCCAGCCACTGCCTGCGGAGGGGGATATGCCCCAGTCCAGGGGGAGATGGAGCTCAGGTAAGGAGGGCCGGCCTCTGTGCTTCCTGCAGGTGGGAGTCTGGCCACGGTCAGGCTGGAAGCAGGAGGCAGCCCCTGTGCCGGGACCCCACAGTTCCATCTGTCAGATAGCCTTGTCCAGGTGTGCGGCTTGCAGGCGAAGGAGACCAGTGTCTTGTGCAGGAGTCTGGGGTGTGGCGAGGCACTCCAGGCATCCAGACCCCACAACATCCAGGACCCTGGAGACCGGAGCCCTAAGATCGTGACCTGCCAGGGAACAGAGTCCAGCGTCTTCAACTGCAAGCTCGACGTGAACATTTGGTACCAATGCAACTTTCTGACGGAAGCCCAGGTTGTGTGTTCAGGTAGGGACGCCAGCCCCGGGCCTCTGAGGGGAGCACCGTTTCACAGCTGGGAGGGGTTCTAATGGGAGGTCCACTGCCTAGAAGAGAGGCAGACGAGTGTGCCCGCCCCCTGCCCATCGGTTGGCATCCCTGCCCGGGGAAGGAGAGCAACTTGGAGCATCCCCAGAACTCTGCCCGCACCCCCACCCCGTCCATAGTCACGCAGGGAGGTGGCTCTCTCCAGCGTCTGCTTTCTTGGCTCAGCGGGTGGGATTGGGATTGTGCATTTGCTCTCAGAATTTGAGTGAGATGCCAAGGGCGAGGGCGGCCGAAGGCGGGGGGCGCAGCGGGGGGAGCCCTTCCGGCCCGCAGGCCCCAGGAACCCTGGCGCTCCCTTCGGGCCCCTCAGGGCCAGGCTGGGTGGTCCTGGTCCTCCTGCAGCCTCCTCCCTGTGGGGTGGAGCAGGCGGCCACTTCCCCAGAGGCCTGCCTCTGAGGCGCCTCCTCCCCCAGGACACACCGAGGCCCGGCTGGTGGACGGCGAGCACCCCTGTGCTGGGCGTCTGGAGGTGAGGCGCGGCCTGACCTGGGGCTCCGTCTGCGACGCCGACCTGGACCAGGCCACGGCCCACGTGGTGTGCCGGGAGCTGCACTGCGGCTCCGCCGTGTCCAGGCCCCGGGGTGCCCACTTCGGCCCGGGCTCTGGGCCCGTGTGGACGGAGGCCTTCCGCTGTGCGGGCAACGAGTCCCTGCTGTACCAGTGCCCGCGGGGGCCTGGGCACCAGTGTGGACACGGCCAGGACGCCGGGCTGCGGTGCTCAGGGGAAAGTAAGTTCTCCCTGATTGTTCTCTTAACTTCCTCGAAGACTGCTCAGTGCCAGAGTGAGAGACACAGCTGACTGTACTGATCTTGAACCCTTTACTTTGCTGGGCTTATTTGCTTTAATCGTTCTTTGTGGTCCGGAAGGATTTTCTAGAGACCACGTCTCTATGAGTGCAGACAGGCTTCCCTCCTCCGTTCCCGTCCGGAGGCCTCCAATGTCTCTGTCTAGCCTGACTGCTGTGGCCAGACATCCCTGGCAGTGTGGGACAGTGGTGGTGACAGCGGACGTGCCTGTCTTCCTCCTGCCTCCGCGGGAAGCTTCAGTTTTTCGCCATGGAGCGTGTTAGCTGTGGGTTTTTCATAAATGCCCTTTATCATGTTGACGAATGTTCCTTTCTTTTCCTAGTTCAGTGTTTTCATCATGAGAGTCTTGAATTTTGTCAAATGCTTTTTCTGCATCAACTGAGATGTTCATGTTTGGTTTTCTCTTTGTTCCGTTAGTGAACTGAAGCGATCTGGTATGGGGCTTCTTCTTGTTCAGAGATTTTTGTTTGCTGATTCATTCTCTTTACTTTTTTAAAGCCTCTTCATATTTTCTATTTCTTACCGAGTCATTTGTAGTACTTTGTGTGTTTCTAGAAATTCGCCCATTTCATGTAAATTATCTAATGTGTTGGGGTGCGTGTTCGCAGTGTTCACTTATGTTCCTTTTTGTAACTTTGGTAGTAATGCCTCCACTTTCTTTTCTGATTTTAGTCATTTGAGTCGTCTCTGTTTTTTGTTTTTTTTTTCTTTTTTTCCCCTTTGGCCAATCTAGCTAAATTGAGAATTTTGTCGACTTTTTCAAAGAATAAACTTTTGTTGTCATTATTCTGATAGTCACGTCCTGCTGGCGTGGAGGCAGCATCCCTCGTTTGCCACTCTGTTTTCCTCTGAACACTTCTTTTGCTTCAATCTGTTGAAGTTTTGATATCTTGTTTTTCATTTCCATTCATCTCAAAGTATTTTCAGTTTTCCTTGTGATTTCTTCTTTGACCCAGTGGTTGTTTATGAGAGTGTTGTATTTGTGAATTTTCCAGTTTGTTGTTGTTGTTGTTGTTATTGATTTCTAGCTTCATTCCACTGTAGTCAAAGATGATATTTTTATGATTTCAATCTTTTCATATTTCCTCAGACTTGATTTGTAGCCCCAAATATGGTCCGTCCTGGTGGATGTTCCATGAACTTTTGGAAAGAAGGTGTACCCGGCTGCTGTTGGGGAGCATCGTGTTCTGTATGTCTTGAGGTTTAGTTGTTTTAGTTCTTTATTTTCCAATTGACCTATGTGTATTATTCATTATTAATAATTAGTAAAAATGAGATATTAATGGCTCTAATTATAATTTTTAAATAATTCATTTCTGCCTTCAATTCTGTCAATTTTTGTGGCTGTTATTAGATGCATATATTTATAATTGCATCTTCTTGGTGGATTAGCCCTTTAATCAGTATATAATCTTTGTCTCGTAACTTTTTCAAACATAAAGTCCATTTTTTTCTTTTTTTTAAGTCAATTTATTCTAATATTAACATAGCTACTCCAGTTCCCTTTTGGTCAATGTTTGCATGGCTAGGCTTTTCAGCCTTTCACTGTAGACCTGTTCTGTCTTTTGATCCAAAGTGGTTCATTCAGGATAGCATATCGTTGGACAACGTTTTTTTAAAAATCCATTCTACCTTTCTCTGCCTTTTAATTAGAGAGTTTAATCCCCTTACATTTAAAATAATACCGATAAGGAAATATTTTCTTCTGTCATTTAGGTACTTGTTTTCTATATGTTATGCATTTTTTGTTTGTTTGTTTCTCAGTTCTTCTAATACTGTCCTTTTCTGTGTGTTTAACTGACTTTTGTAGTCTACCATTTTGACTCCCTTATCATTTTTTTTTGGTGGGGGGGATACATTTTAAAGATTTTTACCTAGTGGTTAACCTGGCAATAATAACATCTTAAATTTTTAAAACTCTAGTTTGAGTTAAAACCAACTTAGCTTCAATAGTATGTATAATCCCTGCTCCTATACATTTATTGTCATAAGTTATATCTTTATACATTGTGTTCCATTATCATAGATTTATAATTAATGTTTTTTGCATTTATCATTTAAAACATATAGGAAAAATAGAGGAGTATTAACCCCCCAATACAATAATGTTGGCTTCGTGTTTTCCTACGTAATCACTTTCAACAGTGTTGTCTATTTAATAGTACGGCCTTGACTTACTGTCGAGTGTTTTTTTATGTCAGCCTGAAGTACTTACTCCCTTTAGCGCTTCTTCTAGGACAGCAATGAATCCCCTCAGCTCTGCTTTCTTTTTTCTTTCATTCTTGAAGAATAGCTAAGGTGGATGTAGGTTTTGCGGTAACAACTTTTCTCTCAGCACTTTAAGTATGTCATCCCTCTGTCTCATGGTTTCCATGGTTTCTGATAAGAAATCAACTGTTAAAATTGTCGAGGGCCCTTTTACGTGGCAAGTCACTTCTCTTTTGCTGTTCTCAGGACTCCGTATTTGGGGCGCGACAGTTTGATGAGAATGTATTTCGGCGTGCATCTTTTGGGATATAGTCTGCTAGGAGTCTGTTGAGCTTCTTGGATGTGTTGGTTCATGTTTTTCATCACGCGTGGAGAGATTTTTATCATTATTTCTTCAGATATTTTCTCTGCCTCTTTCTTTCTCCTCTCTTCCTAGTACTCATTTTATTTGTACATTGGTATGCTTGCTGCTACCCTACAGGTTTTTTAGGATCTAGTCATTTTCTTTCGTTCTTCTTTCTTTCTGCTCCCCAGACTGGATAATCTCAGTGGGCTGGTCTTGTTTATTGTTTCTTTCTTTTGCCTGCTTAAATCTTCTCTTGACCCCTCAAGTGAATCTTTCAGTTCAGTTATTTCACTTTTAAGCTCCAGAAATTCCCTTTGGTTCCTTTCTAAATAATTTGTATCTCTTTATGGGAGTTCCCTAAGTGAGGAGACATCACTGCCCGCTCCCTTCGGGTCTTCGAGCATATTCAAGACAGTGTATTTAAAGTCTTCGTCGAGTAGGTCTCATGACATAGTTCCCTCAGGGACAGTTTCTATTTTTTTTTTCCTGTGAACGTGCCATACTTCCTTGATACTTTGCATATATCTTACTTCTTTTTGTTGAAAACTGGACATGTTTAAAGTATTAAAAATGACAGCTCTGAAAACCAGACCCTCTCCCCACCCCAGGTCTTTTGCTAAGTGTTGTGGGGTTACAGTTGTTTGCTTAGTGACTTCTCTAAGCTCTTTTGGTAAAGGCTCTATTCTTTGTCGTGTGTGACCACTGAGGTCCTTTTTTCTTTATCTCAGTGGTGAGATAGCAATTTAACAGAGATTTTCTTAAATGCTTGTAGCCAAAAATAAACAAACGAAGCTCATAACTTTTGGTCTTTCCAGGTTAGCTCTTTGTTGGATCACACCTTCAAGGCTGAGGCAGGCCAATTTTCAACTTTGCCTTAGTATTTATTTCTTGCCTGCCAGAGGCAAATTTGCCAACTTCTTGCTTCATCAAGTGTTTCTCAGTTGTAATTTTCTGATTAGATACTAGAATTTCTAGAAAGCTGGTTAAGACAGTTTTATCAGGCTACCTAACCATTGTTTAGGGGAGAGACAGAGTTCACAGCTTGCTCCTTTGCCCTATCTCAGGCTTTCCTTCCCAGTTACAGGGTGTGGGTGACCTTTCAGGCTCATGCTGAGATCCAGGCGCCAGTGTATGCAGACACGGGGCAGTGGGGCCCCGGTGCCCTGCTGCTCCCTCGGGTGTTGGCTGCTCAGGGGAAGCGGCCACTCTGCAGACCAGCACATTCTGCCTTAGTGTCCCGTCCTGCTGGCATGGAGGCAGCATCCCTCAACTTCATTTTTTATCAGTGTTCCCTGCTTTCGCTTACCTTGCTGAGTCCTGGAAATCTGACGTTGCCTGTTTTCCCCAGTGTAATCACAACTGGTGATCACAACTGGTGGTGGACAGGTGTATTCTGGTGTGCCCTGCCCACTATTTACAGCCGCCTCACGGGGCAAAGCTGTTTCTTGCTCTCAGCCTGAGAGTGGGCGCTGTTTGCCCGAGCTTGTGGTTAAGGACCCGGCCTGCCAGCCAGGGAGCAGTGCTGACACCCGCTCCCCCGCAGGGTTCCGGCTGGTCAACGGCAGCAGCAGCTGTGAGGGGCGAGTGGAGCTCCAGGTTCAGGGCGCCTGGGCGCCCCTCTGTGCCGCCCACTGGGACCTAGCAGACGCCACTGTCCTCTGCCACCAGCTCAACTGTGGCAGCGCGGTGGCCACACCTCGAGAAGGCCACTTTGGGGACGGGGACGCTCCCATCTGGCCTGACGTGTTTCACTGTGTGGGGACAGAGCCCTATTTGTGGAATTGCCCAGTGGGCACGCTGGGGGCCCCCGCCTGTGACCCGGGAAACGCCGCCACCGCGGTCTGCTCAGGTGGGTCGGCAGGAGCGCTGGGCAGAGCGGGCTGGGAGTGGACGACGGGGCTGTGGGGGAGGCGGGGGCCCCCTCTCCCCTCTCGAGGCCCAGGTCCCGGCGCCTGACACCCTGCCGGCCCCTCCCCCGTCCCTCCCAGGTCTCCCCGACGCCCTGCGGCTGAGGGACGGGCAGAGCCGCTGTGATGGCCGCGTGGAGGTGTCCCTGGACGGCGCGTGGGGCCGCGTCCTGGACGACGCGTGGGACCTGCGTGGCGCCGGCGTCGTGTGCCGGCAGCTGGGGTGCGGAGAGGCGGAGCGGGCCTACGACGCGCCTGCGCCCGGGCGCGGGGCCGTCCGCGTGGCGCTGAGCCGCGCGCGCTGTGCGGGCACCGAGACCCGCCTGAGCCAGTGCAACGTGTCCGCGTCCCTGCTGGTGGCCGCGGGGGCCTCGCGGGACGCAGGCGTCGTGTGCTCTGGTGAGTGGGGGCCGCGCCCCGCCCCGCCCCCCCCCGCCGGGCTGCGGGGCGCCGCGCTGACTCGGGGGGCCCTTCTCCGCAGGGAGCCGCCGGGTGCGGCTGGCCGCGGGGCCGGGCCGCTGTGCGGGGCGCGTGGAGGTGCTGCGCGGGGGCGCGTGGGGCACCGTGTGCGACGACGGCTGGGACCTGCGGGACGCGCACGTGGTCTGCCGGCAGCTGGGCTGTGGCCGCGCCCTCAGCGCCCCGGGGGCCGCGCACTTCGGTGCGGGGACCGGGACCATCTGGCTGGACGAGCTGGGCTGCGGGGGCGAAGAGTCTGCGCTGTGGCAGTGCCCGTCGCGGGGCTGGGGCCGGCACGACTGCGGGCACAAGGAGGACGCCGGCGTCTTCTGCGCAGGTGGGTGCGGCCTCCCGCCGCCACCCGACGCCCCAGGGGCGGCCCGCTGACCCACCTCTCCTTGCGCAGGGCTCACCGACCTGAGGCTGCAGGGCGGCAGCCACCCTTGCGCCGGACGGCCGGAAGTGTTCTACAACGGGTCCTGGGGTGGCCTCTGCCTGACCCTAAGCTCTGCCTCGCTGGGAGTCCTGTGCCAGCAGCTGGGTTGTGGGCCCCATGGGTGGCCCCGGGCTGGGACAGTGTCCCAGAGGACCCCCGAGGCCCTCTGGGTGACCTCCGTGCAGTGCCGGCACAGACACGACACGTCCCTGTGGCAGTGCCCGTCGTCTCCCTGGGACCAGCACTCCTGCTCCAGCGACATGGAAGCCTGGGTGGTGTGTGCAGGTGATGAGCAGGGCTATGTGTGTTCGCCGTCTGGGGGGCGGTGCCCCAGGGCTATCCTGTCGCGCATCCACTTTAGGGAACACAGCCCGGGCCCCTTCTTCTCTGGGAGGAACACCTCCACTTTACCTTACAATTCTGGGGTGCGCTGGTCTCACAAGGGGCCCGTCCTTGCCCCGAAGGTCTGAGCCATCTGAAGTTCTGGGTCATCTGGAGTCATCTCCTGCTCCTGTCCCCTGCCCGCCATGCCCTTGACCATGGCTCTACAGGTTTCTGGTAGAGAATGTCCCTCTTGGAGAAGCTGAGGACAGTGTAGGGTCCCTCAACCTATGGGTTCCCCTTGGCTAAATGTATATAGTGCTCTTCCTTTAGAGCAGCGGTCCCCAACCTTTGTGGCCCCGGGGACCGGTGCTCCTGTGAGAATCCGATGCCCGATGATCTGAGGTGGAGCTGAGTCGGTGATGCTGGCGCTGGGGAGCGGCTGCAAATGCAGATGACACTTTGCTGGCTCGCCCCCCGGTCACCTTCTGCTGTGCGGCCCGGTTCCTAACAGGCCACAGACCGGTACCAGTCTGCAGCCTGGGGGTTGGGACCCCTGCTTTAGAAGCAGAAATTCTTGGCGATGGGAAAAGAAAAAGGGAAAGAAACGTATTTCACAGTATTCGAAGCATTTCACCTTGCAAATATCAGATGGACCCTAATTTCTTACACAGAGAAGGAGGGCTCAGTTCCTCAGGACCCTGGAGAGACCCTCAACTGTTCTGCATCTCAGACCTGCCCAGGTGTGTGCCCTGTACCCTTCCTGTCCCTTGTGGGGCCTGCCCGGTACCTGCTGACCCGGGCTCCTGTGTCTGCAGAGGAGGGCGCCGTGCGCGTGCGCGGGGGCGAGGACGGCTGCTCCGGCCGCGTGGAGCTCTGGCGCGCCGGCTCCTGGGGCACCGTGTGTGACGATTCCTGGGACCTGGCAGACGCGGAGGTCGTGTGCCGCCAGCTGGGCTGTGGCCGGGCCGTGGGCGCCCCGGCGGGGGCGGCCTTTGGCCCAGGCTCGGGCCCCGTGTGGCTGGACGAGGTGGGGTGCGGTGGCAGCGAGGCGTCCCTGTGGGCCTGCCCGGCGGAGCCGTGGGGACGGACAGACTGCGAGCACAAGGAGGACGCGGGCGTCGTCTGCTCCCGTGAGTGGGCGGCCGAAATCGCGCTATTCCTTTTGTGCCTTGGGAAACGGCTCCGGTGGTGGCAGTCTCCTGGGATAAGAGGCTGTTTTGGTTTCTGCTAATATTTTGGGGATATCTCTTGTTTTTACCCACAATCCATGTTCGCTCTTGGGGAGTAGTGTCACCTTGGTCCAGGGCGATGTGGTGGCCTCTGTTATTTTGGACAATGTCTTTATTCCCAAGCTGTGCACCTCATTGTTTGCAGAGCACAAAAGGGTCCACAGTAACAATTGCAGCAGCACATCCCACGGGCAGCCTCTCCTGGCAGAAGTCTCACCCCGTGCCCATAAGTCACCTGTTGTGGCTCCTCTTGAGCCTCTGTTTGGGGGCCACGAGAGTCACTTTTATCAAGGGGGCACTGCCCCATGAGAGCAGAAACTGGGGGCCCCCACACTCACACTGGCCGACTCTGGGGCACTCTACTTGGCAGGCTTCAGCAGATGCCTCCCCCAGCACTTCCGAAGCCACATGGGGGCCCCTGAGGGGAAGGGCGTGGGCCCTGGGGGCCACCGTCTCCCACTGAGTGGCTTGCACATGCCTCACCCACCATGTGACTACTCACGGTCTCCTGCCACAGAGCCTGGCCCCGGCCCCGGCCCCCTGGCGGCCACAGAGCCTGGTCCTGGGCCCCTGGCAGCCACAGAACCCTGCCTGACGCTCAGGGTGGTCAGCACAGTCCTTGGGGCGGTTCTCGGAGTCCTCCTCCTGGGCCTTCTGGGCCTCCTGGGCCTCTGGAGCTTGCGTTGCGTGCAGCAGAGAGGTATGACCATTCCACAGTCCCAGCAGCTGGCCTGGGAGGGACGAGTGGAAACTCAGAGGTGGTATTGGGTCCCTGAGGTGGCCTTTTATTGGCCAAAGAGAATGACTTAGAAATGAGTTGGCCTCGGGCCCCTGGGACTCTGAGCTGAGCCCCAGGGTGTCGTACCTGGGCACCACATTGAAGCTCAGTGGGGAGCAGCACCCGGCTTTCCTGAGGAGGGGGTGGGGCCGGGGCGGGATGGCCCTGGGGGCCTGGCCCCAAGTCCTGCCCCCTCACGGCGGCGTCACTTGGCTCTGGTGACCCTGCCCAACTCCGCCTCAGATCTGGGGAGTGCAGAGGTGTCTCCTGGGGAGCCCACCTATGACGTCATCGGGGAGCTGCCTCTGGCCGCGTTGTACGAGGAGATCCTGGAGGGCAAGGACGGGGCCCCGGGTGAGGAGGGCCAGGCTGCGGCCACGGTGGTCGTGGCGGGTGTGTCCCCAGCTCCGGAGGGCCCACCAGGAGGGGGATGCTGAGCACAGGGCACCTGGGTGTGAGGCCCCATGGTGGGGAGAGCAGTGAGGGCAGAGCGGGCTGCTGGGGCCCTGGCAGGCGAGCCGCGATGTGGGGACACCTGAGGCGCGCCCGCTCTGCGGCACCCAGCCGGCTGCGGGTCCGCCGGGAGGTGGGTGTGGTGGAGCCGGCCCCTGTGCTGTGCCAGGATGACTGAGGATCCCTGGTGCCCAGATGCTTTGTCAAGTGCTTTTCGGTGACGTGTGTCTGCCTCCCTAACAAGAGGGCACTTAACAGGCCAGATACGGCCTCTGGGCAGTGTGGTGACATGATATCTCGTGTGCCCGTTTCAGGAGAGGTGGCGAGCCTCACGGATGGACAGTCTGTGCCTGAGGAGGGTTATGATGATGCTGCGTCTCCACTGGAGGACGTGACAGCGTAAAGACCTGGAGACAGATACACCGCTGACCGTGTCAAAACGACAGTCCTGCACGTCCCTTTACAGTTGTGTTGAATTTCAGGAGGACACAGGGCATGCTTCTTGGTGCCAAGCCTCCAGATGCAACCCATGTCCTCCTAACCCCCCTGCCCCCGCATTCCTGCCCGCTCTGTGGACAGTTTTGCAGTGGACAGTTTTGCCCATAACCTGCATGCTTCCCGTGCACACACAACAAATACTAATGTGGATAGAAATCCAGAGTGTGTTTTCTGTTTCTTTAAACATCTTCATGTGCCATCTGTGCCCAGCTTTTGCTGCCAGCCATGCGGTGCCGGGCAGACGTCCACCTTCATTTTTTTCTTGTAAACGCTTCTTAATGGGATCCAGAGTCCTGGATTCCAGGGTTTCGACGTGTGTGTCCTTGTCACCTGTGAATCATGTGGGATCCCTCCTTCCCGTCCCCTCACCCGTGCCCTCTCTTTCTGTGCCTGGTGTCATGGGCCGGGCCGCTCGGCACCTTGGGCCCCACGTCCCGCTGCCGGCCTCAGCGTGACAATGCTCCAGATCGCGTTTCACCATCGAATATGGAGCCATTTATCAGATTAAGGAAAATCCAGTCTATGGCTGATTTTCTAAGGGTTTTGGTTTTTGTCATGAAAGTGTTGATTTTAATCAAATGCATCTATTCTCCGCATCTGTGAAGGCAACATACGATTTCTCTCCCCTTATGATACACGTGACGAACTATATTCTCAAATGTTAAACCAACCTTGGGTTAAACACACTAAACTCTGTCCTGATGCATATTACTCTCTTTACGCACCACAGGGATCAATTTGGCAAATATGTTGGATCAACACTTAGACGAGAGTTTGACCTGTGATTTTCCTGTTTTCCTTTTTTGTAAATGTTTCTGCTTCACTTTTGATATGAAGATTATTCAGGTTTCAAAAACGAGGACATTTCCCTCTTTTAAAAAATGCAGGAATCTGTGTAGCATCGGTTTTATTTCTTCGTTAGGTGTTTCGGATGAACTGTGAAGTCATCTGGGCCTGGAGTTTTCTTTTTGGGAATTTTTTTTCCAGATTCAATTTTTAAAACTGTAGATAATTGGAGTATTCAGGTTTTCTATTTCTTCTTAGATCTGGTTTGTTAAGTTCTTTTATCAATGACTTGACGTTATCTAAATTGACAGTTTCGCATAAAATTATTGATAATATCTTTGAACTATCTTTTTAATGTCCATAAAATCTGTAGTTATGTGCATTTTTCAGTCCTGATATTGGTAATTTTTGATGTCTCTCTTTTATTCTTGATCAGCGTTGCTAGAGGTTTAGTCACTTTGTCAGTATTTTCAAGGGCATATGGGACCCCTGTGGCTTTCTCCATTTTTTAAATTGAACACCTGTTTTCTATTTCACTTATTTCTTCTCTCATCTTTATAATTTATTTTTTTCTCCTTATTGTAGCTTTTTGACTGGGATATCTGGACATTGATTTTCAGCATCTTTTCTTTTTAACCTAAAGCAATAACTTTCTTCAACCTGGCTTCAGTTACCTACCAAGAGTTTTGCTATAGTGTATTTTTTTCCTTATTTTTTTATGTTTTCAATTTTTTTTTAGGATAGGCGACCCTTGGTTGACCTCACAGATTGCAAGGACCTTGTCAGCTTACAATCCCTAATTTTTTATTTTTTTACGCCTACAGCACCTGGTCTTCCCAGGTGGTCTCCCATCCAAGTACTAACCAGGCCCAACCCTGCTTAGCTTCCGAGATCAGACAGGATCGGGCTTGTCGATGGTGGCATAGCCGTAGACAGATTTCCTTCTATTTTTATGGCCAAGTAGTACTCCATCCTGCATCCACTACATTCTCTTTACCTATTCATCTTTGATGGACACCTAGGGTGTTGCGTCTCGGCTGTCATGAGCAATGCTGCAGTGAACGTGGGTGCAGATATCTTTTGCAGTTAGTGTTTTCGTTTTCTTGGATAAATACCTAGAAGTGAGATTGCTGGGTTGTATGGTAGCTCTTCTTAAAAATTTTTGAGGAATCTTCATATGTTTTCCATAGTGGCTGCACCAGTTCACAATCCCACCAAGGAAACCTCAGTAAGTTTAAAAAGTAGACTCTTTCTAGTCATGTCCTTTATAAGTCAAAACTTTAGAATTAGTAACAAAGGGGTAACTTTTATAATGAACTAGTTGGAGATTTAAAACCGTGCATTCAAATAATTTGGGTCAAAGAGGAAGCAATGCTGGCACCACCGGTGACGTAGAAGTCAGGACCGGCGGCTCTGGCCCAGCAGTCGGCCATGCGTTGCTGAAAGCATTTTGCTGCGTCTTGCCGTGGAGTTTGTCTTGGTGTCTGGCTTGAGGACACATCTCTCCCCGAGCACCTTGAGAGAGGAAGTGTCACGCCTTGGGCCCTGCTTGTCCCTGGGTTCCTGCAGGCCTCAGACAGCTCACTGGAGTCCTGACTGGGCCTGCTGTCCCTGGGGTTGGGGCGGGGGCGGGGGAGCAATAGAGGGTGCCCAGCTCTGCTCTCTGAGGTTTCTTTCTCTGAATTTCCTTATTTTCTGGTTATTGACTTAATCTGTCTGTTTGCTTGAACCCCTTGAACTGACTAAAATATAGCAAACGAAGAGACAACCCATAAAATGCTGCAAAGTTTTTCTAAAAAGAGAGGAAGCGTTTCGCTCCGTGGGGCGTGTTGGTGGCGGTCCGTGGGAGATGGGTCTCCGGGTGGGTGCTCGGCCTTGGCAGCACACCGACAGCCACCCGGGGCTGTCTATCTGACGGATGCCTGGGTCCATCCTCGGTCGTCGTGACGGCACGGCGGGCGCTGCCTGGCCTCCCATGTGGCTGCAGTGTGCGGCCGAGCTCGGGAACCGCTCTCGAGGTAGCAACCACGTCAGGGCCGTGAGCTCGGGCCTCTGGCCTGTGTCCTTTGCAGTTAGCGGATGTCATAGCTCCAGGACTGACGGGGCGACCTCTTAGCGCCGTGCGCTGGCCTGTCCATGCCAGCCCGGGGCAGGGTGGCTGTGGGACAGGCCGCAGCGTCTGGCTCCCCGGGGATTGAGTTAAGCCAGCGGAGGGGTGTTTTCTGGCCACCGACTGCGGTGGGGGGAGGCGCCGGGCCTGGTCGGGGTGGGGGCGTCGCCCCACGCAGACGGCCAGCAGCCGAGGGCGGCTGGCAGAGTCGGCTGGTGCGGGGGACACGCACCCACCCTCCTTTGCTCCCGTCCTGCCCACACGTCACCCAGGCTCAGGAAACACCTGCTTCTGACAAACACTCGCACCCACTTTTAAAGTGGTTCCTTGAAATGGCATCTGGTTTGTCTTTCCGGAGAATCACACCTGGCGCCGCTGCTTCAGTGAGGCGCACAGCTGGAGGAGGCTTTTCGTCCGACAGACGCGGGAGGTCGCGAAACGCCCAGGCAGCATGAGCCTCCTTCCTTCCTCCGAGATCAGCTCGCTGGACGGCGACAACAGAGAAGGAAGTCAGCGCCCCGCTTCGAGCTACTGCCACTTTTTCTGGCTGGAGGCAGGGTCCCGAGTGCCAGCTGCGCAGCCAGCCAGGCCTTGAGGAGTCTTGTCCCTCAGCCAGGTGGCCCGTCCGCTCATCCTGGCCGCTCACATTGACAACGTCTCTTCCCTCCCAGTTCTGTCCCGACAACAGAGCAAGTCCCAAGGTGTCCCCTGGGTGTCTGTACCTCGAGTTGGTTTGCAGAGACTGCGGAGGGCACCCAGTCCTGCGGAGAGGGTTCACTACATGGCCAGGGAGAGCTGGTGGGGCCGGGGTGGTGGCCCTGGGCAGCTCGAGCCCGTGGTTGCCAGGCCAGCAAGTGGGTGCCGTCCACCCAAGTGAGTAGCCGGTGACAGTGACGAAACACTCATTGAGCCTGTCATGCCAGACGGACACCACGCTCAAGGCTGCGGTTTCGCACTGCACACATTTATTGGGGTACTCTTCTGCTAATATTTTCTCTAGTTCAAAAAACTTACTGAAAACACAGTATTGGAGTCTGTCCAGCGAGGTGGGTGCCGGGCTCTGAGCAAGAGCAGCCGGCCAACCCAGAGGGATGGAGGACATTCTGATGGAGGTGCCACCGTACGGGGTGATGTGAGATCCGGCGTCGCCCCAGCCACATGGAGGGGGTCCTCGGTTCTTCCCCGCCAACTCAATAAAGAATTACAGGAAGATTTAGAAAAAGTAAGATTTGTTGAAAATGCATTTTTAGGAGGAGACGGGCCGTGCCAAGGAAGGCTGCAGCCCTGTGGAATTCGGGAGGTGAAAAGAAGCAGCCAGAGTTCACTCCGAGGTGGGGACGGGTTACAGCAAGGAGGGCCGTGACAGCGCAGAAGCGGGCCATGGTGGGAGGGCCTGAGAGTGGTGCCCGATGGTTGGCATGTGAGGTCATTTTGATTGACAGTTGGCTTTCATATAAGCCTTTGCCTACAGTGTATGTGCTTACCCAGAATTCAGCTTGTTATAATTAGATTCATGACCTTCCGGGCACATGTGTGATATTATAACGATGGTAGAAGGAGGCTGAGGTTATGGGCAAGTTAGAGCAGTACTTTCTGTGCATGCATCTGTGGCAGCTGTAAGCCGGCAGCATTTGTGGCCTTTGTGCCTTAGGGTGACTTATAACCACAAAATGGGTGTTTCAGGGAGGTCCTTAAGGGAGGTCTTCAGGGGAGGTTTCTATGGTTACAGAGCTGGGCCTTCTCTCCTGTCACTCATGACTGCGTACATACCCATCAAAAGGACTGCGGACGAAGGGCCGGCCAGGTTGAAGTTTACACTCCGGGGGGGGCCAGTGGGAGGTGACGGGGCCCAGGGAGAGAAGACAGGGCTGCCCAGGTCAGCCTCCCACACAGTGTCCGGAGGGGCAGGCAGTGTATCCTGGCGCAGGGTCCCCCGAGGACAGTTCGCACAGAGACCGCGTGGCCTGGAGGCGCATGGCGGGGGTCGTCATCTGGTGCTTCCGTCCCAGGAGCTCCGAGTGAGACCGCGTGTGATTTTGGACTTATTCTGTGTGGGATACGTTGGTACTGCATTTTGACTGAGCTAAGAAAGGGAATTTAAGCCTGATCCTCTCATCTCTACCTCATTATTTCACTCTCTAGTTCTGAATTCTGGTTTCTCTTTTAGATCATGGCCAGGTGGAATCCCAGGCGGCTTTCAGTGTGTCAGCTGTTAGACAGGAAAGGATTGACACATGGATGGGACAAATCCAGGTGGGTCTCGGGTGGGTGAAAAACTCGCTCTGTCTACGCACAATTCGGTCTGTGCACCCAGGGCCCATGCCCCTGCCAGCCTCGCTGCAGCCCCGCGCGCCCAGCGTTCTGGACACTGGGCTTCCGCTTGCCCAGGCAAAGGGCAGCTACGTGGGTTCCACTGGATGAAGGAGGATCAGACCAGCATTTTCAGTCTGTTTCCTTCATTTCATGCAGCAGCCCGCAGAAAGCAGTCCCCAATCGTCTAGACGAAGCTGAGTTCCTGGCCAGAGACACGGAGAGCCTGGTCACTGGCCCCTGAAAGACAGCCCAGAGGGCATGTGGTTCCGGGGCCACCCAGCACTGCCATATCCCTGAGAGGAAGGACCAGCGGGAATGCTGACGGGGGCCCCTCCTGTGGGCAGGTCCTGGGCAGGACGGGACTCTGGCTCCTGACTTGACTCCTGCTGCAGTGTGAGCCTTGGACTCTTCAGACCAGCTTCTGCCTCAGTTGGCGCTGCTATACAGTGGGGTCATCAGCAGGACGAGGGTCGCCATCAGCTCGAGTTGACGGGTTTGAGTGGCACCGCCATGTTTCGGCATGTCGCAGGCACCGTGAGCGGAGTTGTCTCACCGTGCTGCTCTCCTGAGGGTATCCACGTGTTCATACTTTTACTGCTGCGGATCCCGAGTGAGGGTCATGGTCAGATGGAGCTTTATTCGGGGCCACGCATCTGCAGAGAGCGGAGGGGCCCTGGGACCTTTGCCCGGGGCCCTGTGCGTGGGCGCGCTCTGCATGTTTCCAGAACAGAATCACTTAACACTTGCAAGTGTGTCGTGACTGGCTTTTCCCACCTAGCATGGTGTCATCAAGGTCCACCCATGCCGTCGTGTGCTCCGGGGACCCTTCTTTTCCACAGGGCGCCTTTCCGCCTGTTCAGATGCTGTCGCGTCTCCGTAGCATCCGCAGTGCCCAGCGTGTGGGTCTTGCGTGTCCTTGTTGACATGCCACTCTGTTGTCTGCTCATCAGCTGCAGGCAGTTGCTGTTTCCACTCTTGGCTCTCGTGAGTGGTGCGTCTGTGAACATCGAAGTAGGTCTGTGCGTGCATCGCTTCCGTTGCTCTTGGGCGCAGGCCTGGGAGTGGGGTCTCTGGGTCACGCGATACCTTCGTTTAATGCTCGGGGAACTGCAGGACTGTCTTCCAAAGTGGCCGCCCGGTGCCCATTCCCGGATTCGGAGTGCGAGGGCTCTGGCTTCCGCACGTCCTTGGCGACAGCTGCCGTTTTCTGTCTTGGTTCACAGCCATCTCGATGTGCGTGGAGTGTATCTCCTGTGGCTGTGATCGGCATGTCCTTGATGAATAATGATGCTGAGCCCCTTTCATGTGCTTTCATGTGGCCATTTACGTGTCTTGGGAGAAATTTCTAAAAAGATTCTTCACTCATTTAATTGATCATTCATATTATTGAATCCTAAGAGTATTTTTAAAATTATAGATATGGGTCTCTTATCAAATATATGATTTGCAAATATTTTCTCCCATTTGGTGGGTTGTCTTTCAAGTTTTTGATAGAGTCCTCTGACATATAGTTTTAAATTTTGAAGTCGAATCAATCTGTTTTCTTTGGATGCCAGCGTTGTTGGCGTTGTGTCTAAAACTCTATCGCCGAACCCAGCGTCGTGGGGATATAACCCTACGTTTTCTTCTAGGTGTTTTATAGTTTCAGCTCTTAGGTCTTTGAGCCTTTTCATGTGTACAAGTTAATTCTTGTACATGGTGTGAGGCATGTGGACGTCCAACTGTCCCAACACAAATTGTTGAAAAGGTTGTTCTTTCCCCCGCTGAACTGACTTGTTCGCTTTGTCAAAATCACTTGGCCGTCGTTCTATGGGCTTCTTTCTGTGCACCCAGTTCGATCCTCATTTTCTTTTTGATGTTTCTGAAAAGAAAGATTCACTTTTTCCTTGACCTATTTTACTACGAAAAAAATGATGCCAAAAGCGCTTTGCTGGCCTTTTACCGCTTGGGTTGGAGCTGCTGACGTCCCTCGAGGCCTCTGTGCATCTGCTCATCTGTGACCCATCAGAGGGAGGAGCCAGCCTGCGGTTTGGTCTCTAAGTAGGTCGGCTTTTTCCGAGAAGGCTGGCCCAGCAGGGAGCCCGCAGCCGCTGGGCCTGGGAGGGTGTGTGAACAGAGGGGAGCTGTGCTGGCCGGGGCCTGGGAGGGGGTCGGCTGGGGTCGTGGGGCGCGCTGAGCTCAGTCTGTGCCCTTCTTCCCTGAACTCCAGCCCCTGGCACAGCCTGACCCCACCAAGGGGACGAGCCTCCTGCTGGGCCCGGAGCAGAGGCTGTGGTTGGAACCGGGAGCCAGGCTGATGGCCTCACTCCGCCAGGGGCCCGCCCTCCCAGGGGGCAGCCTGGGGTGGCCGGGTGGGCTTGGGCAGCTGTGCTTTCAACTTAGGGACTGGGCCAGGCCAACCCACAGCTGACCCAGATGGCCAGGGACCTTCCCCACAGAGCCCGAGGCCCATGGTGCCCTCAGCTGCTCGCTCCCCCCGGGACCCTGTTCTCCCCCGAGTGCCCACCTTGTAGCCCCCAAGGGTAAAGCTCTATCTAAGTTCTGGCCCAGCCCCAGCTATTGGGTTCTCCTCTGGGAACCTGGGGTGCTGTGCCTGGCTGGCAAGGACTCTCACCCTGTGACAGGGTGAGACTTGATGCAAGTAAGCTTCCATGTCTCCTGACGTGCAGGCTGTGTGCAACAGCAGAGTGAGGGGAGGCTCGCGCCGCGCCTCCTGCGTCACCTGCTGTGACAGTGGCCCGCAGGGAGGCAGCATCGGAGGGGTCTGCAGGGCTCAGAGCGCCCAGGAAGTCCAGCAGGCAGAGTTAATTCTCTGGCTGTGTCCTTGGATGCAGGGCCCTTTGCCGGTATCTTAATCGTGTGCTCTCAGCAGCGAGCATCGCCAGAGGCTGTCGCACCCAGCCGTGCCTTCCTCTGCCAGGCCGGGCTACGTCCCAGGGACCAGAGGGGCTCACCCGCCCAGTGGCCACGGACTGCCTGGCCGAGGGACTCTGTGTCCACAGTTCCTCAGAGGGTGCTGGGCTGGGTCTCCCCTTTGCTGCTCCCCAGTCCTTTCCTGAGGTGCTTGTGGGACATGGCCTCGTCGCCACGGCCACCAGCTGTACCCAGCCTCCACACCCCTGCGGGCCCCATCTCTCCCAGCAGCCTGGCCGCTGTAGACAGCTGCACATCTGTCCTCCTCTGGCTGCCGGTGGCCAGGGCGGCGGCGCCTCCAGCAGGGCTGCCCGGCCCAGCTCCCCTGCCAGACGGGCTTTCTTGGGTCCAAGATGCTGCCACTCAGGGTCACAGTCTGCGACCACCATGTGACTGTCCGTCATCACCGTGCTGCGGTGTGCCACGGGCTAGCCTGTCTGCACCCTGCACCCTGCAGGCTGCTGTCAGACTCGTCCCCTGCTGTGTGACATCTGGCAGGGGGAGGCACGGGTGGGTAGGACACCTTCTGGGATGTTTGCTGCTGGTCAGCTTCCTCCTCACCGTGATGTGTTACGGTGGCATCACCACCAGCATCCTGCACATCCGTCGGCCAAGGGCAGGCAGCAGGACTCGTCCTCCACCCTGTGGTCCCTTGTATAACCTAACGGGGTCATGCGCCTGCACCAGCCCTGCCTCTAGCTACGGCCCCAAGAGAAGCAAAGTGCTGCCCATGAGCTGAGCCTGCCCCAAACCCCTCGTCCATCCTCTAAGGAACACAGGGGTCAAGCGCGCCCTGCAGAGATGCGTGTCCCCTTCAGACGGTTAGGGGTGTGCGTGAGCAACCCTGCAGCCTGGGCTTCCTACTGTGCATCACTGAGCTAACTTCAGTGCATCCAATAAAAAGGGCTCCAAATGTATAAAAACTGGCAGACTTACAGCAAGAAATCTGGACGATTTTAATAGGCTGCTTGCTGTGCATCGTGAAGCAGAGTGAACAAACAAACAAATGTCTCTACAGTCAAGGACATCTGAACAGCCCTACCGTGACAGGACCCGCAGTCTGTCAGGCATCAGCTGGGCATTTACAGAGACGGGCCTAACCCAGGCAGGTGCTTCTCAGACTCTCTGGAGTAAAGAGTTGGTTTCATTTATGGTTTTTGTTGTTTTCTAATCTGTTATGGGCCAATGTTTGAAAAAATATAATAAAAGTGAATTACTAGGAAAAGGACCACGTGCTTGGACGTCACAGGCGTGTGCTGGTCTTGTCGCAGGCGAGGTAGATGCTGCGGGTGGCGTGTGGCCCTGTCTGAGGCCCTCAAGCTTCCCTGTTGGCCCTGGGACAACTCATATCTATATGGGGAAAACGAATTTTGCCCTTAGCCCGACCACAGGAAGGATGATTGCGCAGGAGTTTCAGGTGTGAATGTGAAAGGTGAAACTGTAATGCAGCCAACTATCATTCTGATCTTTCTGGGGTAGGAAGAGGTTTTTTAAACCCCCAAAATTGCTAACCCCAAATTAAAAGGTGGTAATTGTGAAGTGTTTATCCAAAAAATACCACAAATACCATGCAAAGGTGGCCCAAAAAGTGGAAAAAAATCATTACAACACATAAAACTGAAAAAATAGCCAGATATCTAATGCATTCCTACAACAATGAGAGACAGAAACCCCGAGAGACCTAAATGCATAGTAGACATTTTATAGAAGAGGGTACAGTTTTGCCGAATAAAAACATATAAAGAAATTTTGCACTTCATTCATAATCAAGAAAATGCAAGTTGAGACCACAAGTCAACAACATTTTATACCCCTAGATACTTCGACACGCCAGTGGGAGTGTGACCGGGCTCAAGCACTGCCGGGTGGCACGGTGGGTGGCACGGTGTCTGTCGTGTTGCGTGTACACGCATGGCCTAGACGTGTTCTCTCCCGGTGTCCCAGGAAGCCCACTCTGCAGCACCAAGAAGTCGCGAGTGCCCTGACCAGGCAGCGGAGGCACAGCCACACCTCACCCGGGGCGCTCAGGGGGAATGAGCAGTAAAAATTCAGGCCTCCGAGAATATATGCTATGAAAACACTTTTAGAAATTCGAAAATGAGAAAAATCAAACAAAACGAAAGCCAAGTGAATGCTAGACGCAAAGTCCAGGGGAGGGGGGAGTCGGAAGGAAGGAGCCGTGGTTGGGAGCGGGTTGCGTGGTGGTCGTCGTGTTGGCATATCTGGCGATCCGCAGAAGGAACGCCTCGCACATTCCTTCCGACAGTAAGGGCAAAGCCACGCCCCGCGCTTTCCGTTTGCATCTCTAGCGCCCTCTGGTGGGCCCCGCAGCGGCCGACCCTCGGGTCCATCGCCTACGCCGCGTGGCTGCCCTTTGGGGGATCCGTCAGCTGCCCGGCACCCTCACCGCTGATGGGCTGTGTACAAAAATACTGCAAACGGAGCCTCTTTGAAATGGAGCCGGAGCCGCCATTCCAGAGGGACTGCCTTGCACCGTGGAATGTTAAAACGCAAAATAACCTTTCGACGGGCCTAGAGCAGCATTGCATCCCACAGAAGTGTTTGCAAAGACAACAAAAAAGCAGGTACTATGGCTATTGGACCGATGAGTACAGCACTGAAAATTAAAGGCATTGTTTGGAATCGGCGTTGCGTTAGGGTGTCTGCTGTTGTGGCACGCCCGCCTCCTGCGATGTCTGTCTGCCCTCCCCCCTCATAAACACCCGGGGCCCTTGGCTCCTCATCCCAGCCCTGTTTGGATTTCTGCCTGAATCGGTGCTTCCTGAAGAAGGGCTCTGAAAAACCTTCAGTAAATGCTGTGGTCTGCCGCTTGGCAAGGCCTTTCCTTTGAGCTTCGGCAGCATCTCCTCTGGCGTCTTGGTGAGCCAGCACTTTGCAGGTAGGTCAACGGTGTCGCTAGCTCCCAGGATCTTACACAGCAGCTCAGAGGTGGAGGCCAACTGAGTGACAGACAAGAGGACACACGCGTAATCTCCAGTCCCCTTGATGTGGAAACGTTTGTCCCTGGGCCAAGCTGCCTTACCCTTTGGACACTGCGATGTAGTGTTCTCTGCTTCTGTTTTACTTGGAAAAGACCTCTGGCTTTCGTCAAGGTCGTTACTTTGAACCACGAGTACACTAAACATTACATGCTTATCTGCCTGCATTTCTATTTTGGGTTCTCAACCCTTTGACCACACAAAATAAGAGGAAGTTCCTGGGAGAGATTCCTTAAATCAAGTCTTCTGAGCAAGTTTTCAACCCCGTTCCCTCCCCACGCCCTCCTCAGGTTTCACCTCTGCTGTCTGAGGGTGTAATGGCTGCTGAGACACTTCTTAAAGAACTTGCCTTCTCGTGGGTATGAAGGAAGGGAGGCCAGCGTGCTAAGTCAACCTGGCAGAAAAATGCCTTTCCCAGGAGCGACTGCTGCAGAGAACCCCAGGCCGTGGAGCAAGGCCGAGGCCCCGCAGCTGTCGCGGGGGGCAGGACACCAGCAGCCCACTGTCTCCCCATCCGACTTGGCTGTCCAGGAGACGCCACGCGTCCAGGAGCTAGAATCCAGGAAGGGCCAGAGGTCACATGTCAGGCTGGACAAGGTCCCCAGGCCCCCTGGCCTCCCTGGGGCCACAGTGATGACTGAGGGTCAGTTTAAAGCACGGGGACGACTCTGCTGGCCGAGTCGAATTCCCAGTGCTCTGGGCGCACAGGGACAGAGGTCCCTCCTGCTTATCACATGGGTGGCTGGTGTGGGGCCTGGCCCAGGGCTGAAATGGCAGGGACAAGCAACATGGGAAAGACAGAGGGGAGAGAAGCACCCACACAATTCAGGCGTGGTCAGGAAAGAAACCACTATGTGAGGCTGTACCCCAGAGGGCAGGGCCCCCGGCACCCACACTTTGGCCAGTAGGGAAGACGTGCACCCAGAAGCAGGTGGAGAACGGTGCTTCTGCCTCCCTCCTGCAGCCCCTTCTCTGAGCTCCCCTACTCCGGCTCAGTTCCTGCAGGTCCCCTTGCCTACAATGGGCACCTCGCTGGCACGAGGCTTTGCTTAGGTGCATCCGTGCTCTCCACTGAGGGGCCTCCATTATCCACCTGGGGTGTTCTCAGGGCAGGGATGGGGTACCAGGTGCAGCCCCAGCTCAGAGAGAGGCTCCGTGTGGTGCCGTCTCCCAGCCTCACCTCTGTCCGTCACAGCCCTGAGTCCCTGTTATCCAGAAAAATGCATCTGCCACCTCCTGCAGGGGGAGGGGGGCTGGGATCCCAGGTGCAGCTGGTCCTTATCCGAGTGTTTTCCAGACTCCCGTCTCTGTGTTTCCCAGGGTGTCCTGGAGCCCATGGGGACAGCTGCCCAGTGGGGGCTCCTCTCCTTAGCTCTCACCGCCAAGCGCTCGCTTCCCTACCTGCTGCCCTTCCTGCCTGTCCTCCGGCCTCCCATGCTCGTTCTACACGTACTCACTGTCGTTTTAGGTTTTAGTGAGATTCCAGAACAGATCAGAAATAAACACAGTGTCCCATCTACCCCACGAAATGTGGGGCCTCTAATTCTTCCCAAGTCAGCTTTGGCGACAGACCTCTAGAAAAGCTTCATGCACTTTATGGGTGATTTTCACACCGATGAACCTGCAGCTGGGCACAGTGTTTGCAATGCATTCTTCCAGTCCCCTTTCCAAGGTTATGTTCTGTCACAGTCAGTGGCATTGGGCTTGGTCATTGTGGGTTTGTTTGCCTGCTTTGGGTTTGCCAAGAACACCTTGTCATTAACACATGAGGCGCTTCACTGTGGTCAAGCAGCTCCGTCCTGGTTCCAGAGACCCCTTCTCTGCCACCCCTGGTCCCAGCCATGGGCGCCTGCATCCGTGCTCTCCACTGAGGGGGCTCTAGCACCCACTTCCCAGGCTGGACTCCAGGGCTTCGCTGCCTCCTGCCTGCGGGCTCCCAAGTCTTCTTTTTGTCTGACCCTGAGATTCAGCACGGCCCTGGACGTGGGTGTAGCTGCTACCCCAGGAACAGTGACATGAATGGCCATTCTTGGTTGGCATAATGTTGAGCTGCTGCATCCCCACTCTCATCCTTAGGTAAACAACCGATACTCTACAGTGTACTGTGTTGCCAGCGTCTTTTGAATATTATGTTTTGTGCTTTTGCACCTCCTCATGTCTACAAAACACCCATCAGTGTCTCCTGCTTCTGGGGAGAACTAGAGGAAGGCAGTGACCCTTGAGATGAATGTCAAGATAATTTCCTAGCTGTGGGTTAGTGTAGTGTTCTGAGCACATTTAAGGTGGGCTAGGCTGAGTGTTTGGTGTTTTTCAATCTTTGTTCTCTTTGCTTTTTGGTTTATGAGGATTCTATTGCTATATCTTCAAGCTCACAGATTCTTTCTTCAGCCATGTCCGGTCTGTTAATGAGCCTATCAAAGGTGTTCATTTCTTTTTCAGTGTTTTATTATTATTGTTATTATTATTAAGATTTCCTTGTGGTTCTTTCTCTGGATTGCCAGCTCTTTGCTTACACTGCCCACCTGTTCTTGCAAGCCGTCTATCCATTTAGAGCTCTCAGCATATTAATCATTGTTGTTTTAAATTCTTGGTCTGATGATTCCAACATTTCTGCATGTCTGGTTCTGCTGCTTGCTCTGTGTCTTCAAATGGTTTCTTTGCTTTTGGTGTGTCCTGTAACTTTTTCTTGTACTAGGTAAAAGGAGCTGCTGTGAATAGGACTTTAGACGTGAGCTGGATGAGGGAGAGAAAGCGTTCTGTGGTCCTGTCGACAGGTCTCAGTCTGTTACTGAGCCTGAGCCTCAGGACCGTGAACTTCGTAAGAGCTGCTGTTCTTTCTGCCCCTTTAGGTGGGACAGGCCGTCCAGAGTGGGCTGGAGCTGGCCACGTCCCTTCCGCCAGGTTAGCGAGGCTGCGAAACCCCAGCAGGTTGGATTCTGCTTACCTAGTTCGCCTGACGACAGTAGGGACAACGCTCTTCCATTTCAGGGAAGCAAGACAGATCACCCCGCCAACGCTCCCGAGGCCCCGGCGCTTTCTACTCCGCCGAGAGGCTCGTGGGAAACGCGGTCTCGCCGGCACGGACGTGCGGCCGCAGACGCGGAAGCGCCCTTCCGGCTCCTTCTGCGCAGGCGCCGCCCCGCCCACTCAGCCCTCTTTCGTCCGGAAGTTCCGGTTTCTCCCGCCGTCGTGCCGCTGCTCCTGCTGTGTCCTGTGTCCTGTGTCCCCGAGGCTCGGTGCCCCGGTGAGAAGCGGAGCCTGGCAGCCCTCGGGGACGCGGGGTCGGGGGAAGGGGTCGCTCACTGGGCGGGAGCGGAAAGATCGGCGGATGACTGGCGGCGTGACCTGAAGTGCAGGTGCGGCTCGGCCCGACGCCAAGTCCAGGAGGCCATCCTAGCCTCGCGTCCGTCGAGGGCTGTGCTTTCAGTGGTTGCTTCGTCAGAAGAAGGTGCACAGTAGACGGCTGGCCTGTGTTCCAGAAGCTTCGCAAACGGTGATGAGTCCAAGGCCACCGTGTGTATGCAGACCGCGCGGGCCTGGGAGGTTTGCCGTCTGCCCCTGAAGCACTGACCTGCATGACTTCAATTTGCTCATCTGTAAGTGGGCGTATTTTATTAATGGCTAGTGCAGTGCCCCGGTTCTCGGAGAAAGGGTTGTGAAGTGTATGCAGACTGCGTCTTACTATGTGGCGGTTGTGTTGAAACTGGACACGTGTTTTAGGATTTTCTGAGGCAGCACCCACAGATGGGCACCAGATTCTTTTCAAACCAGCTATCGCTGCGGGAGAAGCCAACCACAAACGTTAGTGATTTATCATTACTTCCTAGAGCGCTGCAGGTTGAGTGGGTTCAGGTATTCTGCCCTTGTGGGCATCTCCATCACAGCTGCACCCAGCTGTCATCCAGGTGTGTGGTTAGATGAAGACCCAACATGGCGGGATGGCTTGGTGTCCAAGAGGCACAGCGTCACCTGTGAGCTGGGCCGAGGCTGTCAACCTGGGCAGAGGAAGAGGATGGACTTCCTGCAGCGCAGAAAGTGAGAGCAGTCAAGCCATCAGAGGCTGCGTTCTGAACAGGCCTGGGACACCGTGTCCTACAACGTGCTAGTGGGTAGTTAACAGGTATCAGTTGTTTGCCAATTCAAATATTAACCACCTTTGGAGCTCCAGCATTAGCCTGTGGGCGGGCTCTCCAATTTGGCCAATTGCTAGGGCCCTTTGCCTCAGTTGTCAGTTTGGGTGGTGACAGGCAAGCCTGCAGCACCCTTGGATTGTAGGGCTTGTATTAGCCAAAATCTAGGCATGTGGGCCTTCACATTTGTCATGTTGGTTTAAACAGTGGCTTCTTTGGAATGTCTGGGACTTTGGTTTGCAAAACACTGGAAACAGACCAATAGTAACCAGACCAACATTCAGCAGAATGGTGTACAGCTTCACTTGACTGGGTTTTGTTGTCTGATGTTGATTTAGCTCCAGCATGTATTACTAACAAGGCAAGACTGTTAGGTTTTATCGTTACAGGTATGATGTGACTTTATTATCTCCAAATGTGTTTTTTATTTACCAAGTAGAATTTTCTTTCTTTTTTGGTAGTCTACACTGTGAGAATGGCTGTGGAGTACTACTTTTAGCTTTCTGGAGGAGAGAAATTATTAAGGGGCTTATTTACAATGAATCTTCACCTCCAGAGAGACAGGACACATCCCCCATTAAATATAGGGCAGGATGATGGAAAGGCTTTTAAAGTTGATGTTAAGTGTGAGTCAGCCACGGGGCCTTGAATTAAGAGAGACGAAGGCCTGGGGCAAGACAGAGATCCATTTAGGGATCCATGTGCTAGTATGGTATTGGAAAAGGAGTTGAGGAAATCATTACGTCTCTCAGTTAAACTGGATATCTGGGATGTGTGCCTGGGTTCATATCGGTAAGGACTGAAACTCTGGAAGGAATAAGGATAGGGCCACATCTGGACATGGATTTGCCTTCCCTGAACACAGTGCTTTGGCCAAAAGTACCATCTGTGGCCTCACAGAATGCCATATCGACACATGGTGTTCCACTGCCGCTGATCAAGGAACTCCCTAGCAACAAAAGAAGTGCAGCTATGGGCCCACACTCATGGAACCCACTGGTCTTATCATGCTGCCACCACTCTGAAGCAGCCGGCTTGATAAAATAATGGACTGGCATTTTGAAGACTCTGTTATAGGACCAGCTATGAGGCAATACCTTGCAGGGCTGGGGCAGGGTTCCCCAGAAAGTTCTGTATGCTTTGAATCAGTATCCAACATATGCTGGTGTTCTTCCCATAGCCAGAATCAAGGGTCCAAACTCAAGCAGTGGAAGTGAGCGTTGCAGTGCTGACTATTGCTCCTGGTGACCTGCCGGCAAGATTTTTCCTTCCTGTTCCTACAGCCTTATACTTCGCTGAGGTAGAAATCTTAGTCCCAGAGGGAGGAATGCTTCCACCAGGAAACACAGTAATGATTCCATTTATTTGGAAATTAACCCATTTCCCATTTAGGAAAAAAAAGTGCTGCTTGCTGCCAGCGTTAATTTCACATAAACATACTCCTTGAGGCTGAAGCAAATCTGACTGGTTTTCAATATGAAAATAAAATATGAAAATTGTTCTTGGAGTTATTTCTAACAGAACTTGCCTCTAATTCTAATGTAACAGAAATGTATACATAAATTGCATTCATCAAATGAACCTTTGGCTAACAACAGTTCAAGAACGATGTTAACATCGTGTGTGGGAATGATATATAGTTTCTAGGATTTGACGTTTTCAGCAATCGAGAATTACTATATTTTGTAAATGAAAATACTATTGAAAACAGAATGTTATGAATAGAATGATGTCATTTGTTTCCAAAGACTATCAGTATATAGAGAGATGCAAAAATAATAAAAGCGATGTATTTCGTGGCAAGCTTTGGCGGTGAGGTTAGGACTGTGACCCATGGGTTATCTCGGGGTAAACGCTGCAGCCACAAGTGGTGCGGGCGAGTATTCTCGGGGCAAATGGGAAGTGGGTTAGGACTGGTGCCCAGCCACTCTGAGCTCCTCATGCCTCTGAATCGACAGGCAAAGAAGGAAGTTGCTGAGCTGGCTGAGCTGGCTGGTGTGCCTGACCCTGACACCATGGGGCAGCTGGACTGCTACCCCAGTGGAGGTGAGGAGGGAGGTGTCAAATTATGATATAGGAGGTCCCTTAGAGAATCTCTTAGCAGTGCCGTGCCCTTTGATTAAAGGCAGTGAAAACTGTAACAACCTAATCCAGGCAGGACTGCTAATCACCCAGACCCTTCAGGAATGAATGTTTGGGTCGCCCCACCAGGTGAAAAAGCACGACTAGCTGAGTTGCTTGCTGAAAGCAAAAGAAATGCAGAACGGGTAGCGGTAGAAGGTGAAGTTCGAGTTCTAAATACCAGCTCTAACTCTGTGACCAGTTAGAGAAATGGGGACTTTCACTGTCATGAGTTTTCCTCATTTCGTTTGAATATGTTCCTATGTGTGTGTGTATGGCAAATATATTTGTTTTATTCCCTCTCATTCTCTTATCATGTGACATAAGATGTGTTGACTTTACAGCACATTCCTTAAGTATTGTTACCTTTACCTCAGTTTTTGTTACAGGATATCATGGAGAACAGTAAACACCACTGAAGGACATGGTTGTATGCAGCATAACTGTATCACGTGCGATGGCATTTTGACCTTTTTATTGTCTTTATTGGGTGATGAAGTGTGATTTAAGGAGATGCATATGGGTGGTAGGGTGACAAGGGGTGGATTTTTATGATGGTTAATTTTGTGTCAACTTGACTAGGCCATGGGGCGCCCAGACTTATGGTCAGGCATTATTCTGGGTGTGTCTGTGAGGGCGTTTCCGGACGAGAGAGCGTTTGGATTGGTAGACCAGAGTAAAGCAGCCGGCCTCCAAATTTTATATTCATTTCGCCATCCTGTAATTTGTCTATAGACTCCTCTACGTTTCTAAAGTACATAAGCATAAATTCTTACGCTTCATTTCTTTCCTGTTTTCAGTTAGAACTTCGGGTAGGTCAATAGTATGTGAATATACCTGAAATGCTTTAAACATTTCACCAATAAGTTTAAAGGAAGTTACCTTCTCTACCTAGATATTTTCGTTTTCTTTTTTAACAAATAGGTATTACCTGTTAAGGGCCTTTTATTCATCAGTTGAATTACTTGCTTTCTTTAAAGTTGTGAATTAACTCAATCTACAGAATTAGTTCTAATCATGGGCTTAGCCAAATTGCAGTTTTTAGATGTTTCCATTTCGTCCAAGTGACTATATTAATTTCCACGAGACGCATGATTTACTTTGATAGGGTGTTGCCAGTTCATGTATAACACAGGCACGACTGGCCCTATCTCACAGCTAGAAAACAGGCTGACTCTGAGGTTTGATGCCTAAGGTCTCCTGACTGACTGAAGAAGTCCCCACTGTCTCCTGTCCTTCCGTGGAGGCAGTGCTTTCCACTCTGGGGCCTGTATGGGTCTCTCCAACCCCACCACGTCACTGTCCTACCTGGGAGTGGGAGCCTCTCCAGAGAGGGGATCACTGCATGTAATTCTCGTTTTTTGACCCAGGAGCACAGACCTCGACTCCCATCATCACCTTTCCTTTACTGGGTCGATGCATGTGGGTGGATCGGAAGCCTGCCTCGGGTGCACAGCCCTGGGTAAGTGGCTCCTAGCACGCCGAGGATCTCTAACACGTTATGGAACAAGTGCCTGTCATGTTTGGTGCCCATGAGCACAAACTGCACTTAGCCTCCAATTACATTTCTTTTTCTCAGCTAATCGGTGGGGGCTGTGGGCCCACTGATTGTAACTGACTGTCTGAGGTCCCCAGCACCTTGGTCCTCGTTGATGGGATTTCTGGGGTTCTGTGTAGTCCAAACCTAAGAATTGAAGAAACTATCACAGGATGGGTTCACAGAACCCCTGGGTCCACCGTGACGGGGTCTCAGCCTGCATCCCCTCTGCCTGGGGACTCAGAGTCATGTGTCAAGTCCTGGAGGTGAGCTGACCAGAGACTACGAGGTTAGGGAAGCATTTCTTGAGTGCCTGCAGTGGGACTCTGGCTGAGTCCAAGAGGGAGAGTGTAGCCAATGCTTCACTTGTCTCAAGGGCCAGGGGTCTTGGGCCGGACAGCTCCAACCCCCCGCAAAGATTCAGCTGAGACAGTTGTACTGAAACTGTGCCTTTATTTCCAGAAGCCCATGAAGTAAGCTTTAGGGCAGGGAGGGTCCTCCTTGCCTAGGAGGGTATCAGGCTCTTCTTGGTGGACAGCTCTGGGTATTTCTCCTCACGGACTCCAAGAAGCTTGGGATTGGCCTGTGGGAGGTCAGTGTCTGAGATGGCAATCTCCATGCATCCCTGTACCCACACCTCCCTGGGGCCCGCCCCCTCCTACCCCACCACTGCCAGCCTCAGTACCTTTGCCTTGGCTCTCCCTCTGGGAATACCCTTCCACAAAGGCCACTGAGGACTCCCCGGACAGCCTCCATGCCTTCCCGCCCTCTAGCTCCTTTCGCGAGCTGTCTCTGTTCCCTGCCACCTTACTCCAGGGCTCACAGCTTCTGCTGGCCCAGCCCCATCCTCCTGCTTGCTCTGTGCTTGAGCAGGGACCTGCAGTCCGAGCTTTTCCAGCTCCTCCTTCAGCCTGGACAGAAAGGGGTGGGGTTGGAGGGTGGGGAGGCAGAGGGACAAGAGGATGTGACCAGACCAGGAGACTGAGGCTGGCATGGGGCAGAAAATCCCTCAGCCACCCTCCCCTTGTGAAATGGGGCAGGGGCTCCAGGCCCACCTCTGCCTCTTCTGCTGCAGCTGCTGGCACTTCTGCTGCAGCTGCTTGTGGTGCTGGGCAGCATCCGCCAGGAGCGCCTGTGCCAATCCGTTCTCCTCCTCAAACAGATGCCTGAGGGCGGGGCTGTCAATGCCCACAGCCTCTTCCCTCCACCCAACTCCGCCCACCTGTCCCCCTCCGCCCCACCGTCTTACACCGCGCTTGCTGCCTCCGGGCTGCGGAGGAAGAGCCCCTCGGTGATGTCTGAGTAGCCCTTCACCCCAAACTGGGAGCACAGACGATGCCTTACATCCTCTAGCTTTGCCTCCACCAGCTTCTCTGCAGTGGGAAGGAACAAGTGGGCTGGGAAGGGCTGGGCTGGGCTGGGCTGGGCTGGGCAGGGCCTTGCCATTCTCTGGGCCTCACCTTCCTTGAGCAGCTGCTCCTTGCTGCTGTCCAGGGCGCCAATCTCCTGGGCCAGGTGCTCTGGCCTCTGAGAAGGTAGAAAGGAGGCCCAATCACATCTCCTGGCTTCTTCTCATGCACCTCAGAGATGCCTACCTGGACCTAGTCTGTACTCAGCAGGCTTCAGTTCCTACTGCTCGTGCCCTCCATTTATGCCAGGCACAGTTCAGCCTCTGGGCCCTTGCACTGGCCATCGTGTCTGCCTGAAACTGTTTAAGCCCAGATACCTATGGTTCTGAGCTGGGGTGGCCCAAGAGGGGGTTAATGTTCAGGAATCTTGCAAGCTTTGAAGTCAGCCCTGGGGCGAGTATTTACCACAGGTGATGCTGCAAATACTACAAGTCAGGTTGCTCTCTGGAGAATCTGTTACCAGCCCGGCACTGCGGCTCCTCCTCCCTCGGGGGCCTCCTCATGGAGCCCTTCCCTCCCGACATTCACTCCCTCTGCTTATTTCCTTGTTTGGAGCCTGGGATTTCCCTGGTGGCAAACGTTGGCCTGCTTGGTTCCCACCATCTGTTCTGTGCCTGTGATGGCCCCAAACACACCCATGGATCTCCTTGATGGATGACCCCTCGTCAGTTCATTAGGTCCCTCCGGACCACTTAGGCCCCTGGGATGGACGAGCAGGACCAGCAGAGTGAAAATGGTGCAGTGAGGGTGGTGATGAGTGGCAGAACTGAGGGCAATTTTGATGTGTGGCCATCAGGGCTTGCTCAGGAACTGGGTGTGGCAGGTGACAGGAAGGAAGGCCCTGAACTTTGGCCCTAGTGCTGCCTGGAAGATGAGGAAGGTGGGAAGAGTGGCTTTGAGTGACTCACGTGGAACTCCCAGAGGTCCTTGTGCTGGCTCATCAGTTCCTCCAACTGTTCCTCGAAATCCAACCTGGGGGCCGACCACACAGGATGCAGGGTCATGGGTTGAGGCAGACTACCCCAACCTGGCCCAGGCCGGGGTCCTTCATGCCCAGACCTGAGTCCAGGGGTGGGGGTGGGGAGCTTGCTCATGTTCTTTGTGAGGCTGGGAGCAACTTCACCCCCTTAACCCTCTAACCATGCCCCTGATATTAACCCCACCTAAAACCCAGCCCAGCCACGCCCATCCCTGGACTCAGGCACTGGCCTTACCTCAGCTTCCTCTGTTTGTTCTTCTCTTCCTCGATCTGGGAATTCAGGATGGAGATCCGCTCCTTGCACTCCTGCAGCATGGCTTGCTTCCTGGTAAGAGGTGAGGCGGCCCTCAGTCATGTCCCCTGAATGTCTCCCCAGGATGGGGCTGGGGGAGGGCTTCTGCCTCCTCCTCCTGAAATGTCTTAGCCTTCTAGATTGAGGTCCTTCTCTGTAATGCACGAGCACGTTACAAATCTGGACATATCTTTTTGAGGATTGGATAGACCGATAGGGACATGGTCAAGTGCATAAGCACACACATGTGAATCTCATCTGAATTTCCCAAACAGTTCCAATCTTGGTATGTCTTGGCTTGGGGTCTCTGGTCACAAAATGAGTTAAACGAGTGTTCAGGAAGTGGCGAAAAGGGTGCACAAATAGTTGGGCGGATGGAAGGGTAACGCATGAGTGGAGGGAGACTGGGTGGAGAGATGGTTGGTCAATGCCTAAGTGAAGGGACAGATGGATAATTGAGTGATTAGGCAGCCAAGAGGCCTGTGGAAAGAGTAAAACGCATAGAATAAAAACCAGCTGAAGAAATGTAATTGATATTCTGGCAAGTGAATGAGTGAGGCACCCCTAGCACAACTGCCTACTGCTGGAGCCGAGGAAGAAGACACTTATCGGCCTCCCTGTGTGACAAGAGGTAAGACTGGTGGGTCTGAGGCCTCCCCCTCCCTTCCTCACCCCACCAGAGGGTGGGGCGGGCAGAGCAAGGCCCGGGCAGAGCTCGTACCTCTGTGCCTCCGCATCCTTCTCCTGACAGTGGAGCCGGAGGGTCATCAGGGTCTCTGCAGGGAGAGAGACCGAGGGCTCTGTAAGAGCCTGTCAAGGCATCAGGTTTGGGGAGAGGTGACAGGGCCACATTACACGGGGTCTCGTGGCCAGCTGATGGGATTTTGTCATTTACTGCAAGTTTGATGGAAGTCACAGGAGGAATGTAAGCCGATTCGCTTTCAAAAGGCTTCAGCTGCTATGAAGAGAGCTTACGTACGCTGGCAAAGGCAAAAGCCTGGAGACGGAATAGCTGTAATTACCTTGCTTTTTGCTCAAGATCCCTTTCAGGTGTACTTTTTCTTCACTCACTGGAAAACACAGTAACACATTTAGGCATCAGGGGCCACCCACTGCGCACTCAGGGACGGGGCTCGCCCACTGTCACTTGGGTGGTTCGAGACGGCCCCAACCCCAAATGTGGATCCCTCGAGGTAAGCCCCGCTCATCTTGTGCCCACACTCCCTGTAAGCACCAAATAGCCCTGATGTTGATAAAGGGTGGCCGTGAGAACCCGCGGAATGTGTGTGCTTACATGCAGGGGAGAGAAAAAATAAACAGTGGGCTAAGAACTATGAAGAAATACATCAAGCCATCAAGTACGCAGGTGGGGGCAGGGTGCTCTTTAGATTGGATAATTAGAGAAGGTCTGAGAATGGGACATTTGAGCTGAGGGCTGAATGATGACATTAAGCAAAAGGAACCTATGCTGTCTGGGGAACAGACTCGCAAAGGCCCGGAGTGGGGAGTATGCTTGTAGAGTGTTTTGAGAACATTCTCACCGAAAGTGGGAGGGTGGGAGATTGCAATGCCTGCGACCAGAGAGGACAGGGGCCCTTGGCCATAGCAGGATGCTGAGTGTCAGGGAGGTATGACATTTTGGGGACCCCTGGGCAAACCCTGGCACGCTTACATGAGTCTAGTTCCTTCTGCAGGGCCTCCCAGACAGTGCGGGCCTCTCCCAGCTCCTCACTGGCTTTCTTTTTTGCTGTGCCAAAGAGCAGAAGACAGACATCGTGTAAGTGTGGCTTCCAGCTGCACCGTTCCCTGCAAACCGTGACATTTCATGTTTGTCTTCAAGCAAACCTAGAGGGACCTAGCTTTTACCAAGCAGGAAATGAGGCTTCTTCAGCCCTTTCGTTAGGCTCAGTTGGCAGGAAGGCCAGGAGAATAATGGACACGCAACTATAGATAGCAGTTACACTTATGTGGACCCGTGTTTGGTTTAATACTGTTGTCGCTGTGGTGAACTACTCCGGAGTTTTTAGACAAGGGGTCCTGCATTTTCATTTTGTACTGGGCCCTGCGAATCACGTAGCTGGTCCTGGCTAACAAGCCAAGACCCTTGAGCTCACCTTGCTGAACTTCATTAATTCGGTTAATCAGGACTTCGACTCTGGGCTCCAGGCTTCCTGCTGCAGGAAGAAGATGTTGAGTGGAGATGACAGGGCAGGCAGAGGCAGGTGGGGGCTCTCCAGGGGCTCACATTCCGGGCAAAGGAAACAAGGGACAGATAACTAGAGATACTGACTTAGGCTGTGGCGACTACAGTCAAGAGAGAAATAGGCACGGGACGAAAGACTGAAGGGGCGGGACGTGCTCCTTCAGCTGCAGGAAGGGCTCCAGAGGGCCCAGAATCGAGAGGCAGGACCTGTCACTCCCGGGGTGTGGGGTGCGAGCGGGGCAGTCGGCACAGAGGTGGGAGCATGGCTGGGAGGAGCCTGGTGAGCAAGCAGAGAGCAGCAGGATGGAGGTGGGGGGAAGGGAGCTGAAGGGGAAAACCTGGATTTAACCGAGCGCAGTGGGAGCCAAACGGGTGGTCAGCAAGTGGGCTGCGACTGGGCTCTGGGAGATGCTTTGCTTGCTCTTCCCATCCACTTTAATAGGGCCATATTTTCATTTCAAGGAATTAACTTTTAAAAGTAAGAGAACGAATAAATTTCCCAACGTTGTGAATTATGGGGCGTGGAACCCAAACCTCAGGCTGAGCCTCAGTTATAGAGGGGACATATGACCTTTCTGCAACTTCTTCACCATTTCCATCAAGTCTTCAATGTTCTGTGAGTCCTTGGCCTGCCCTGTGAAGACAAAACCAAACATTTCAGAAGCCTATAGGAGTGAAAGGCTTAGAAAGGAAGATCCTTACAGGCTAAGAAGGATTAAACATTCAACCATTCTCACTAAATGGACCATATTTGGATCTTGATTCAAACAATTGCACTTTAAAAGATACTGATGACACAACCAGGGAAATTTGAAAATTGACTAGATATTTGATGAAACAAGAATTATTGTAACTAATATTCAGATGTGACAATGCTATTGTGATTTCTTTTCTGAAAAGAGTATCTTTTAGATATCTTTTAGACAAATACATGGAAATATTTATGGATAATATGCAATGATACCTGGAATGCTTTGAAATGAAATAGTAGAGTGATTGATAAAGAGGAAACCAGACTGGCTAAAGTGCTGATAATTGTTAAAGTTGAAAGATAGGTTCATGGGATAATTATACTTTGTTCTTGAATTTCATATATAAATTTTTCCATAATAAAAACTTTAAAAAAAAACCCAAACAACTACTCAATATAGAGAAGGTAAATAATCCTTTCAACAGAAAAGTGGAGAAAGGGACAGAACAGTTAACCAAAAATTACACAAGTGGCTGATAAATATTTAAAAAGATATACAACCTTGGTCATAATTAGAGATGAAAATATATTGTACTTAGCAGGCTGGTAAAGATTAGGAAGTCTGCTAACGCCCAGTGTTTGTGATGTGAGGAAACAGGCAGGCACACACTGATAGACTGGGAACCAGTGCAACCTTCTAGAGGGCAGTTTGGCCACATCAACACTTTGAAGATGTAATTCCACTTCTAGGAGTCTATTCATCAAATATGCTCACTTAAATATTCAAAATTCATGGTAATGGCACTGAAACAATATTTGTTAATGTCAACAGCAGGAAACAAATAGCCAAAGCAATTGTGAGAAAAAAACAAAGCCAGAGGTATCACACTCCCTGACTTCAAACTATTACAAAGCTACAGTATAGTATAGGAAGAAAAAGAGACACATAGACCAATGGAACGGAACTGAGAGCCCAGAAATAAATCCACAAACAGGCAACTAATTGTCAGCTAAGGTGCCAAAACCATACAGGAGAGCAAAGAAAGCCTCTTCAATAAATGAAGCTGGGAAATTTGGAAAGCCACATGCAAAAGAATGAAACGAGACTGCTGTCTGTCACCATACACCAAAATTAACTCAAAATGGATTGATGACTTAAAAATAAGACCAGAAACAATAAAACACAGAAAAAAAGCATCAGTACTAAACTTATGGACCTTGGACTCACAGAGGATTTTATGAGTTTGACCCCAAAGGCCAGGAAAGTAGAAACAAAAATAAAAGAATGGGACTCCATCAAACTAAAAAGCGTCTGCACAGCAAAAGAAATCAACAAAACAGAAATGTAAGTAACTGAATAGGAGAAGATATTTGCAAACAATACTTCTGACAAGCAGCTGATATCCAGACTATATGAAGAACTCATACAACTCAACAACAAAACAACCAATCCTATAAAAAATGGGCAGAGGATCTGAACAGATACTTTTCCCAAGAAGACATGCAAATGGCCAAAGGACATATGAAAAGATGCTCAACTTCTGGAAAATGCAAATCAAAACCACAGTCAGATTCCACCTCACACCTATTAGAATGGCTATTATCAATAAGACAAGAAATAACGATTGTTGGAGAGGATGTGGAGAAAAAGGAACCCTCCTACACTGCTGGTGAGAATGTAAACTGGTGCAGCCTCTATGGAAAACAAAGTTCCTCACAAAATTATGAATAAAATTACCATATGCCCCAGAAATCCCTCTTCTGGGTACCTATCCAAAACTTCTAAAACATTTATTCATAAAGATATATACACCCCGATGTTCACTGCAGCATTATTCATGGTGGCCAAGACATAGAAACAACCAAAGTATCCTTCAATGGATGACTGGATAAAGAAGATGTTATACATGCATACAATGGAATATTACTCAGCCACCAGATAAAATACTGCCACTTGCGACCAAATGCATAGATCTAGAGATTATTATGCTAAACAAAACAAGTCAGATGGAAAAGGACAAGAGCCATGCGATTTCATTCATGTGGGATATAAACAGAAAGCGACCAATGAACAAACAGAACAAATTCACGCAGATGGCAGAAGGGCAGTTACCAGAGGGGAAGGGGAAGGGGGGAGGACAAAGAAGGTAAAGGGGTCAAATATATGGTGATGGAGGGAGACTAGACTTTCGGTGGTGAGCATACAGCGTAATATACAGATGATGTATTATAGAATTGTACACTTGAAACTTATGTTATTAACCAATGTCACCTCAATTTTTAAAAATACCTGAATGGCCATCAGTAGAGAACTTACGATTCATCCCTACAACAGAATAATGTGCAACCACTGAAAAGGAAGTTGATGCTTATATATTAACATGGAAAGAGATCCTAGATAGATTAAAAGAAAATCTAAATTGACATAGTAGAAAATCTCATATGGCTACAAAAAGAGGTAAGATATACTGTCAGCCTACAAAGAGGATGTTTACTTTTCACCACATACATTTCTGCATGTGGCTGTATTTTAAACAGTTAATAAATTGCCCTGAGTGAGTCAAAAATGACTTTTACAGTTTGGGCAACCGTTTTTTCCCTAGACTAGGCAGTGAGCTGCACCTCCAGTTTTTATTCTCTATTGCATGTCTGGTGCTTGTCATAAGGTAAGGCGTAGAGCAGGAAAGCTGTAACTATTTGACTGAACCAACTAGTACCTTGTTAACAAGAAAGCCAGGGCACAAAACAGCTTGTGTAGTATGAGCCCACTTTTGACTTTTTGTTTTAATATAATTTCAGATTTACTTAGAAGTTTTAAAAAACAGGATAAACATCTCCTATATGCCATTCACCCAGAGCCCCTATTTTCTGACAATCCTGAACCTTGAGAATGAGTTGCAGACACCATGCTTCATTACCCATAATACCCCAGTGTGAATTTCCGAAGTAGGACACTCCCCTATGTAGTAACCACAGTACTATTAAAACAGAGAAATTACAGTAATGGATATTAACATCTGATTCTCTAATGGCATTTAAGAAATGTCCCTTCCTTTCTCTTTTACATTTGTAAATTCCACTAGTAACTACGGAGTCCTAGTAGAAAAATCAAACAATAAGAATTAAAAATGTCCCTTCACTTCTGCCTTCCCTTCAAAAACTGCAAATCCCAGAGTCAACAATTAGTAAAGCAGCCTCCAGACAACTTTCTGTGCAACCTATAGTGTTCTAATTAGTTTTTCCATCTTGTCTTTCTCATAAGAATACTTTTTGAAGATCATGCTGTATCGGTTAATTTAACTGAATTTTAACTTTTCCTCATCTTAGAAATCCACCGTACAGGTATTTCTCCTATTGGGCATGGGTATGTGTGGACTTAGCCTTCCTTCACGTGTTCCTACTACCATTTAGGCTTAAATGAGTATTCAGTCCATGCATCTTTGTGTTTTATGTGATTCCTTAGGTAGGTGACAGAAAGGGGGAAAAAGCAACTTAAATGCTAAAAATTCCGCCAGATGGGCTACTGCCAAGCCATTTACCCATTAGTGTCCCTATCAACTCACAATGGGAAACTCTGTGTCTCCAAAGTGTCACTGACACTAAGTAGCACCCTTGCCCCCTCTTAAAAACAAGCTGATAGACTGAAAATGAAATCTCATTGTCATTTAAATTTTTTTCATTATTAGTTGCTACAGTGTGAATGTTTGTGTCCCCCATAGAATTCGAGTTGAAATCCTGAGGTCGGATGTGATGGTGTGAGGAGGTGGGGCCTTCAGGGTCATGAAGGTGGAGTCTCATGAATGGGATCAGTGCCCCTATAAAAGATACCCCAGAGAGCTCCCTCACCCCTTCCACCACGTAAGAACACAACAAGAAGAGGTTTGTGCGGGAACGGGGAAGTGAGTCCTCACCAGACCCCAAATCTGCTGCAGGCTTTCTGCCTCCAGAACTGAGAAATAAAATTCTGTAGTTTATAAGCCATCCGTGCTATCGTGTTTTTGTTACAGCAGCCCAAATTAAGACACTTGTGAAGTTGATTAAATCTTCATTTGAATATACTAGCTTATCTGAGGAACCTGAACAGCGATACTAAAAGGCTTCTTTAGCATGGTGGTGGCCACAGTATGTGCTTAACTGTGTGTGTGCGTGCGCGCGTGCGCGCGCGCGCATCTGTCCCATTTTGCTCTTTCTCCTTAGCTGAAGACTATCACTGGGTGCCATGTCTTGCTCAAAGCAAGCTTTCTGTGCTAAACTACCCCATGATTCAAACATTTTTTCCACAAAAGCGTTGTGGAACACCTGCTGTGTACCAAGGCTACAACCAAGACATGCGTTGATTATAGCATTTTAACAAGGGGGCCAGATGGGCCAACAAGAGCAGAGAGCCAACAAGCTGAGGGATGGCACACAGGAGTTCCTTGTACAATTCTCTGCACTTTCGTGGGGCTTAGAAAATTCCCATGAAACATCCAGGGGTGGATATGGCTCGGGTTTGGTTTTTTTTTTCCCTGTGTTGGGCTGTACTTTTACGCAATTGAAATGAGCTGCAAGTCCCCCGTTTCCCGGGGAGGTGGGAGCCATCACTCAACAAGGTCGGTGTCAGGAAGAAAAGACTGGAAAGTTGTCAGGGGCCGGTCTGGATCCCAGTTTCGGGGAGAAGATTTACCGGTAAGAACCATTTCGGGGCAACAGGGAAATCCAGACGTGTGCGATGAGAATGGTGAGGACTTATTCCCTTATGTGTGGCAGACCCAGGAAAATATCCCTTTTGTGTTTTAAGAGGTGCACATGGAGCTTCTCAGGACCCGGTCGAAAGGGTGCCTTTGCCTACGTTAGGCTGCCTGAGCAGACGACAGATGGCGCAAATGTGGCAACGGGATGCGAGTACGGGCCCGGCCCGCTCTCGTGGGGGGCGTGGCTGAGACTCCCTGAGAAGCCAGGGTCGTGGGCCGTCGCCACCGCCCGGACTCTGAGGAAGAGGCCGCCTGCGCGCTCCCTGTCCCACCCTAGCCCGTCCCCAGGCCGGATCCCGACGGGGGCCCTCGCCGTGCCCGCACTACCTCCGGCCTTCTCTGCCCACTCTGCGTCTCCCGCAGGCTCCACGCTCGACGGCCCCGGACTGCCCGCCATCCGCTCTCCGCCTACGAGCGCCGGCGCTTGGCGCCTCTGCTGGGATTGGACCATGCCCGCGCGGGGGGCGGGGCGTCCGGCAGCACGCCTGCGCAGTGCGCTCCGCCCCGCCGTCCCGGGAGCGCGGGCGGCAGGATTAACGGTTCCGGGAGAGCGCTAGTGCGCATGCTTAAAGCCCCCGGAGCCCGAGATCAGGGCAGTGGAGGCGAGGGCCGCGTGCGGACTTCCAGGCTTGCAATTGGCCAGTTGCGCAGTCGGTGATCTGCGCATGTGTCGAGGCCTTCCAAGGGGCCCCCCACACTTGACGTCACTGCGTTGCGGTGGGAGCTTCGGTGGGATCGGAGTTCGAGTACCATCTCTGCATGTACCCGTCACTGCACACATCGGAAGTTTCCCGTGTCGCCACCGCCGCCGCGCAGGTGTTCTGGAGCGAGGTGGAGTCGGCCCGCCTGACCGATCTCAGAGGATCTTAGTTGGAAGCAGAGAAGAGCGCTCGGGTGGTGGAAGACCCTCCTTCCTCCCAGCTTGATTGTGAGACTGTCCCCGTCTTCTGGTGCGTACGTCCCTACCCGAGGCACGGTTCGAGGGGGTGCACCGCGTCGAGGTCTGCAGGGAGGGCAGGGGGTGCAGGCACGCCCTTCGGGTATTGGACAGGGGGGTCCCGCCCCACGCTGCGCTGGCGGTCACCTGGGACTGCACAGGGGGAGCCCCTAGGTGGAGGCTTCAGACGGGCCGCCGCCCACCCAGCCCCTGCCGGGCTCGCTGCCGCGTGGAATTTCTGGGGAGAGGCAGGACTTCCAGGCCAGCCCCGAGTGTGGATGGTGCGGGGTAGTTTCCGGGCTGTTCACTATGTGCCGGCTTTTCCTGAGGCCGTCCAACCAGGAGAGGTGGTTCTGAGCCCTGCGTGTGCAAAGCCCTGCGCTAAGAGCGGATTCTTCAGTTTTCCTCATCTGTACTCTGGGATAATTATAATGAACAAGAGTGAACATTTAATGGGCGCTTCCTGTGCGGCAGTTCCTATGCTGGTCATGGTACAGGATTATTTCTTTGAATTCTCTACCTAGCGGGACAACGACCTGCCTGGGCTCCCCCATTCCCTCTGCTCTATCCACCACTCTGCTTCCTCAAAACAGGCTTAAAACCACCTTAAGCCTTTACAAAGGCTGTCACCTCTACCAAGAGCACCGTTGCGAAGGGTCGAAGCTTGAATTGTCACCTCAAAGCTAATATGCCTTTTACAAATCCATGCCTCCCGTGGTATAGATAAAATTATGAAAAAAGTCACAGTCAGTGTTAGGATTAAGGGTCAAGGTAAGGGTCTGAGTTGGGACCAGGGCCATATTGGGAGTCCCCTTTCATTGTTAGGATCACAGGATCAAGGATTAGTGGCTTTATTTCACCATCTTGAGGCCATGACCACTCAATGTAACACTTAGTGGCGCAAGCCAGGGTCTACCAACCAAACTATAGCAGAGTGGACAATCTTCTCTTCTGTGTTAGGGCAGCTTCTTCCAGGAATGAACAGACCTAAGCATGAAATAAGTAGACCAAATGTTCAAACAACCCTTAAAACCAGCACCGGTTCTGTTCTACAGACTGCCTGGTGTTAAAGAGTTAATAGTAGGGTTGGGGATTACGGTTGGTGGGTAAGGATTATGGTTAGTGTGAAAGTGAGAGTGAGGGGTCAGTGTCAGTGCTAGGATCAGGGTTAGGATTTAGAGTTTAGGGTCAGTGTGGAGGGTTCAGGGCCCAAGGTTAGAGTTGTTTGCATTTGTGGTGTTAGGTTAGAGGTTGTGTGTCTAGGGTAAAGGTTAGGGTTAAGTTTAGGTCTCACTGGCCCACTTCCCCACTTTCATCTCTCTGAGGTTTACAGGATGAGCAGAACTCACCCAGGGTCACACATGAGGCAGGGGTTGAGCTGGGCTATTGCTTGTCTGCCGCCCCGTCATGGACTCTGATAGTAGAAGAATGAAACATTTGCTCTGGTCACTGTTTCAAGTCCCACTTGTCCTCAGGCTAGGGTTGTGGAGGGCCTCAGAGGTCAGCAGGGTTTCCTCCTGCCCTCCTACCCGAGAAGGGGCTGCTGGCCCCACTGTGCCTGAGCAGTGTCAGTTTCTAGCACAGCCCTAGAAACTGATGCCTGATGGTACCCAGCAGACATGTGTGGATTTATACAGGACTGGGTGCAATGACTTGTCAGCCGCCAGGAGCAGCCTTCCTGAGGGCTGGTGGGGCCCTCCTGGGACTGGCTGGATCCTTTGTCCCATTCACATGAGCAGCAATGGACAGTCAGGTCTCAGACAGGACAGCCTTAGGCCTCTGACCATGCAGGTAGGCATATGCGGTCCTCCAGCTCAGGCCAGTTTGGGCCCTATCAAGCTCCACTGGCCAATCACAGAACTGACCCTGCTGTGGGCATTTGAACAGCCACCTGGGCAGCCCAGATAACCCCTTGGGATGTTTCAATTCCTGACATCCATATGGGTGAGACAAGCACCTCCTCCCTCACAGCCTCGGCCTCCGAGGGAGGTAAGAACCCTGTGGACACTGTAGTCCTGGCCACAGCTGCCGTCCTCGGCCTTCTGCCCTCGGCCTTCCGGTTGTAACAAACCTCAGGCGTTCATACTCGTTAGAATCAAAGATGGGGGCGACAGCCTCTCCCCTCAGGAGGTTTCACACAAAGGCTGCACAGACTCCGAGAGCACCACGCATCTGTGGTGCAGTCCCTGCGGCCTCCGGACAGCTGCCAGCTGTGGATTCTGTGGGGTGGAACATCCCCGGCCCTCCCGCTGCTTCACTGTACGAGAAGATCCCCACCGCCCGGCTGTGTCTGCTCCCTGTGAGGGAGAAGAGACTGAACATGATCCCCTTTGCTCCTCGGGGACGGCTGATTACGTAGCCAGGGGCAGGCATGACTCCTGGGCTGCCACTTCCCAGGGACTCGGATGAGAAGGTATTGTCCATGGCCATTTTGAGTGCATCTTGGGATATACAGAGGAGTGCACATCATGAAAAATTATTCTCTGCTGTCATCTCCTGGGCATTTTGATAGTAACACACAAGTCTATGTCAATATAATAATTTTTCAGCTGCCATCTGGTGGGCATTTTAGGAGTAACACCGAAGTGTAGGTGGCCATGACTTCATTCACTGCTACCATCTGGTGGGCATTTTGGGCATAACACCAGAGTGAAAGTAATACAAAGTTATTCTCTGCTGCAACATTGGATACATTACGCGAAGAACAACAGTATAAGTAATCAAAAGTTATTTTCTGTTGCCATCTGGTGGGCATTTAAGGAATAAACTCCACAGTGTTGATCATCATGAATATTCATTCTTTCCTGCCATCCAGTGGCTATTTTGGGAATAACACTGCATTGCATATCATGAAACATTTCTGCCGCTATCTCTTGTGCATTTAAAAGTAACACCCAAGGGCATGTCATCATCAAATTTTTCTCTGCTACCATTTCATGTAAATTTTGGGTAAAACACAGCACTGTAAGTCATAAAAATTGTTCTCTGCGGCCATCTCGTGGGTATATTGAAAATTACACCGGGCATATGTCATCAGAAATTTGTTTTATATTGGCATCTGATTGGCATTTTGGGAATAAAACCTTACTGTAGGTCATCACTCAAGAGCATTTTCTTATAAATAGTTTAGTCTGCTGATATTTTATGCACATCTTAGGAAAGCAAAGAAGTACATGTTATGAAAAGTTATTCTCTGCTCCTGTATCATGGGCATTTTGAAAATTACTTCCAGGTGTATATCACCAACAAATATTTTCTGTTGCAATCTGGTGGGCATTTTGGGAATAAAACCTATTGTAGGTCATCATGAAAATTCATTTTCTGCCCCAATCTCGTGTGCTTCTGGAAATTACACGAGTATCTGTAAAAAAATAAGTATTCTCTGCTACCATGTGGTGAGCATTTTGGGGATAACATCACAGTGCATGTCTAGAAGTTATTGTTGCTATCTTGTGTGTATTTAAAAAATAACACCCCAGTATATGTCATTATAAATTTTTCTCTGCTGCCATCTCTGTCAATCTGTGTATAAAACGGGAGTACAAGTCATAAAAAGTTGATCTCTGCTGCCTTCTCGTGGACATTTTGAAATTAACACCCAGGTCTATGTCATCACAAAAATCTTTCCTGCTGCCATCTTGTGCGCATTTTGAGAATTACACCGGAATGTAGGTCATAATGAATATTCATCACTGCTGCCATCTTGTGGGGATTTGAGGAATAACACAACATTGCATGTAATAAACAGTTATTTGTGCTGCTATCTTGTGCAGGTAGAAAACAACACATAGAGGCATGTCATTGAGCAAAGCTTTTATCAGCGGCCATTTCGTGTGCATCTTAAAATAAACAGGAGTGTATGTCATGGAAATGATTCTGTATTGCCATCTCACGTCAGGAGCATGTCAGAAATTTCTAAATCACTGCTTCGCTCTGGAGGATATTTTAGACATAATACCTGAATGTAGGTCATTATGTAAATTCGTTTTCTGCCCCCATCATTGTACATCTCCGGAATAAAACTCCAAAGTGTAAGTAATAAAGAGTTAGTCTCTGCTGCCATCTGGTGTATATTTTAGTAGTAACACTTGAGTGTGTGTCATCATGAATATTCATTCTCTGCTGCTATCTGCTAGACAATTTGGAAAATAACCCAAGTGTAGGTTCATGACTATTCATTCTCCTATAATCTAATGGGTATTTTTGGAAGAAGAGCACAGCATATGTCTCAAAGAATTATTTCAGCTGCTATATCATGTGCATTTTGAAAATAATACCTAAGCATTTGTTGTTAAGAAAAGTTGTTCACGGCCATTTCGTATGCATTTTTAGAAAAATACAGGAGTGCATGTAATGACAAATTATTCTCTTCTGCCATCTTGTGGGCATTTTGAAAACAAGTGTAAGTCATAAAATGTATTCTCTACTGCCATCCTGTGGGCGTTTTGGGAATAACACCCGAGCGTATGCCACCATGAAAATATATTTTCTGTTCTCAGCTACTGTGCATGTTGGAATTACACCAAAGTGTAATTAATTAAATGTTATTATCTGCTGCCATCTGGGTGGCATTTTAAGAATAACACCGAGTGTTTGACATCATGAATAGTCATTGTCTGCTACCATCCGGTGGGCGTTTTGTGTATGACAGAAGAATGTTGTTGGGCATGATGTTATGAAATTGTTATTTCTGCTGACATTTCATGTTAATCTTGAGATGAACATTGGAGTGCTTGTCATGAAAAATTGTTCTGTCATCTCATGGGTGATATGAAAATAACGCCCATGTTATGGCATCATAAAAATTTATTTTATACTCTGATATAATGTGCATTTTGCAAATAAAACAGTGTAGGTAATAGAAGGTTATTCTCTGCTGCTATCTGGTGGGCATTTTAGCATTAACACCCAGGTGTTTCTCATCATAAATATTCATTCTCTGCTGCCATCTGGTGGGAATTTGGAGTAACACCACAGTCCATATCATACACAGTTATTTCTGCTGCTATGTATTGCTGTTGGAAAATAAGGCCATGTTGCTGACCAAACTTTTGGCTCATGACCATTTTGTGTGCATCTAAGAAATAACACAGGAGTGCATTTATGAAAAATTATTTTCTGTTCCATCTCATGGGCATTTAGATAATAACATGCAAGTGTATGTCCATATAATAATTTTTTCATCTGATGGACATTTTAGGAATGACACCCGAGTGTAGGTCATCATGAAAATTCATTTTCTGCCCCTATTGTTGTTCTCTTTAGAATAGCACCAGAGTGTAAGTAATAAAGAGTTATTTTCTGCTGCTATTTGGTGTATATTTTAATAAAACACCTAGTGATTGTCATCATGAATATTCATTCTCTTTTGCCATCTGGTGGGTATTTTGAGAAGACCACAGCACATGTCACAAAGAATTATTTCAGTTGGTATCCTGTGCTCATTTTGAAAATAATTCCTAAGGATGTCATTATGAAAGTTGTTTTCTGCTGCCATTTTCGTGTGCATTTGTGGAAAATCGCAGAAGTTCATTTTAAAAAATTATTCTCCGATGCCATCTTGTGACCTTTTTTAAAATAATAAGCTAGTGTGTATCATCATAAATATTTATTTTACACCCTGATATAGGGAATAACAATGTAACTAATAAAAAGTTATTCTCTGCTGCTATCTGGTACGAATTTTGGGAGTAACACCACAGCACATATCATAAAAAGATATTTCAGCTGCTATCCTGTGTTCATTTTATAAATAAAACCCAAGGGTACGTAGTCCGAGAATGTTTTTGTCTGCTGCCATCTCGTGGGCTATTTGAAATTAACACGCAAGTTTTGGTTCACCATGACTATTCATTCTCCGCTGCCATTTAGTGGGTATTCTGGGAATAAAACCACAGCGCATGTCATAAAATGTTATTTCAGTCACTAACTCAGATACATTCTGAAAATAAACACAAGGAAATGTCGTTATGATCAGTTTTTGTCTACTGCCTTTTTTGTTTTCTTCTGTTAAAGACACAGAGGTACATGTCATGATGTGATTATCTGCTGCCATTTCGTGGGCATTTTGAAAATGACATCCAGTTGTTTGTCAGCGTAAATTATTTTCTGCTCCATCTGTTGGGCATTAGGGAAAACACAGTAAATGTCATTAATAAACTTTTCATCTGTTGCTATGTCATTTGCATTAAAAAGAAAAGCTATTCAGGGTATGTTGTTATACATTTTTTCTCCGTTGCCGTTTTGTGTAAATCTTGGGAATAACACAGGACTACCTGTCATGAAAAATGGGTCTACCCTGCCATCTCGTGGACATTTGAAAATAACACTCAGGTGTATGTCTCTATAAAAATTTATTTTCTACTGCCATCTAGTGGGCATTTTGGAAATAACACCACAGTGTGTGACATGAAAAGTTACTTCTATTGCAATCGTATGCATTTAAAAAAATAACACCGCAGGGTGTGTCTCTATAAAGTTTTTTTCCTCTACCTTTTGTGTGAGTCTTAGGAATAACACCGGTGTGTATGTCTTAAAAAATTGTTCTCTGCTGTCATTTAGAGGGCATTTAAAAAATTACTCCTGAGTGTTATGAATATCTATCTGCCCCCATGTAGTGGGAATTTAGGAAATAAATCAGTGTATATCATACAATGTTATTTTGTCACTATTTCACATGCATTATGAAAATGAACTCAACGGAATGTCATTATGAATTGTTTTCTGCTGCCATTTTGTGTGCATCTTGTGAAAAACACAGGAGTGCATGTCATGAAGTGCTTCTCTGCTATGGTCCTGTGGGCATTTTGAAAACACACTAGTGTAGGTCATCTTGAATACTCATTCCGTGCTACCATCTGTTTGTCATTTTGGGAATAACACCTCAGCCTATATCTTAAACAGTTATTTCTTCTGCTATCACGTGCAGTTAGAAAATGACACCTAAGGACATTTGTTTAAACAAAGTTTTTGTCTGTGGACATTTCGTGTGTATCTTTGTACAAACACAGGAGTGTGTGTCATGAAAAATTATTCTCTGCTGCCATCTGGTGGACATTTTGAAAATAACACGCAGGAGCATGTCATAAAAATTTATTTTTCTGCTGCCATCTGGTGGGAATTTTGGGAATAACACCCTAGTATATGCCATCACGAAAATATATTTTCCTCTGTCATCTACTGTGCATTTTGGAATAAGACCAGAGTGTAAGTTATTAAATGTTTTTCTCTGCTACCATCTGGTGGGCATTTTGTGTATGACAGAAGCGTGCCTGTTGGTAATGATATGAAATTTTTATTTCTGCTGCCTTTTAGTGTTAATCTTAGGATGAACACAGGTGTTCCTGTCATAAAAAATTATACTGTTGCCATCTCGTGGGGATTTTTAAAACAACGCCCACAAGTATGTCATCAAAAAGTATTATTTTCCACCCTGATATAGTGTGCATCCTGGGAATAACATAGAATGTAAGTAATAAAGTTATTCTCTACTGCATCTGGTGAGCATTTTAAGGTTAACACCCAGATATTCTCATCATGAATATTTATTCTCTGCTGCCATATGTCAGGTATTTTGGAAATAATACCACAGTGCATGTCATGAAAAGTTATTTCTGCTGCAATATCGTGTGCATTTTACGAATAACACCCAAGGGTATCTCATCATGAAATATTTTGTCTGCTGCCATTTAGTATGCATCTTGGGAAAAACACAGGAGTGCATGTTATGAAGTTATTCTCTGCTGCCATCTAGTGGCCATTTTGAAATTAACAACCAGGTGTATGTTATCTTAAAAATTCATTATCTGCTGTCATCCGATGGGCATTTTGGGAATAAAACACACGTATATGTCATCGTGAATATTCATTTTCTGCTCCCATCCTGAGTGCATCTTGGGAATTACACCAGAATGTAATTACGAAAGTTACTCTGCTGCTATCTGGTCGTCATTTTTGGAAAACATCCGAGGGTTTGTTATCATGAACTACCCTTCTCAGTTACTACTGGTGGGCACTTTGGGAATAGCACCACAGAGCATGTCATGAAATGTTATTTCTGCTGCTAACTCATATGCATTTTGAAAATAAACCCAAGGGCATATCATTATGAAAAGTTTCTGTCTACTGCCATTTCATGTGCATCCTGGAGCAAACACAATAGTATATTTCATGAAGTGATTCTCTGCTGCATCTTATGTCATTTTGAAAATAACACCCAAGTTTTTGTCAGCATAAAAAATTATTTCCTGCTACCATCTGGTGCACATTTTGGGAATAATACAACAGTGTGTGTTGTGAAAAGTTATTTCTGCTACTATCTTGTGTTTATTTAAAAAATAACACCCCAAGAAATGTTATAAATTTTTTCTCTGCTGCCATTTCGTGCGAATCTTGGGAATAACTCAAGAATTCCAGCTTTGAAAATTGTTGTCTGCAGCCATCTCGTGGGCATTTTGAAAATTACTTCCAGATGTATATTATCAACAAATATTTTCCGTTAGCATCTGGTGGAAAATATTGGGAATAAAACTTTACAATAGGTCGTGATGAAAATTCATTCTCTGCCCTAATATTGTGTGCATCTTGGAGATTATACAAGAGCGGAAGTAAAAAAGATTCTCTGTGGCCATCTGGTGTGTATTTTAGGATAACAGCCAAGTACTGTCATCATGAAAAATCATTCTACGCTGCCATGTGGTGGGCATTTTTGGAATAACACTATAGTGCCTATCAAGAAAAGTTTTTGCCTCTATGTCATGTGTATTGAAAAAATAACACTCGAGTCTATGGCCATACCACCCTGAATGCGCCCCATCTCGTCTGACCTCAGAAGCTAAGCAGGGTCAGGTCTGGTTAGTACTTGGTGGGAGGCCACCTGGGAATACCGGGTGTTGTAGGCTTTTGCCGCCCCCTCCTTTTGCCGCCCTCCAGCCAGGGTTCCCCTGGACGCCCCCCGGGCCCTGCTCGCTCGCTCTCTTGCTGGCTCACTGTCTCGTGGGTCCCGGGCAGCTGCCTCAGCCCAAGGGCTGCACTCACGGCCCAGCGCCCCTCGCCACCGCCCGCCTCCACCTGCTCTCCTGCAGCCAGTCCTGGGCTGTGTTCTCTCTCCGCTCCGTGCCCTTCCCTTCCTGGGCTCCGTGGGGCCGAGCCCCAAGGGCCGAGGGCTCTGGGTGAAGGGCGAGGTCGCGGGCTGAACCGTTGCCTCGTGGTGTCGCCGGTGTCTCGCGTGGTTTTGTGCAGGTCGGGCTTGGCCATGGCTGGGAGCGCAGGGGAGGGGTGGGTCTGAGTTAGACTCAGCTAGGACATGCCTAGGCCGCACCTGCCTAGGTGCCCAAGTGGCCGAGAAGATGGCAGGCCACGCCCGGGCCATGGTCCTGCGGAGCGGCCAAGACTGGTGAGGCTAGCGGTCCGGGGGCTGGGTAGTTCCGGGATGTGAGAGCGCCGACCCACAGGCCAAGGCCCGGGATGAAGGGGTGAGGCAGGCGCACGCTCCCCTGGCCCCCTGAAGCCCTGCGCGCAAGGCTGGAAGGCTCAGAGCGCAGGTAGCCTCTGACCGGCTAGGAGTCTGCACCACATTACCTCTGGGGCCGCTCTCCAGCCAGCGCGGCGGCATGGTGGGGGCGACGCCGCCCGAGCGGGGCGCTGGTCGCAGAGGCGTGCGCTCGTCGCAGAGGCGTGCGCTCGTCCACGGCGGCAGCGGCCATGGCTGCCGCTCCTGTCCCCGCTGCGGCTCTGGCAGGTCTAGTGGAGGACGGGTGCCAGTCAAGGCAGGGCGGGGACAGGGGAGGGGACAGGGTCAGGGCAGGGAGGGCCAGGGGAGGGGCCAAGGGGTGTGGCCCGTGGTGAGACGAAATATGTAAAGGACAGGAGTTATCTCAAAGTGAGCTAAGTACCAAGGGTCTGGACTCTTTTTTAATGGTGGGCAGAGCCTTTTAGGCAGGGAAACGCTCTTCTCTGCTGCCATCTCGTGTGCATTTTGGGAATAGCACCAGAGTTTAGGTCATGAAATGTGATTCGTTATTCTCTGCTGCTATCTCGTGTGCATTTTGGGAATAACACCTGAATATATGTCATAAGTGTAGGTCATTATGAATATTCATTCTCTGCTGCCGTCTCGCGAGCAATTTGGTAATGACATGACAGTGCTGCTCATAAAGATATATCTGTTGCTTTTTCATGTTCATTTTTAAAATAACATCCTGGGCATGTCGTTATGAAGAATTTTTCTCTGCTGCCATCTCGTGGGTATTTTGAAAATAACGCCCAAGTGTATGTCATCATTAAAATTTATTTCCTGCTGTCATCTGGTGGGTATTTTGGGAATAACACCAGAGTGTATGAAATAAAAAAAGACATTCTTCGCTGCCATCTGGTGGATATTTCGGGAATAAAACCTGGTGTAGGTCACCGTAAATATTCATTATCTGCCTTCGTCCATTGTGCATCTTGAGAATAACACGAGTGTAATAAAATTTATTCTTGCTGCCATCTGGTGGGCATTTGGGGAATAACACCACAGTGTACATCATGAAAACCTGTTTCTGCTGCTATATTTAGTATATATTAAATAAAAAACACCCCAGAGTATGTCGTTATGAAATATTTCTCTGCTGCTATTTGATGTGAATCTTGGAAATAACACAGAAGTGCATGTCATGAAAATTATACTCTGCTGCCATCTCGTGGACATTTTGAAAATAACACCCCACCGCCAGTCATCCTCAAAATTTATTTTCCGGTGGGTGTTTAGAATAACCCCTCACTTTATTTCTGGTGCTATCTGGTGTGCATTTTGAAAATAACAGTCAAGGATCTGTTCTTATGAAAAATTTTTCACTGTCTCTATTTCATGTGTGTCTTTGGGTAAAACACAGGAGCGCATGTCACGAAAGTTATTCTCTGCTGTCATCTCTTGGGCATTTTGAAAATAACACCCAAGTATATGTCATTATAAAAATTTCTATTCTGCTGCCATCTGGTGGGCATTTTGGGAATAACACCACAGTGCATGTCATAAAATGTTATTTCTGCAACTACCTCACGTGCATTTTGAAAATAACACCCTAGGGAATGTTATGAAAACTTTTGCCTGCTGCTATTTCATGTGCATCTTGGGAAACACAAGAAAGCTAGTCATGAAAAGTATTCTCTGCTGCCATCTCATGGGTATTTTGAAAATAACACATAAGTACATATCATAAAATTTATTTAATGCTGCCATCTGGCGGGCTTTTTGAAAATAACACCCAAGTGTATCTCATCATAAAAATTTATTTTCTGCTGCCATTTTGTGTGCCTCTTGGGAATAACAAGAGTGTACGTCATAAAATTTTATACTCTGCTATCATCTGTTGGGCATTTTAGAAATAACACCTGATTGTCATCCTGAAAATTTATTCTCTGCTGCCATCTCGTGGGTATCTCTTGAATAACACCCCAGTTATGTCATCATGAAATGTCATTCTTTGCTGGTATCTTGTATGCAGCTAAAAAATAACATCCGAAAAAAAAACAAACATCCAAGTGTATGTCATAAAAAGTTATTCGCTAGTATCATTGTGTTGGTTTCTGCTGAATAACACTTGAGTTTATTCTCTGCTGTCATCTCATGTGCATCTTAAGAGTAAAAATGCATGTATGTCATGAAAAGTTATTCTCTGCTGCAATCTTATTGGGATTTCGGGGATAACACCAGAGTGTATGTCAGAAAAAGTTATTCTCTGCTTCTGTCTTGTGTGCATTTTGGGAAGATACCTGTGTGTACATCACCAGGAATAGTTATTCTCTGCTGCCATCTCGTGTAAATTTTGGGTGTAACATCAAAGTGTAGGTCATCATAGAAAGTTATTCTATGTCGTTATCTTGTGTGCATCTCAGGCATAACAATTGAGTGTATGTCATAAAAGTTATTTCCTGTCTCCATCTTGCGTGACACCAGAGTGTATGTCATTATGAAAAATATTCTCTGCTGCCATCTCCTGTGCATCTTTGGAATAACACCTTTATATATGTCATTAAAAGTTATTCTTTGTTGTCAGTTCTGGGCACTTTAAAAATGACACAAGAGTGCATGTCATGAAAAGTTATAATCTGCTGTCATCTTGTAGGCATTTTGAAAATAACACCCAAGTGTATGTCATCATAAAAATTTATTTTCTGCTGCCATCTGGTCGGCATTTTTGGGAATAACACCTGAGTGTAGGTCATTATGAAAAATTAATTTCTGTGCCCATCTCGTGTGCATCTTAGAAAAATACCAGAGCGTATGTAATAAAAAGCTTTTTTCCTCTGCTGCCATCTGGTGGGTATTTTAAGGATAACACCTGAATGTTTGTCATCATGAGTATTCCTTCACTGCTGTCATTTGTTGGGCATTTTTGTAATAATACCATTTCGGAATAACACCAACTGCATGTCACGAAAAGTTATTTCTGCTGCTATCTCCTGAGCAGTTATTTCTGCTATCTCATGAGCATGAAAATAAACCAAAGGGCCTGCTGTTATTAAGTTTTTCTCTGCCATCATTTTGTGTGTATCTTGGGAAAATCACAGGAGTGCATGTCATAAAGTTATTCTCTGCTATCATCTCGTGGGCATTTTGAAACTAACGCCCAGGTGTATGTTATCATAAAAAGTTACTTTCTTCTGCCACCTGTTGAGCATTTTTAGAATAACACCCAAGAGTTAAGTCATCTTGAATATTCATTCTCTGCTGCCATCTGGTGGGCATTTTGGGAAAAACACCATAGTGCATGTCATTAAAAGTTATTTCTACTGCTATCGCGTGTGCATTTTTAAAAAATCATCCAAGAGCATGTTGTTGTGAAAAATTTTTGTCTGCTGCCATTTTGTGTGCATCTTGTGAAGAACACATGAGTGCATGTCATGAAAAGCTGTACTCTGCTATCATCTTGTGGGTATTTTGAAAATAACATGCAAATATGTCATCATAAAAAGTTATTTTCTGATACCTTATATTGGTATTTTGAGAATAAAATCCAAGTGTAGCTCACCATGAAAATGTATTGTCTGCCTTCATCTCGTGTGCTTTGGTATAACACCAGAGTGCATGTAATAAAAAGTTGTTCTCTGCTGCCTACTGGTGGATATTTTGGGACTAAGACTACAGTGCAGGTCATGAAAACATTTCTGCTGATATCTTTTGTGAATTTTGAAAATAGGACCTGAGGGCCTGTCGTTATAAAAAGTTTTCTCTGCTGCCATTACGTGTGAATCTTGGGAAAAATGCAGGAGTGCATGCCATGAAATTATTCTGTTGTCATCTTGTGGGCATTTTGAAAACAACACGCAAGTGTATATCATCATAAAAAATTATTTTTGTCTGCTGTCTGGTGGGCATTTGGGGAATACACACTAGTGTATGCCATCATGAAAATTTATTTCTGCCCTCATCTAGTGTGCATCTTGCGAATAACACCAGAGTGTAAGAATTAAAATTTATTCTATGCTGTCATCTGGTGAGTATTTGGGGAATAACACCACAGCGCAGGTCGTGAAAAGTTATTTCTGCTGCATTATCGTAGGTATTCGAAAATAAAATACAAGGTCAGGTCCTTAAGAAGTTTTTGTCTGCTGCCATTTTCATGTGCATCTTGGGGAAAACATAGGAATGCATGTCACAAAAAGTAATTATCTGTGGCCATACTGTGGCATTTGAGGAATAACAGCAGAGCATATGTGATACAAAGTTATTCTCTGCTGCTATCTGGTGGGCATTTTAGGAATAATACCCGAGTGATTCTCATTATGAAAATCCATTAACTGCTGCCATCAATTGTGTATTTTGTGAATAACACCGTCTGCACATCATCAAATGTCATTTCTTCTGCTATGTAATGTGAATTTTGAAATAACATCCAAGGGTTTGTCGCTATGAGATGATTTTCTCTGCCACCATTTCGTTTGCATCTTGGAAAAAACACAGGAGTGCATTTTATGAAAAATCGTTCAATGCTGTCATTTCGTGGGCATTTCCAAAATAACAAGCAAGTTTGTATTACAAAATTGTTGTGCTCCCATCTGGCGGGAATTACACCCAAGTGTATGCCATCATGAATATAGATTTTCCGCTCCTATCTACTGTGCATTTTGGGATTATACCAGAGCGTAAGTAATTAAATGTTGTTCTCTGCTGCCATCTGGTGGACATTTGTGGAATAACACCAAGTGCTTGACTTCATGAATATTTGTTCTCTGCTACAAAATGGTGGACATTTTGTGTATAATGGAAAAATGTTTGTTGGGCACGACCTTATAAAATTTTTATTTCTGCTGCCATTTCGTGTTAATCTTGGTATGAACAGAGGAGTACTTGTCATAAACAATTTGTCTCTGCTGCCATTAGTGGGCATTTTGAAAATAACACCATAGCCCATACCATAAACAGTTAACTCTGCCGCTATTTCGTGCAGTTAGACAATAAGGGCATGTCGCTAAGCAAAGCTTTGGTGCGTGGCTATTTCGTGTTTATCTTGAAAATAACACAGGAGTGCATGTTATGAGAAATCATTTTTTGATTCCATCTCGAGTATTTAGATAATAATACACCAATGTATGTCTATGTAATAATTTTTTCTGCTGCCATCGGATGGGCATTTTAGGAGTGACACTCGAGTGTAGGTCCTCATGAAAATTCGTTTTCTTGCTCTCAACTTTGTGCATCTTGAGAATTACACCAGTGTAAATAATAGTTATTCTATGCTGCCATCTAATGTATATATTAGTAATAACACCTGAGTGCTTGATATCATAAATATTCATTTTCTGCTGCTGTGAGCATTTCGAGAATAACACCCAGGTCTGTGTCATCATAAAAATAAATTCTCTGTTGCCATCTCCTGGGCATTTTGGGAATAACACTCAAGCGTAGGTTATCACGAATATTCATTCCTAGCTGCCATCTGGTGGGCATTCTGGGAATAACAACACAGCGCAGATCATAAAATGTTATTTCAGCCTCTGTGTTAGGTGTATTCTGAAAATAAATCCAAAGGAATGTCATTATAATCGCTTTTTGTCTACTGCCATTTCATTTGATTCTGTGTAAAGACATAGGAGTGCATATCATGAAGTTATTTTCTGCTTCCATTTCATGGGCTTTTTGAAAATAATATCCAGGTGTACGTCAGCAGAAAATTATTTTCTGATGCCATCTGGTGGTTATTTGGGAATAACATCACAGTGAATGTCATGCTGCTATCTCGTGTGTATTTAAAAAATAACACCCCAGAGTATGTCGTTATAATTTTTTTCTCTGATGCCTTTTCAAGATAAACTTGAGAACAACACAGGACTGCATGTAATGAAAAACTATTCTCTGTTGCCATCTCGTGGAAATTTTTAAATAACACCCAGGTGTATGTGAGCGTAAAAATTTATTTTCTGCTGCCATTTGTTGAGCATTTTGGGAATAACGCCACAGTGTGTCTCATGCAAAGTTATTGCGGCTGCTGTCGTGTGCCTTTAAAAAATACCACTCTAACACATGTCTCTATAAATTTTTTCTCTGTTGCCATTTTGTGTGAATCTTGGGAAAAACAAAAGTGCGCACGTCATGAAATTTGTTCGTTGCTGCCATATGGAGGGCATTTTAGAAATAATACCTGAATGTTTGTTACAAATACTCATCTGCCGCTACATGGTGAGCATTTTCAGAATAAATCACAGTGCATATCAGAAAATGTAATTTTGTTGCTATCTCATGTGCATTCTGAAAATAAATTCTGTGGAATGTCATTGTGAAAAGTTTTCTGATGCCATTTCGTGTGCATCTTGTGAAAAACACAGGAATGCTTGTCATGAAGTAATTCTCTTCTGTAGTCTCGTGGGCAATTTGGAAATAATATCCTGCTGTAGATCATCTTGAATATTCGTTCCATGCTGCCATCTAGTTGCCATATTGAGAATAACACCATAGCACATATCATAAACAGTTATTTCTTTCGTTATCTCATACAGTTAGAAAATGACACCTAAGGACAATCGGTTAAACAAAGTTCTTGTACATGGACATCTCGTGTGTGTCTTGGGATAAACAAAAAAGTACATGCCATGAGAAATTATCCTCTGCTGCCATCTGGTGGGCATTCAAAAATAACAGGCAAGCGTATGTTAAAATAAAAAGGTATGTGCTGCTGCTATCTGCTCAGCATTTTGGGAATAACACAGGAGTGCACGTCTTGAAAAGTTATTTCTGCTACTATCTTATGTGCATTTAAAAAATGACTCCCCAGGGTATGTTGCTATAATGTTTTTTTCTGCTGCCATTTTGTGTGAATCTTGGGAATAACACAGCAGTGCATGTGTCGAAAAATTGTACTCTGCTGCCATCTCGTAGACATTGTGAAAATACCAGTGTATCCATAAATTTTTTTTCTGCTGCAATCCTGTGGGCATTTTGAGAATAACAGAGTGTAGATCATCATAAAAATTATTTTTCTGATGCCATCAAGTGTATACTTTATTAACAACACCTGAGTGATCATAAACATTCATTCCCTACTGCCATACGGTGGCCTTTAGGATCTATGCCATCATAAAACTTTACACTCTACTGCCATGTGGAGAGCTTTTTGGGAATAACACAGCGGTGTTTCTCATGAACAGTTATTTCTGCTGCTATCATATGCATTTCAAATTAGCACCCATGTGTATGTCATCGTAAAAATTTATTTTCTGCTGCGATGCAGGCGCGGACGTGTCCGGCGCCCAGGAGGCCAGGCTCGGGGTCTTGGGGTGGCAGGCGACAGCCTCTCTGGTCTACGGTCATACCACCCTGAACACGCCCGATCTCCTCTGATCTCGGAAGCTAAGCAGGATCGGGCCTGGTTAGTACTTGGATGGGAGACCGCCTGGGAATACCGGGTGCTGTAGGCTTTTGCCGCTCTCCAGCCAGGGTGCACCCAGACGCCCCCCGGCCCTGCTTGCTCGCTTCCTCGCTGTCTCGGGTGTTCTGGGCAGGCGCCCGAGCCCAAGGGCGTCTCCAACGGCCGCGCGCTCCGTGTCCTCGCCTGCCCTCACCTGCTCTCCTGCAGCCAGCCCTGGACTGTTTCCTCTCTCCGTTCCGAGCCCTTCTCTTCCTGGACTCCGCGGGGCCGAGCTCGAAGGACCGCGGTCACTGACCCACGCAGGGAGTGCGCTCGCATTCCCGGGACGCGGAACCGGCCACCCCCACCTGTCCTGCCGCGCTCCGCGCAGCCCCGCACAGCCAGAGGCCTCAAGTGTCGGCCGGCTACTTCTCCCCGCCCTTCTCACCCGGCAGCCAGGTGCCCTCGGACCAGGCGCAAGGCCGCCCCGCACAGCCGGTACAGGAAGCGGGACCGACCAGCCGCGTCAGAGCGGCCAAGACTGGGGAGAAGGGCTGCCCGGGGCCTGGGCAATCGCAGGATGCGAGAGCGCCCACCCAGACCTCGGCACTGCCGCGAACCGGCCAAGGCCCGCGGTGCCTTAGCGCGGCTGACACTTGCTCGCCTCCGCCTCGCCGGCGGAACCCCCCAACTCCTCTCCAGTAGGTGCGCTGCAGGCGCGGGCGTCTCCGGCGCCCTGGAGGCCTGGCTCGACCTCTTGGGGCGGCAGGCGACATCCTTTCTCGTCTACGGCCACACCACCCTGAAAGCGCCCGATCTCGTCTGATCTCGGGAGCTAAGCAGGGTCGGGCCTGGTCAGTACTTGGATGGGAGACCGCCTGGGAATACCGGGTGCTGTAGACTTTTGCCGCCCCCTCCTTTTGCCGCCCTCCAGCCAGGGTGCCCCTGGACGCCCCCGGGCCCTGCTCGGTCGCTCAGTCTCGGGGGTCCCGGGCAGCCGCGCGAGCCCAAGCGCTCCTGCAGCCAGCCGTGGGCTGTTTTCGCTCTCCGCTCCGAGCCCTTCCCTTTCTGGGCTCCGCAAGGTCGAGCCCCTAGGACCGCCGTCTCTGACACACGCTAGGAGTTCGCTCGCACCGCCGGGAGGCCGGACGGCCAGCACCACTCGCCCGTCGGCGCCTCGCCCAGCCCCGCTCCGCCCGAGGCCTCAAGTCTCGGCCGGCACGCTTCTCCCCGCCCTTCTCATCTGACAGCCAGGTGCCCTCGGACCTGGCGCCAGGCCGTCCCGCAGAGAGGCTGAGACATACGAGAGCGCGCGCGCGTGCGCGGCGAGTGCCCTCTCGCTCGCGACAGGCCGCAGCGAACGGCCACATACGCACACACACGCACGCACACACACACACTCTCCAGGGAACCCGCCCGAACGTCTTTCCTTTCTGCGGCGCGACCCCCGGCAGGACTCTGAGCACAACGAGCCTCCCTGAGCCCCCGGCCTGTCCCGGGGCACGGAGCACCCGGCACTGAGCACGGAGCACAAAACGCCTCCCCTGACCGAGCCCAGCCCCGGCACGACCACCCTCTGCTGCGGAAGCGGCCTCTTCAGGGCGGCCGCAGGCTCTCGGGGTCACAGTCGGGGTCCGGCTCTGTGCGTCGGTGCGCTCGTCTGCGTGTCCCGTCCCGCTCTCTGTGGGCCGGCACGGCCTCTCCTCTCTCGTCTCTCTCTCCGTCTCTGTCCCTATCCTCCTCACTGTCTCTCTGTGTCTGACCGCAGCCAGCTCCCGCGGCCCTCCCCTTCCCCGGCGACCCCGTCTCGGTCCCCTCCTTCGTGGCTCTCATTGGGACTCCTGCCCTGGGAACCTGTGTCCTCCTTTCTCCTTCCCTCCCTGTCACTCGCTCTGTCTCTGGTTTCTTTGTCCCTCTGTCTCTCTTGATGGAGAGAGTCGATGTGAAGGCGAGGGGGCAGCGGACTGGGCGGGTCCCTGGTCCCGGTGCAGGGCGAGGGCTGCGTCCGTCCGAAGCGATGTCTCGGGGTGTTGCCGGGGGCTCTGTGTGCGTTTGGGCAGGTCGGGCACGGCTGGGGGGCGGGAGCGCAGGTGAAGAGTGCGTCTGGGTCAGCGCCGGAGCCCAGACTTAGCCGGCCGCAGGTGCCTAGGAGCGCAGGTGGCCGAGAGGATGGCGGGCCACGCCCGGGCCTGCGTCCTGCCAAACGGCCAAGACTGGGGAGAAGGGCTGCCTGGGGCCTGGGCAGTCGCAGGATGCGAGAGCGCCCACCCAGACCTCTGCAAGGCTGGGAACCGGCCAAGGCCCGCGGTGTCTTAGCGAGGCTGGCGCTCGCTCTCCGCCGCCTCGCTGGAGGAACCCCCGCAAATCCCCGAGGAGGTGCGGTGCAGGCGTCTCTGGCAACCGGGAGGCGAGGCTCGAGCTTTTGGGGCGGCAGGCGACATCATCTCGCGTCTGTGGCCATACTACCCTGAATGCGCCCGATCTCGTCTGATCTCGGAAGCTAAGCAGGGCCGGGCCTGGTTAGTACTTGGATGGGAGACCGCCTGGGAATACCGGCTGCTGTAGGCTTTTGCCGCCGCCGCCTCCTTTTGCCGCCCTCCAGCCAGGGTGCCCCTGGACGCTCGCGGGCCCTGCTCGCTGGCTCTCACGCTGTCTCGGGGGTCCTGGGCAAACGTCCGAGCCCAGGGCTGCCCGCATAGCCGCGCGCCCCACGCCCTTGACCGCCCTCACCTGCTCTCATGCGGAGAGCTGTGGGCTGTTTCCTCTGAATGTTCTGAGCTCTGCCTTCCTGGGAACCGCGTGGCCGAGCCCCAAGGTCACAGGGCGGAGGGCGAGGTCTCGGGCCGAAGCGTTGCCTGGTGGTGTCGCCGGTGGCTCCCGTCGGGCTCGGCCACGGCGGGAAGCGCAGGGGAAGGGTGGGTCAGGGTCAGGGCTGGGCCGGCACTGGGCAAGGCCCCACCTGCCTAGGTGCCCAGTTGGCCGAGAGGATGGCGGGTCACGCCCGGGTCGGGGTCCTGCCCAGTGGCCAAGACTGGGGAGGCAAGCGGCCAGGGGCCTGGGCAGTCCCAGGATGCGAGAGCGCCCACCCAGACCTCTGCACGGCCGGGAATCGGCCAAGGCGCGCAGTGCCTTAGCTCGGCTGGCGCTCGCTCGCCGCCGCCCTGCCGGCGAACCCTGGCAACCTCCTCCCCCCAGCAGGAGTTGCGCTGCAGGCGCCGGCGTCTCAGGCACCCCGGAGGCGGGCTCGAGCTCTTGGGGCGGCAGGCGACATCATCTCGCGCCTACGGCCATACCACCCTGAACACGCCCGATCTCGTCTGATCTCGGAAGCTAAGCAGGGTCGGGCCTGGTTAGTACTTGGATGGGAGACCGCCTGGGAATACCGGGTGCTGTAGGCATTTGCCGCCTCCTCTTTTTGCCGCTCTCCAGCTAGGGTTCCCCTGGATGCCCCCGGGCCCTGCTCGCTCGCTGTCTCGGGAGTCCTGGGCAAACGCCCGAGCCCAGGGCGAGCTGCACGGCCGCGGGCCCCGCGCCCTCGCCCGCCCTCACCTGCGCTCCTGCAGCCACCTATAGGCTGTTTCCTCTGAATGCCCGGGCCCTGCCTTCCTGGGCTCCGCGGGGCCGAGCCCCAAGGGCGGAGGACGAGGTCTCGGGCCAAAGCTTCGTCTAGTGGAGTCGCCGGTGGCTCCGTGTAGTTTTGGGCATGTCGGGCTCTGCCACGGCGGGGAGGGGTGGGTCTGGGTCAGAGCCCCGCCGGGCTTGGCAGGGCCGCACCTGCTTAGGTGCTCAGGTGGCCGAGAGGATGGCAGGGCATGCCCGGGCCGCGGTCATGCCGAGAGGCCAAGACTGGGGAGGCGAGCGGCCCAGGGCCTGGGCAGTCCCGGGATGCAGGAGCGCCCACCCAGACCTACAGCACTGCCGCGAACCGGCCAAGGCTCGCGGTGGTTTAGCGCGGCTGGCGCTGGCTGGCCGCCTTTAGTCGGCGGAACCCTCGCAAACTCCCCAGGAGGTGCGCAGCAGGCACGGGAGTCTCCGGCGCCAGGGAGGCCAGCCTCGAGCTCTTGAGGCGGCAGGCGACATCTTCTCCCGTCTACGGCCATACCACCCTGAACGCGCCCGATCTCGTCTGATCTCGGAAGCTAAGCAGGGTCGGGCCTGGTCAGTACTTGGATGGGAGACCGCCTGGGAATACCGAGTGCTGTAGGCTTTTGCCGCCCCCTCCTTTTGCCGCCCTCCAGCCAGGGTGCCCCTAGACACCCCCGGGCCCTGCCCACTCGCTCGATGTCTCGGCGGTCCGTGATAGCCGCCCAAGCCCAAGCGCTGCCCGCGCCGCCCCGCGCCGTTGCCGGCCTCGTCTGCTCCCGTACAGCCAGCCCTGGGCTGTTTTCGCTCTCCGCTCCGGGCCCTTCCCGTCCTGGGCTCCGCGAGGCCGAGCCCCTAGACACACGCCGGCAGTGCGCTGGCATCCCCGGGATGCGGGAACGGAAACCCCCACGCGCCCCGCCGCGGGCCGCTCCGCTCCGCGCGAGGCCTCAAGTCTCGGCCCGCAGGCTTCTCCCCGCCCTTCTCACGGGACAGCCAGGTGCCCTCAGACCAGGTGCGAGGCCTCCCCGCACAGCCGAGACTGGAAGCGCGACCGACCAGCCGCGTCAGAGAGGCTGAGACGCACGAGAGCGCGCGTGCGCGCGACTGCACGGCGAGAGCCCCTCTCGCTCGCGACAGGCCGCAGCGAAGGACCTCACACACGCACACACACGCACACACTCCAGTGAGCCCGTGCGTCTCTCCTTTCTGCGGCGGGACCCCCCGCAGGACTATGAGCACAATGAACCTCCTTGAGCCCCAGGCCTGTCCTGGGGTACGGGGCACGAACCGCCTCCCTGCCCGAGCCCAGCCCCGGCACGACCGTCCTCTGCCGTGGAAGTGGCCTCTTCAGGGCGGCCGCAGGGTCTCGGGATCACAGTCGGGGAGGGCAGAGGAGGAGTGCGTCTGGGTCACGGCCGGAGCCCGGATGTATCGGGGCCGCAGTGCATGGCGGGCCACGCCCGGGCCGGGCCAGGGTCCGGCCGAGGGTCCAAGACTGGGCGGGCGGGCGGCCCGGGTCCTGGGCAGTGCCGGGACGCGAGAGCGCCCACCCAGACCTCCCGCACTGCCGCGAACCGGCCAAGGCCCGCAGTGTCCTAGCGCGGCGGGCCGAATACCCCAGACTACCCAAGGAGGTGCGCTGCAGGCGCGGGCGTCTCCGGCTCCCGGGAGGCCAGGCTCGAGCTCTTGGGGCGGCAGGCGACAACCTCTCCCGTCTACGGCCATACCACCCTGAACGCGCCCGATCTCGTCTGATCTCGGAAGCTAAGCAGGGTCGGGCCTGGTCAGTACTTGGATGGGAGACCGC